>NC_090655.1:114530703-114832067 GCF_040937935.1 Hyperolius riggenbachi
GTGTAGTCCATCCTCTGATCAGCAAAGGGCCAAGCAATGACCCATGCCTTTTTATATCATTTCCCCTTTAATCTATTTGCCATGTCTTAAAGCGGACCTTCCTCAGAACTTCCTCTCTGCTCTAAAAGATAAGCAACAGCATAATAACCTTTAAAGAAAAACATTTCTTTGTTACAACTTATAGAACTCCTACAAAAATCCTGCGACCTTCACTTGGAATTCATGGAAGCACAGAAGGGGTTAAGCTCCAGTGTTTACATATTAGCACAGAACAATGGCACACCTCTGCACAGTTTATACAGAGCTGACAGCCCTAATTTACACTTGCTGATTATTTGCTGACAGGAGGTAATAACACAGGCTGATCTCTCTAAACATACAGAGTGAAATTTTCAGCAACTATGTGTGTTCCCTTGCCTGCTATGCAAGAGCTTAGATCCACTTTATTTTACAATGGGAAATCTCTAGGAAATCTTATGCAGATTTGAGCTTTATCATGTAGCTGAATAGAACTAAATAATGTAGCTTTTACAGATTTGTTTGGGATTCCTATTTCTTTGCTATCAGCAAAATTGCAATATGTGAATTATACAGGTTTGCAGAATACAGCACCAAAACAATAAAGTAACCATGGCTACATCTGTCTTCTTTACAGATAAAGATGAGTGTTCTAAAGAAAATGGAGGCTGCCAGCACGAGTGTGTCAATACAATCGGCAGTTACATATGCCAATGCAAAAATGGATACATGCTTCATGACAACGGACATGACTGTAAAGAAGGTAAAGTTATCATGGCTCCGCTCCTACCCACTAAGGAAGCAGGCAGCCGTACATGGGCAGCATGGTGGTGTAGTGGATAGTAATCTCACCTTGCAGGGCTTAGGCCCCTGGTTCAAGTCTGGGCTAGGACACTATCTGTATGGGTTTTGGTTGTCCTCTCACATCCCAAAAACATAATGAAAGGTTCACGGATTTCCCCCAAAAGTGTATGCTCCTTTGATGTCTTTGTGTATTGCATAATCTATGCGTTCTGGAACTGAAATGCTCACAGCAACGCGTATAGCAGGCACGAGCCCTTACTGAACGTATAAATAAGAGAAATCTAATTTGTGTAGTTGTATAGATAAAATACACTGCTGATTTAGCCCCAAGAAACCATTGTGTGCCTGCTGTTTAAAGTGCTGCTTTAGAATCACCTCCCTTTGCTTTGGGGATGGGGGGGAGGGGGTAGCCCTTGCCTGCTCCTGTACACGGAGTGCAGAATTATTAGGCAAATGAGTATTTTGACCACATCATCCTCTTTATGCATGTTGTCTTACTCCAAGCTGTATAGGCTCGAAAGCTTACTACCAATTAAGCATATTAGGTGATGTGCATCTCTGTAATGAGAAGGGGTGTGGTCTAATGACATTAACACCCTATATCAGGTGTGCATAATTATTAGGCAACTTCCTTTCCTTTGGCAAAATGGGTCAAAAGAAGGTCTTGACAGGCTCAGAAAAGTCAAAAATAGTGAGATATCTTGCAGAGGGATGCAGCACTCTTAAAATTGCAAAGCTTCTGAAGCGTGATCATCGAACAATAAAGCGTTTCATTCAAAATAGTCAACAGGATCGCAAGAAGCGTGTGGAAAAACCAAGGAGCAAAATAACTGCCCATGAACTGAGAGAAGTCAAGCGTGCAGCTGCCAAGATGCCACTTGACACCAGTTTGGCCATATTTCAGAGCTGCAAAATCACTGGAGTGCCCGAAAGCTCAAGGTGTGCAATACTCAGAGACATGGCCAAGGTAAGAAAGGCTGAAAGACGACCACCACTGAACAAGACACACAAGCTGAAACGTCAAGACTGGGCCAAGAAATATCTCAAGACTGATTTTTCTAAGGTTTTATGGACTGATGAAATGAGTGAGTCTTGATGGGCCAGATGGATGGGCCCGTGGCTGGATTGGTAAAGGGCAGAGAGCTCCAGTCCGACTCAGACGCCAGCAAGGTGAAGGTGGAGTACTGGTTTGGGCTGGTATCCTCAAAGATGACCTTGTGGGGCCTTTTCGGGTTGAGGATGGAGTCAAGCTCAACTCCCAGTCCTACTGCCAGTTTCTGGAAGACACCTTCTTCAAGCAGCGGTACAGGAAGAAGTCTGCATCCTTCAAGAAAAACATGATTTTCATGCAGGACAATGCTCCATCACACGCGTCCAAGTACTCCACAGCGTGGCTGGCAAGAAAGGGTATAAAAGAAGAAAAACTAATGACATGGCCTCCTTGTTCACCACATCTGAACCCCATTGAGAAGCTGTGGCCCATCATAAAATGTGAGATTTACAAGGAGGGAAAACAGTACACCTCTCTGAACAGTGTCTGGGAGGCTGTGGTTGCTGCTGCACGCAATGTTGATGGTGAACAGATCAAAACACTGACAGAATCCATGGATGGCAGGCTTTTGAGTGTCCTTGCAAAGAAAGGTGGCTATATTGGTCACTGATTTGTGTTTGTTTTGTTTTTGAATGTCAGAAATGTATATTTGTGAATGTTGAGATGTTATATTGGTTTCACTGGTAAAAATAAATAATTGAAATGGGTATATATTTGTTTTTTGTTAAGTTGCCTAATAATTATGCACAGTAATAGTCACCTGCACACACAGATATCCCCCTAAAATAGCTAAAACTAAAAACAAACTAAAAACTACTTTCAAAAATATTCAGCTTTGATATTAATGAGTTTTTTGGGTTCATTGAGAACATGGTTGTTGTTCAATAATAAATGATTCCTCAAAAATACAACTTGCCTAATAATTCTGCACTCCCTGTATATAATGCAGAGCAGCAGCAAAGCATTATAAATTACCTTCTCCTAGCAACATGACAGGTTCTCCTCCATCCTCTTCACTGCAGCTCATGGCCGCTCTGTGCAGCCAATCACCTTGCGGACCCTCCAGTACTTTGCATATCTGCATGTCATGCAGAAGGAACGGAATCTGCTTGGTTGATTGGCAGCATGGCAATGAGCATGAGCTGCACTGAGGAGGATAGAGCCCCGCCCATAGAGGTCAGCTATATATTTGGCAGGACAGGGGAGGCGGCTTAATGTGGTTATGTACCTGTTGCTAATATGTTGTTTTACACCTAGCTGGATGTGAACACAGGCTTGTGAATGCCGAGGGAACCATTTCAAGTCCAAGCTATCCTGATAAGTATCCAAGCCGCAAAGAGTGCACCTGGGCCATATGCACCACTGCTGGTCACAGAGTCAAGCTTGTAAGTGTCCTTATCATATGCTTATGGGCATATATACACTTTTTAGTTGCATGTGGAATCTTGTGTTCTTGTTTCTGGACTCGCATTGGTTAAATGACCCCTGAACTTATATGGAGGCTGACATTTATTTCCATTTAAACAATGCTCATTTCCTGACTGTCCTGCTGATCATCTTCCTCTATTACGTTTTGCTGATCATCTTCCTCTATTACGTTTAGCCATAGACCCTGAGCAAGCAGATGTTTCTGACTGAAGTCTGACTAGATTTGCTGCATGCATGTTTCAGGTGTATGATTCAGACACTAATGATACATGAAGGATCAGCAGGACTGGCAGGCAACTGGTATTGATTAAAAGGAAAATGGCAGCCTCCATATTTTTCTCAGTTCAGGTGTGCTTTGATCCCATTGATCCTCAAAGTTGCACATGTGGATGAGTGGCTTAGTGGCTAGCACTTTTATTTTGAATCACTGGGTCCCTTGTTTAACCACTTCACCACTAAGGGTTTTTTTCCCCTTAAAATCCAGAGCATTCATTCGGCTATAACTTTATCACTACTTATCACACCTCAATGTTTTGGGGGGTTTTCGCCACAAATTAGGGTTTCTTTCGGTCATAACTTTTGCTAAGAAATATTTTATTTTATATGCATTTTAAAGGGAATAAGAAAAAAAAATAAAAAATCATTATTTCTCAGTTTTCAGCCATTAATAGTTTTACAATAAAATTTGCTACTATTAATAAAACCCACACCTTTTATTAGCTGATTTGTCCCGGTTATTATAATGTGAGTTTTTGGCTTTCTCATTGTACTCTATCAATTATTATAAGCCTTTAGTTGCAAAAATAACAGTAAGGGCTGGTTCAGACGGGCGTTTTTGTGGCGTTTAACGCAGCGTTTCAGACGCAGCGTTTTTTGGGATCTACTGCCATCCCATGCAAGTGAATGGGAGCGTTTAGAGCTGGCTTTTGCAGGCTTTCATAAAAGCCTGGCAGTAGATCCCAGCGTTGCGTCTAGTCTCAAAAGCAACATGCTGCTTTCAGAGGCAGTAAACGCGAGGAAACAATAGCAGAGACCAGAACTGCTAGCCTTGAACGCTTTTCAAAAGCTAGCTTTTAAACGCTGGTGTTTAAACGCTGGCGTTTGAACGCAATGCCAAGCAAAAGCTCAGCAGACGCCCGTGTGAACCAGCCCTGATACACCTTCAGGGCACACATTTAAAAAGTTTAGTCCCTAAGGTAACAATTCATGTATTGTCTTTTTAATCCCGTCAATTAAGCTTTGTTTTTTTTTTCTTTTACAAGTGTGTTGTATGGGGTGTGGAGGGAGCAGAAGAAGTTAATGGGCTTCTTATAGGGATAAGAAATTTATTTTGCAATATTCTTTATTGTAATTTTTTTGGGCCACTAGATGCCCCTTCCCCCCCCCCCCTTACACCATGAAATGTCGTGTTTTTTTTTTTTTTTTTTTGCAATGGAATGATCACTGTTCCTTGCTGCAACAGTGATCATTTATACATTAGACACTTTGATTTGGCTTTGGGAACATCTGTTCCCATTCACCAATCTGTGCACTGCCCCGTGGCGCTGCGGGCACACGCACTCACGCTGCTTGTGAACAGGAAGGGACGAGGTTCTACATCTCTGGGAGCTCAAGTGCAGTTTTCAAGGACGTACTGTACATACACGGCCCGCAGAAGGGGAACTGGTTACAACCCAGCCAGGCCACGATCTGCAAGGAGTATGTACATTCTGCCTGTCTACAGGGGTTTCCTCCACGCACTCCAGTTTCCTCCCACCTCCCAAAAATATACAGATACATTAATTGGTTCCTCCCTTAATTGGCCCTAAACTACGATGGACTATGGTAGGGATTAGATTGTGAACCCCTCTTAGGAACAGTGAGTGAGAAGACTGAATACTCTGCAGAAGATGTCAGCACTATATAAATACTAAAAAATAATAGTAATTATAAAGATCACTGATGTTTTTATTGTGCAGCAAGCTTGATTTCACCTAACCAATACAGTTTTATGTGTTTATATTTATCCTTATTATTATTAAACCTATATTGCAGGTTTTCAATGATTTTGAAATTGAACTACATCAAGAATGTGCTTATGATCACCTTGAGCTTTATGATGGACCAAGCAGCAAGTTTCCAATTCTTGGTCGATTTTGTGGCAATGCAAAGCCAGAAGCTGTAATTGCATCAACAAATAACATGTTTCTGCGATTTTATTCTGATGCTTCAGTGCAGAGGAAAGGGTTTCAGGCCAAGTATAGCACAGGTATATTGGTTCACTTACTGTAACCTTCTAAACTTAAAGCTTACCTGCCAGCCCCCTGCAGCTGTCCTGCGCCCACACCATTTCCAAATGATCTTCCGTTCCCCCGCCGCGGCTTACTTTCGTCCACGCCGACTTGTGAGACAACGTCTACTGTGCCTGTGCGGTCCTGGCCGCGCGCATCCTCATATGTGCTCCTGAGGACAGGACGTCCTGAGCAGGCGCAGTATGAGAAAATGTTTACTGCGCCTGCGCAGGACACTCCCTGCTATGGGAGTGCGAACGAGAATGCGTGCTGCCAGGGTCGTGCAGACACAGTGGACGGCGTCTTCCCGAAGTGAATTGAGCCAAGCCGGGGGAACGGAGGATCGTTTGGTAACTTTGCGGGCACAGGTCGGCTGCAGAGGCTGGCAGAAGCACCAAGCAAGTGGAAATCTTTTCTTTTTTTTTTATTCATTTCATCCTCAGGTCCGCTTTAAAATGAAAAGGA
Source organism: Hyperolius riggenbachi (assembly GCF_040937935.1). NCBI lineage: Eukaryota > Metazoa > Chordata > Amphibia > Anura > Hyperoliidae > Hyperolius > Hyperolius riggenbachi. Next base: position 114,536,740 of record NC_090655.1, read on the forward strand.
GACCTAGAGCTGACTAGTCCAGCACTTCCCTGCAATTCTCACTATTCCCACTTTTTTTCTAATGCAGTGGCCTCCTCCCCCTGCTAGGCTTCTATTGTGGGGCTTTCGAACTCCCATAGATAATTCTAGATGGTGCATCTGCCACACTCCTTACTAAAGTTTGGAGAATGACAGCAAGTTGTAGTTGACATCGCAGGGCAGTGTGGAATAAGTCAGCACTCTACTTGATTTTTTTTGTTTATGTTAAGAACGAATGTGTCCTCTCAATTCAGCTACTCAAAATTGTGGTATTTTACACTTTCTCTATATCAAAGGAATAAATAGAATTAGTTTAATCTGCTTATTCTGTTGATTACATATAAATATTTCAGCTTTTTGGAGCTCCACTTGGTAATCTCTTGTGGACAGACCAGATTAACGCTCTAAGGTGGCCATACGCTAGACCAGAGTCTCAGCTGTGTTGCATGCATATAGCACGTTCAGCATTCTGTGAGGCAACGGGCTTAAGGCACTTGCCTCCTAAAATAACAACCACTCTTAGGGCTGGATTTTTATTTATCATGCTGGTGATAAACAGCTACAGCCTGGTTGAACAGAATCCTGAAGAAGTGGGCTTAGATGCTTGAAACGCATTGCTTTTATTACTCAGTAAAATTGTTGCCCCAATAGTTGTTTATCTTTTAGGAGGTATACTGTATGCCCTATGTACACACGTTGTATTTTTTTTGTCTGTTATATTTGTATGTAATTGTTTTACTTCTATGGGCTCATACAAATAGTTTGCATAATCAGACTTTTCCTGCCTCTATTTTACATGTATTTAATAATTATTTGACTATTTAGCTAAAATTGTTTGTTCGTCCCTTTATTTACATGTAGTTCAACTTCATTTCAGCATACTAAACTGTATTTTGCAAGTGCTTCAAACATGCTGGCTTAAGCTTGTGCCCCCCTTCTTTTTGGGACACATAGATGCTGTTTGGCCCTTGCATTGGTATAGCAGGAAGAGTGGTAGGGGGTGTGACTTGGGTAGGAGGAGCTTTGTATTGTGTGCGGTTGGTTTGGCCACAGGTAGGAGAGGACATCACTAGAACTCCCTCAATGGAAGTCCAACTGAAAACTGGGAACTCACAATTAGCAATAACCCACAATAAACATTTGCTATATGATATACTGCCACGGGATACTTGCAGTTTAAATCTTAATAACTCTATACCCAAATGTGTTTTTTTTTTTTTACTTGTAAAGAACCAATTTAATGACAATGTAATCTGTATTTGCTTCATTTAGAATGTGGAGGACGCTTGAAAGCTGAGATACAGACAAAAGATCTATATTCACATGCACAGTATGGTGATGATAATTACCCAGTGCAGTCTAATTGTGACTGGGTCATCGTAGCAGAAGATGGCTATGGAGTGGAATTAATCTTTGATACATTTGAAATGGAAGAAAATTTAGATTGTACTTATGACTACATGGAAATCTATGATGGATATGACAGTACAGCTCCACGTCTAGCAAGACATTGTGGCTCTGGGGTAAGTAACTTCAGCTGACAGAAAAAGCTGCCAAGTGCTGAAACATGTGTGTTGGTCCTAAGTTGCAACACTCTACCAAGACAATCTCTACTACTGAAAGCAATACCAACTCAAACATCTTTCATGAGCTTCAAGAATCAGATTTCTATGGCCAAGTATCAGTTTTGGTCAACACGTGCCAAGCATCAACTACGAGAAACTATAACATACCACTACTAGATTCTCAATGGAGTGAGGATTCTGACAGATGAACCTGGGCTTTAGCAGGTACTAGGGGAACACTAATGGCTTAGACAGATAGTGCCTACTGTGAAGTTTGGCGGTGGAGGATACTAGTCCCAGGCTGTTTATCGTGTTTTGGAGTAGGCCTCATCATTTCTAGTACAGGAAAATCTTTAATCTGCATCAAACCATGGCATTATAGACTGCTGTGTTCTTTTTACTATGGGAGAGAAGTGTGTGTGTGTGTGTGTGTGTGTGTGTGTGTGTGTGTGTGTGTGTGTGTGTGTGTGTGTGTGTGTGTGTGTGTGTGTGTGTGTGTGTGTGTGTGTGTGTGTGTGTGTGTGAGATGGTGGGGGTTAATATACTTGACTGGCCGATATGTGAAACCCCATTCAACCAGGCTCTACCTCTCAACATCAGTGGCTTAATTAATATCCTGGCATTTTAATAAAAACAAATTACCACTACCATGTTATAATCTTGTGGAAGGCCTTATCGGATGAGTGGAGGTTGGTATAGTAGTGGGGCAGGGCTAATGGAGATGAAGTGTCTAAATATTCTTCATAGAACCTTACCTGAACTGCAGAAAATGAGCACAGAAGCTAAATATACGTCAGTAAGATTCCTGGCTGGTGCTAAAGCTAGCATACATTGCAGCCACACTCCACGCAGGGTATACCTGAGTTAGTGCTGCTAGACTTCATCTGCTTGATACAGTGAAGAAAACTTATTGCAAGTTTAGCAGGACTGCTAAGGAGACTAACGGCATTAGTAGCTTTGTTTAATTTCACTAGGCTGTCTTAAAGGGAACCTACAGAAAGCGGGATATAGAGGCTGCCATATTTATTTCCTTTTAAACTATGCTGATTGCCTGGCTGTCTGGCTGATCGTCTGCCTTTAATACATTTAGCCATAGACCCTGAACAAGCATGCAGATCAGATACTCTGACTGAAGTCTGACTGGATTAGCTGTATGCTTGTTTTAGGTGTGGGATTCAGATGCTACTGATGCCAGAGAAATCAGCAGGACAACTGGTATTGCTTAAAAGGAAATAAATATAGAAACCTCCCTTTAGGCTCCCTTTAATTAAAACACATTAAGTTTCATCAATTAATAAAATGCAAACTTCAACAGTATTTAATGGTATAACTCAATCTTTAGTATATTTAGTATTCTATCAGTATCCTGTCTATATTGGGAATATTTAAATACTATATCCTGTATTAAATACTGTTAGTGTATCTATGTTCCCCTTGTCTTATTGTGCTTTGTAAAGCGCTGCGGAATATGTTGGCGCTATATAAATAAAACATAATAATAATAATAATAATCTCCTCCAGTGAGTCACATATAGTAAGTTTTGGACTACACAGTACCTGCAAAGAGGTAGTATACATAGATTACAACACTCTCCGGTATAATGTATAGCAAAGGGTTACGCATCAATGGTCATTCGATGATGTGCTAGAACCGTCCCCTGGAGTTTGTGGGAAAAATGTAATGTATCTTCAGAAGGATCTACACCGTCTCTCTATAAAAAGTAACTTTATTAAAACTTCATTTAAAAGCAGGTTAAAAATATAAAGGATAAGTTTTCCGGGTCTCCATATGGCGCGACGCACGGCATCTCAGACTGACTGATCCTTTCTCAAGCTGTCAGATCCAATGCACACTGCATAATACACACACACACCGCTCCTCTTATACCAGAAAAGTGGAGCTGATGGGGAACTTCATGCTGTGAGGACTCTGGCCATCTCACCCACATATCGCCACCAGAGGGAGCCCTTACACTCCTACATAAAGTTCAATAAATATACAAATACAGTATGTGTGTGTGTGTGTGTGTGTGTGTGTACAGTGCACTGTAGCCCCATCAGGTCAATTTGGAATGGATGTATATGTCACAAGTGGAGTCCTATAAAATATAGGAATAGTGCACAGCCAATTGCCATAAACCAATCTGGAAGCCACCGACCATGACCGTATCAAGACGCATGGCGCCACTAGCCAATACCCTCAGCGTCGGCTTCATCCGCTCGAAGACTGGGAAGGATGTGCGTCCTCTCAAGTATAAACATTATAGTACAATTTGCCAAAGACAATCTGCTTGACTTGTTTTATGAAACATCCACACATTTCAACAAGAGACCATCAGCTCAAAGGCAAGATGAGTATGAACACTTTGATTCAAGGCCAAACTAGCACTTCAAGCCTATTAAGTTTACAATTTAACTACTTGAGCGCCCACAAACAGTATATCTACACCCCAGCAGACTTGATCTCAGCTCATAGATATATGCGTCTCTGCCATGACCTCCGCGCTCCTGCTCCCGTGCTCGTTCGCGTCGCCGCCTGTTAGAAGGTAGAGCAGTGAATAAGAACGCAGTTCCCATTCATTGATCTCAGCCATCATACCAATGATCGCCGGCTTCAATGAGGAGCCGCAGTAATAATTGTAACAAAAACAAAGTTACAGGTCCACGCATTATTTCCTGCTCACATAGTATGCTAACGGGACAATAATGAGTGAGGACATCTTGTGGCCAAATAGTAAAATTACACGTACAGACATGTATTGTAATAAAGACCTACAATTACTTTTAAAATTAACTCCTAACCTCCCAAACTCCATAATTCCCCAAATAAATCTCTTGCATTAAAAAAATAAATAAAATAGTTACCTTAGGGACTTAATATGTATGTCAAGAGGGTATATTACTGTTATTTTTTAAACCATGGACCTTTAATTAGTGATGAACGTGAAACTGAAAAAAATGCACCTTTATTTCCAAATAAAATATTGGTGCCATAAATTGTACTTGGAAGATATTTTAAGAGTTGTAATAATCGGGGAAAAATGGGCAAATAAAGTGTTTTATTTTAAAACTAAAATGGCCGAAAACTGATAATGAATTGTTTTCCTTTTTTTCTTGTTATTCCTGTTAAAATGAATTTAGAATAAAATAATTCTTAGCATGATGCACCACCCAAAGAAAGCCCAATTGGCGGAGAAAGAAACAAGATATAGATTGTTTTGTTGTAATGAGTAGTGATAAAGTTATTGGGGAATGAAAAGGGGGAGCACTGACAGGTGAAAATTGTGCTGCTGCTCAAGAGGAAAAACCCCTCAGTGGTGAAGTACAATATTGTTAAATAACTATAATTTTTTTTTACTGAGATTATAACACACTGTTATGTGCAACCAAATAATCTAATAAAATTAAGTGGCAATAGTGCTCTGGATATGCCTACTGAAGTTTCTACAGATTCTATGCTAGACTATATACCGTTATACTGAATTAGCTGTGGTGATTCCGTACAGACTTCTCTGCTTCTCTCATGTTTCAGCAATTAGTTTAGTTTATCTACTGTGTAACAGGCCTTCTCTTTGTATGTGTGTACGGTTAGTATGTTACTAACATAATCCCCTTTATTTCAGCCTCCTGAAGAAATCTATTCCGCTGGAGACTCCATCATGATTCGTTTCCACACTGATGATACCATCAATAAAAAAGGATTCCATGCTCGATATACCAGTACCAAATTTCAGGATTCACTTCACATGAGGAAATGACTGGCAGCGGCGATGCCCAGCAGCCTTCCTGTCTCTGTTTTATGGAACTGTGAGAGACTTGAGTTCAATGCTGTGCAGGTCTTTTGTGTTAAAGTGTGACTGCAGTCTGTGAGACACCTGTACGGATGAAGATCCAGATTTTAACTATTTTTTGGGGCGTACCAATGTTCCACGGACCAAATATTTTCCTGTCATAAATCTTACTTGGTTTACATTCATTTGAAGTAAAATATTATAAGGCTTGTTCACCGAATTTTCCACACCCCCGGCTAAGATATAATTTACGTAACCACTCTGAACGTCGGACAGCCAAGCAGGAGTAGCCAAGAAACAAGGGAATCTGTTTCACTTGAAAGCCACTGCCTCTGGTTATCGCATAGCTGCACAGTAAAGCAAGAGCTGCACACAGGGCCGGATTTATATATTTTACCGCCCAAGGCTCACTGTCGTCCCCAACCCCACCAACCCTGCACCTTTCTCTTGTTCTCTCCTTCCTGTCCTGTGCTGTTCTCCCCCTGTCCTGTAATGTCCTTCCCTGCTGCCTGTGACTGCCGCCATTTACATGTTTGGCAATTAACCTGCCTGAGTATACCAGCAGCCGCCTGTTGCATCCTGGTACCCTATGCTATGGCCTTTGTGGTCTTGCCTCAAATCCAGCCGTAGTTGCACAGCATAGAGGCTGGAGATACCTGCATAGTGCCTGCACCCAGAATGGCAAGAAGCAAATTTGGGAGCCAGTCGACGCAACAAAGTTAAATTCTATAAACACACAGGCCTACCTCTTTACTGCAGCCATTTTTGTCTTTTTTCAAAAATCCTAGTAGTAGTAAAACAGTAACCCACTAGCAGCCAGATACTTACTGCCTGTGAAGGCGGACTCCTGATTGCTTGGGCAGCCAGTCATTGCCAGCTGCCTGTCCAAAACTTTAATAGAAAATGGTTGGAGTTTAGTCTCATTGGCCACTTTGTGTTGCAAAGTTACTGCAGTGCATTTAATGGTAATGGTTAGCTCTGAAGCCCAGTATTGTAGTTTGGCTTATTAACATTCTTAAGGCTTATATAACTAATCTGGTGAGTTTTTATTTTTGTATTAGCAAAAGAAGAATTACAATTTGAAGTCTAACTTCGCTTTCACTCTATTTATACTGCATTTGCCAGAAATTCAAAAACTTTTTTTTTTTTTACAGTTTCTTATTAAAAATGTCCTTTCCACTTTTGTCTGCAGCTCGCTATAATATTGTGCATGTGCTCAGTCATACTTACTTGCCACCATGGCAACAGTTCACTATTTGCCAGAAAGAGCCGTTCTCATCGTTTTATTTTCTTTTGCAAACTGAGTTCAATTGGGCTTCGTGCAGAAACTGCCATATGTCAAAATTTGCTGCCAGTCAATGAACCTCTGAAGAGGTTGAAAATGAGTAACCATCTTTTCTGGCACCCCTGGTTCTGCACAGCTAATCATTTGAGGAAAAAGGTGTGTGTTTCTTGACAATTTGTAGTTCAGTGCTCTGTTGCCATGGTTGCATAGTAGCAGAGCAGTTTTGGATACTCCTAGGTGGCTGCAAAATTAAATAAAAACATGATAAAATAAATAATAATATCTAGTTATGAAATTAGTTGTGCAGCACCAGTGTAGGTTTGTGGCAATTTTATAGTGAAAGTGAAATTTTATCTTTACATATCTAGTTTGTTCCTTACAAAATGTAAGTTTAAATCTGAGATTTATGTAAAATAGTCACCGCCCAGCAGAATCTGCCTGTTCCACAGTGTAAATATGTTTCCAAAATATCCAGTGTATATCTTTATTGGTACAGGCTAAAGGTACAAGCATTGGGGCACGAAGATATGAAAAGTTCTACACATAAGCCAGACCTGTCAGTTGTGCCTAAATAGTAAATATAGCAAAATGACCATATTTACTGTATTCCCTCATACTCGCACACAAATGATTTGCAGGAATTGCCAGTTTTGTATATAAGTGTATGTATGCTGCCACCTACTGGTGTAACATCAGTACTGGTTTTACATTTCTACACCGTGAAAGTTTTGTATAGTTTATCCTTTGTAATTTACTTGTTTATTTTTTTAGCATTGTTTTGTACTTAAATTATGTAGCTGTTGTCTCTTGCAAATGTAAATACAAAATGTGAAATGGTTTGAAATTAGCTTGTGCAATACCGAAGACTAATGAGCTTCCCACTCCCCCCTTTCTGGTATTTGTATTAGGGGGGCTTGTTTGCTGGCTTTACTACCTAATTTGGGGAGTGTGGAATCTTTTACTTCACTGAAAAGGTGATGCATTAGGCTGCCGGGTATCACTGGAAAATGAAACGCTGTATTTTTATGCTATTTGATTTTCTTTTGTCTTACTATTCACTTCTTCCTCCTGTCCTGTGAGCTGTTGTAATGCTGTTTTTATTACTATAGAATTAATATAGAATTATGTAATTTCTTGCTATGCCTTTAACAGAATGATAATAAAGATATTTCAGTGCCAATATTGCTGCAAGGTCATTGGTAAAAGGACACTGTTGTTGATTACATTGCTTTCAATGTATGGTCCATCTCCAGGCAGTTCTATATATATATTCTATCTATAATCCAAACTAGGGGTGTAGATACATAGAAATATTTATACTGCATATATAACATTGACAAGGAAGCTAAGCGGATAAACTTGCCTCTTGGCTTGATAATAGACAAAATATGGAGAATAATTTAGAGGTTATATCTCTTGTGTACTTGCATACCTTTTTTAATGTCTTAAATATTTTATTTACCCTTTACTGAGAAAAACTGTTTCACCCCAAATATTGTGTAAAAAAAAAAATACATATATATATATATATATGTGGCCTAATATATATATGTGACCTAAGCCCATTTAAAAACGGGCTCTAGGTCTCTTTACGCCACAACTGCCAGTCAGTGCGCTTTCGCACGCACCCGTATGCCACACGCACTCGTCCGCCCGGCTCCCTGGCCCCGTCCTCCTGTCCCAATGGCTGTCCCTGCTGCATATACAGTGGAGGAAATAATTATTTGACCCCTCACTGATTTTGTAAGTTTGTCCAATGACAAAGAAATGAAAAGTCTCAGAACAGTATCATTTCAATGGTAGGTTTATTTTAACAGTGGCAGATGGCACATCAAAAGGAAAATCGAAAAAATAACCTTAAATAAAAGATAGCAACTGATTTGCATTTCATTGAGTGAAATAAGTTTTTGAACCCTCTAACAATAAAAAAGACTTAATACTTAGTGGAAAAACCCTTGTTTGCAAGCACAGAGGTCAAACGTTTCTTGTAATTGATGACCAAGTTTGCACACATTTTAGGAGGAATGTTGGTCCACTCCTCTTTGCAGATCATCTCTAAATCCCTAAGGTTTCGAGGCTGTCTCTGTGCAACTCTGAGCTTGAGATCCCTCCATAGGTTTTCTATTGGATTAAAGTCCGGAGACAGACTAGGCCACTCCATGACCTTAATGTGCTTCTTCTTGAGCCACTCCTTTGTTGTCTTTGCTGTATGTTTTGGGTCATTGTCGTGCTGGAACACCCATCCACGACCCATTTTCAGTTTCCTGGCAGAGGGAAGGAGGTTGTCGTTCAGGATTTCACGCTTGAGTTCCCTCCATAGGATTTCTATTGGATTAAAGTCCGGAGACTGACTAGGCCACTCCATGACCTTAATGTGCTTCTTCTTGAGCCACTCCTTTGTTGCCTTTGCTGTATGTTTTGGGTCATTGTCGTGCTGGAACACCCATCCACGACCCATTTTCAGTTTCCTGGCAGAGGGAAGGAGGTTGTCGTTCAGGATTTCACGATACATGGCTCCGTCCATTTTCCCGTTAATGCGATTAAGTTGTCCTGTGCCCTTAGCAGAAAACACCCCCAAAGCAAAATGTTTCCACCCCCATGATTGACTGTGGGGACGGTGTTTTGGGGGTCATAGGCAGCATTTTTCTTCCTCCAAACACAGCGAGTTGAGTTAAAGGGATACTGTAGGGGGGTCGGGGGAAAATGAGCTGAACTTACCCAGGGCTTCTAATGGTCCCCCATAGACATCTTGTGTTGGCGCAGCCACTCACCGATGCTCCGGCCCCGCCTCCGGTTCACTTCTGGAATTTCTGACTTTAAAGTCAGAAAACCACTGCGCCTGCGTTGCTGTGTCCTCGATCCCGCTGATGTCATCAAGAGCGCACAGCGCAGGCCCAGTATGGTCTGTGTCTGCGCAGTACACTCCTGGTGACATCAGCGGGAGCGAGGACACGGCAACGCAGGCGCAGTGGTTTTCTGACTTTAAAGTCAGAAATTCCAGAAGTGAACCGGAGGCGGGGCCGGAGCATTGGGGAGTGGCTGCGCCAACACAGGATGTCTGCGGGGGACCATTAGAAGCCCCGGGTAAGTTCAGCTCATTTTCCCCCGACCCCCCTACAGTATCCCTTTAATGCCAAAGAGCTCTATTTTGGTCTCATCAGACCACAGCACCTTCTCCCAGTCACTCACAGAATCATTCAGGTGTTCTTTGGCAAACTTCAGACGGGCCTGCACATGTGCCTTCTTGAGCAGGGGGACCTTGCGAGCCCTGCAGGATTTTAATCCATTGCGGTGTAATGTGTTTCCAATGGTTTTCTTGGGGACTGTGGTCCCTGCTAATTTGAGGTCATTCACTAACTCCTCCCGTGTAGTTCTAGGATGCTTTTTCACCTTTCTCAGAACCATTGACACCCCACGAGGTGAGATCTTGCGTGGAGCCCCAGAGCGAGGTCGATTGATGGTCATTTTGTGCTCCTTCCATTTTCGAACAATCGCACCAACAGTTGTCACCTTCTCTCCCAGCTTCTTGCTAATGGTTTTGTAGCCCATTCCAGCCTTGTGCAGGTCTACAATTTTGTCTCTGACATCCTTGGACAGCTCTTTGGTCTTTCCCATGTTGGAGAGTTTGGAGTCTGCTTGATTGATTGATTCTGTGGACAGGTGTCTTTTATACAGGTGACTATTTAAGACAGGTGTCCTTAATGAGGGTGACTAATTGAGTAGAAGTGTCTAACCACTCTGTGGGAGCCAGAACTCTTAATGGTTGGTAGGGGTTCAAAAACTTATTTCACTCAATGAAATGCAAATCAGTTACTATCTTTTATTTAAGGTTATTTTTTCGATTTTCCTTTTGATGTGCTATCTGCCACTGTTAAAATAAACCTACCATTGAAATGATACTGTTCTGAGACTTTTCATTTCTTTGTCATTGGACAAACTTACAAAATCAGTGAGGGGGTCAAATAATTATTTCCTCCACTGTATGCGCAGTAGCAAAAAAACACGGACACAGGGACAGGATGACGCAGGGACACATAGGATTTTAACCAGTTCGGCCCATCTGGACGAGCTTCCTCGTCCAGATAGGCACTGGTGCTGCCGCCTAGTCGTGCGCGCGATCGGGCGCGCCCCCGCGCGCGCTCCCGCTGCCCGCCGCTAGCCCCCCGATCAGTGAATGGGAATATAATTCCCATTCACCGATCTAACTTCCCCGCAGAAATACCGACGCTTTCTCTCCAGAGAGCGCGGTATTTCTGCCCCCAGGAAACAACTCCTCAGCATTTTAGTTCCTAGATGCGAGCTGGTTCGCATCTAGGACTTTTTTCACTGTGGCCATCTTGTGGCCAAATAGTAAACTGCACCCACATACATTTTTGATTAAACAAAAACATTATTTTACATTTAAAATTAGCAGTTTCCCTCCCACACCAAAAATTACCCACATACACTTTTTTTATTAAAAAAAAAACAAAAAAAAAAAAACAACATAAATAGTTACCCAAGGGTCTAAACTTTTTAAATATGCATGTCAAGAGAATATGTTATTATATTATTTAAAATTATAGGCTTATAAATAGTGATGGACGCAAATTGAAAAAATGCACCTTTATTTCTAAATGAAATATCGGCACCATAAATTGTGATAGGGACATCGTTTAAATGGTGTAAGAACCGGGACAGATGGGCAAATAAAATACATGCGTTTTAATTACGGTAGCATATATTAATTTCAAACTATAATGGCCAAAAACTGAGAAATAATGAATTTCTTCCGTTTTTTTCTTATTCTTCCTGTTAAAATGCATTTACAGTAAAGTGGCTCTTAGCAAAATGTATCACCCACAGAAAGCCTAATTGGTGGCGGAAAAAACAAGCTATAGATCAATTCATTGTGATAAGTAGCAATAAAGTTATAGGCGAATGAATGGGAGGTGAACGTTGCTCGGATGCATGAGATTTTCGGCACTGCGGCGCTGAACCGGTTAATATATAGGATATATATATATTATAATCTCATAATAGTAAACTCTTATATAGTGAACATTTGGGTATATGGGAGTAACACCTGGTATAGTTAACCCCTAATATAATAGAACTTCTGCTATAGTAAACCTGTTTTTTGGCCCCTTTGGTATTCTGTATCCGGCTATAGTGGAAAGTGGGCGGGCACATGCATCATACGTCAGTCGGAGACCCATAAGCCATAGTTGGGCTGGTAGCCACTTCTGGCTCACTTGCTGAAGCATTGAAAAAGAAAAAAAAAATCACTGAATTATTGACTGAATTAAGAACCAGTACTATAGTATACTTTATGTGCTTGAGTATGACAATTTTTAATATAGTAAACTTCTGATAAAGTAAACCACTTTACTATAAAGGGATTTTACTATATGTTTTGTGTGTGTGTGTGTGTGTGTGTGTGTGTGTGTGTGTGTGTGTGTGTGTGTGTGTGTGTGTGTGTGTGTGTGTGTGTGTGTGTGTGTGTGTGTGTGTGTGTGTGTGTGTGTGTGTGTGTGTGTGTGTGTGTGTGTGTGTGTATTTCTTCTAGATACTGCTGGTTTCCACAACGCCACTACAACCCTGGAACTACTCTAAGCCGCGTCAGGCAATTCCCCAAACACTTGTATTTCTTATTCGTGATTGGATAACTAATACTACACTTAATCATTCCCCTCGTGTTTTATCTTCCCCTCTCTCAGGTTCCATTCTGAGCCTAGGTGGGTATATAGATCACACAATACATAATATTGGACAGGCGTTAACCTAAACAAGTAGATTACATATGCCATTTTTTACAACATTGTCATTTGGGTTGCGCCTGTATTATGTGCGCTACCAGTCCCACCTTTTGGAATTTTGTATGTGTTATTATTAAGGTGGCCACACACCATACAATTTTTTTTAAATATCTGTTCAATTTAAGAATTACAATCAATTTTTCGAACGGATTGTAACATTTCAAAAATCTGACCAATGTACCACACACCTGTGTTAAATTTTTCCCCAATTATGATAAAATGATTGGAAACTCTGAGGAAATTGCTAGGGTGTGTATAATAATAATAAACTGACAATCTAACACACACCATACAATCTTTAGAAGGATTGAAGAAAAATATCTGGCATTCCGGATCGATCAAAATCAAAAGACGGGAAATCCAATCGGATTTTTCAGTCGAATCAAAAAAAGCTTTTGAGTTTTTTTCGGGAGATCTGATCATATTTATCGAATTGCCGTAAAATCGGATCATTTTATTGTATCATGTGTGGCCACCTTTAGCCACATCAGCGACAGAACTGTCATCTTGTATTTTTAAGATATAGTTTTAAAGGTTAGTTTACACTATAAGCGTTGCTGTCAGTTTTGATGCACCACACACTCTGTGATCTTCATAATAACACGAACGTCAATAGACTCTAATGTTATTGTTAACAGTACAGCAACGCCTTGATGTGTGGTGCGGGGACATTTTTGCAGACAACATGTGTATTTTTCCATCTGTTGTATTGTATTATGGCTGATGACACATGCGTTTATTGCGCACTAATACACACAGTGTGCACTAAATCGCACATGTATTAAAATGCATACATGAATGCCCCAGGATAGTGTGAGCAAGACCATAATATACCATCATCTGATAGCATAGTAAAGGTAGCCATAGCACTGACTATTATGGCAGATTCCACAAAGAGACAAATTTATCTCTAATTGAATCTGATTAGAGATAAATTTGTCTTTTGTCAATTCTGCCCAAACACTACAGGCCGATTCCCGTCCGATTTCAGCATGAAATCTTCAGGGAATCAGCTGAGTCCGCACTGCCGCTGCCCCAATGTATAAATGTTCCACCCCAGTGTGTGAATTTATACGTTACCTATTCTGTAGCAGCCTCCGCGCCGTGTCCGTAATTCTTCGGGCAGCTCTCCGTACACGCTACTGGCGCATAGTGTCTGACGTCGACGTATAGCTTCTGACGTCAGACGCTGTGCGCCAGTAGCATGTACGGAGAGCCGCCCGGAGGATTAAGGAGCACATTTATACATGGCAGCGGCAGGGGTTTTGTCATCTCATCGGTCATTCCAGAAATCACCACCATACCGCCGCACGCCCGACCAATTTCGGCCCGGCCCGCCATCAACCGTGCAACCAATTTCCATCCCAAAATTTGTCGCTTTGTAGGTCGGGCATGCATACGGCGGCTGTACCGATTTTCAGCCAATTTGATTATAAATATGAATTGTATGGTCAATTGCCCGCCAAGTCGTCTGATGTAATGCGCCCAAATTTTAGCTTTTTGCAACAGATAAGGCTTTTGTAGCCAAAAATATTCTGGATCTAAACGTAAAGCATTAATCATAGGCTCTGTGGAGGGAACACCTGCTGAGGTAAGATCTGCAGGAAGGCAAGGCACAAATAGAACACTCTGAGAAGATAGAATAGCCTGAAGCTGATGGAGTCTGTGCTGCAAGATGTGTATGATGAAGGGGCTTGACTAATAAAAAGCTGTACTATAAACAACAAAACAAGTTCCACCACTGACTGCCTACCTAGGACAAAGAAAAGACTGGTGACCGAAACTGTGTTTTTTAAAACAAATCTAGACTTTATAAAACTGAGCATAAGATGAAAAACATTTTAGAGGTTGTGACAGAATTTCCTTTCTGCCTCACCCCTTACAGAAATGTTCACAGTGCACTCTGGAACAATCAGGGCATAAGCAGAGGCTGAGTGCCAGTATCACAGGTGAGTCAATTCAGCTGGGAACTCCTTCAATAGAAACAAAATACTGCAACTCTCACTGGTGCGTAATAGCAGAAACTGATCCCAATTCCCAATAACTGCTAGGTCCCTTTCAGACAGGTGTTGAATAATTTGCCACCTGCTGCACTCCTGTACCTGCCAGGCACTTATTAGTAGAGATGGCCCGAACCTCGGATTTTCATTTTGCGAACCGGGTTTGTGAACTTCCGCAAAAGTTCGGTTCGTGCGAACTTTCGCGAACCGCAATAGACTTCAATGGGGAGGCGAACTTTGAAAACTGGCAACACTTATGCTGGCCAGAAAAGTGGTGGAAAAGATGTTTCAAGGGGTCTAACATCTGAGTTTTTGCATGGATGAGTGGTATAGATGCCAAAAGTCCCGGGGAAAAATCTGAATTTGACGCAAAGCAGCGTTTTAAGGGCAGAAATCAGATTGCATGCTAAATTGCAGGCCTAAAGTGCTTTAAAACATCTTGCATGTGTATACATCAATCATGGAGTGTAATTAGAATACTGCTTCACACTGACACACCAAACTCGCTGTGTAATGCACCGAAAACAGCTGTTTGTGTAGTGGCGGCCGTGCTGGACTGGTGCGCACCATGGCGAGAGTGCAGGCCGTGGCGGTTTTCAAGCCCATATGGTCGCCGGGCTGTGGTAGTTCAACGATAGAACAACAGTGACTGTCCAGCTGATCAAATTTGGTCTGTCCACAATGAAGCAACAACCTTATTATCGTGGGTGTGCCCCCCCCCTCCCCCCGAAACACTCATATAGCCATTGGTCATTTCTTCATTGTGCTACGCAAGCCCCTTCACCACGGCAAGGTAATGATCACGGAGGGGAATTGGCACATGCACAGGCCTTAAAAATTCAGGAATTCACCTGGAGTCTTGGACCCTGTTGGTGGTGGCGGAGAAGGCAGTCAAGCGGCCTGCGGGCAGAGGTGCTGTGTGGGGAGCGACTTAGTCTTCGGGCAGGCAGTCACACGGCGTGCAGGCAGAAATCCTGTGTGCGGGGACTGGGACTGTCCGGGATCCATGCCTCATTCATTTTGATAAAGGTGAGGTACTGAACACTTTTGTGGCTTAGGTGACTTCTCCTCTCAGTGACAATGCCTCCAGCTGAAGGTCCTTTCTGATAGGACGCTTGAGGCAGGGCAAGACAGAAGTTGGATGGCAATTGGGACAGCTCTGGCCACAGGTCAAGCCTGCGCAGGGGCGCCTCTAGTCATTTTGTCACTCCAGGCGAGAAAACCTGTGGCGCCTCCCCCAACCCCTTCTCCCCCATGAAAATAATCGTAATGCGGCAGTGTTTCATCAGAAAATACACGTACTGCAGAAGTGTTTCACCAGAAAATAATCGTATTGCAGCAGCGTTTCACCAGAATATAATTGTAATGCGGCAATGTTTCACCAGAAAAATAATCATAATGCGGCAGCGTTTCATCAGAAATGACACTTATTGCAGCAGCGTTTCAACGGAAAAATACATGTAAATGCGGCAGCGTTTCACCAGAAAATACACATAGGCAGGGCTCCACTCTCATGAGGCAAAAAGGGGGACAGAAGGAGGCATAGGGGGACTGAATAAGGCACACAGAGCGACATAGGGAGGCACAGGGGGACAGAAGGAGGCATGAGGGTCAGAAGAAGTCACAAAGGAGGACAGAAGGAGGCACAAGGGAACAGAAGGAGGCACACAGGGGACAAAAGGAGGCACAATGGGCAACAAAAGGAGGCACAATGGGGGACAGAATGAGACACAAAGGAGGACAGAAGGAGGCACAGGAGGACGGAAGGAGGTACACAAAGGGGCAGTGGGCGGTACAAGGGGACAGAAGAAGGCATGAGGGCCAGAAGGAGGCACAACAAATGACATGAGGGCCAGAAGGAGGCACAGGGGGACTGAAGGAGGCACACAGGGGGACAGAAGGAGGCACAAAGGGGGACAGATTGAAGCACAGGAGGAAAGAAGCAGACACGGGGGGACTAAAGGAGGCACACAGGGGAAAGGAGAAGGCACGATGGGGGACAGAAAAAAGCACAAGGGGCAGAAGGAGGCACAGGGAAACAGAAGCATGTACAAAGGGGAATAGAAGGATGCACAAAGGGGGACAGAAGGAGCTACAAAAGGGTGACAGAAGAAGGCAGAGGGGGATGTAAGGAGGCACAGGGAGACAGGAGGCAGAGGGGGACAGACAGAGCCACAGGGAGACAGAAGAAGGCACAAAGGGGCACAGAAGGAGGCACAGGGGGACAGGAAGACGCAGGGGACAGAGGTGGCACATGGGGACTGAAGAGGCACATGGTGACAGAAGGAGGCACATGAGTACAGAAGGAGGCAGTGTGGGACTGAAGGAGGAACAGGGGGCATAGAGATAGCACAAGGGAACAAAGAAAGGCACAAGGGGACATAAGGAGGCACAGGTGGACAGAAGGAGGCACAGGTGGCACAGGGGGACTGAAAAAGGCACATGGAGGCAAATAGGGAGACAGGAGGCATAAAAAGAGAAAGGACAAACAGGGGGTCAGACATGGCACAAGGGACTGAAGGAGGCACAAGGAGACAGAAGGAGGCACAAAGGGGGGGGGGGGAAAGGATGTACAAGGTACAGAGGGACACAGTGGCAGCTGCCAGCAACTTACGCTAAGCAGAGGCAGCAGGAACAAGTAATAGAACACCCGAGGAGGTGGGGCTTAGTCAGGGGGCGTGGCTTCATACAAGGGGCGTGGCTTAATCCAGCAACATGGCGCCCCCAGGACCAATGACACTCCAGGCAATGGCCTGTACTGCCTATGCCTAGAGGCGCCCCTGAGCCTGCGCACCCAGTAGTCCAAGGGTTCATAGCTGCTCACAGTGTCTACATCCACACTTAAGGCCAGGTAGTCGGCTACCTGCTGGTCCAGGCGTTGGTGGAGGGTGGATCCGGAAGCACTAAGGCGAGGCGTTGGACTAAAGAATGTCCGCATGTCCGACATCACCATGAGATCGCTGGAGCGTCCTGTCCTTGCCTGCGTGGACATGGGAGGAGGATTACTGGCAGTGGTACCTTTATTGCGTTGTACTGTAACATCACCCTTAAACGCATTGTAAAGCATAGTTGCCAGCTTGTTCTGCATGTGCTGCATCCTTTCTGCCTTCAGGTGAGTTGGTAACATGTCTGCCACTTGGAGCTGCGGCTGTGTAGCTGGAGAGGAGATCACAGCACCAGTAGAGCTGAACTGCCACTCAGCCAAGGAGGAGGAGGATGACGACAGCGAAGAGGAGGTGGCAGGAGGCCTGCATGCAAACCGTGGAGTTGTCACAAGTTGGTCCACTGCACAGCCACGTACTCCCTGCTTGCCATCTGTCACCAGGTTGACCCAATGGGCTGTGTAAGTAATGTACCTGCCCTGACCGTGCTTGGCAGACCAGGCATTCATGGTCAGGTGGACCCTTGACCCAACGCTGTGTGCCAGAGATGACACCACTTGCCTCTCAACTTCACGGTACAGTTTGGGTATCTCCTTTTTAGAGAAATAATTGTGGCCTGGTATCTTCCACTGCGGTGTCCCAATGGCCACAACTTTACAGAAGGCCACCAGCTGGTATGGTAACAGCTGGGGAGCTAACAGTTCCACCAAGCCAGCTGTCAGACGCCAGGCAAGGGGGTGACTGGCAGAAATTGCCTTCTTCCGCTCAAAGATTTTCTTCACAGACACCTGGCTGCTGTGGGCAGAGGAGCAGGAACCGCTCAAGATCAGAGGCGGAGTGGAGGAGGGAGGCTGTGAAGGTGCATGGGAGAAAGCGGCTAAAGATGATGCACCTGAAGGAGGAAGAGTAGAAGGAGGGTGGCTTTTCTTTTGTGTGCTGCTTTTGCTCAGGTTCTCTTCCCATTGCAGTTTGTGCCTTTCCTCCATGTGCCTTCGTAAGGCACTTGTCCCTACATGGGTGTTGAACAGATGGCATTGCTCCGATCTGAGGCAGACACACTAAAACATTTCAACCACTGAGCTCCCCTGGGGTGATGGCACTATGGTGGCATCAGCAGCTGACGTTGAAGGGCATGTTGACTGGCTGTCCATAGGTGATGATACATGGCGCCGGACACTGCCACCAGCTGTTTCTGACGACGAGCTCCCCCTGCTTTTTTCAGGAACTAGTCTCCTCCTACTCCTCTTTGACTTCCCCTCTGAACTGTCCCCCTGTTCATCTCCTCTATTGGGAACATACGTGGGATCCGTATCATTGTCATCATCATCATAATCATCCTGCCCAGCTTTGCTTGACTCAGACACCTCCAAAACTGCACCAACAGCAGGTACTTCATCATCCCCCTCCGCACACATTACGTCCACAGTGTCACTTAACTCAGACATATGAGGTGGTGTAACTTGCTTAGCACCTTCATCTGGTTGTAACAATAATGGCTGTGCATCAGTGATTTCCCCACCAAATAACTCCTACGAACTGTCAAATGTAGCGGATGTGGTACTTGGAGTAGCGCTGGTGGCTGCGGAAGATGAGGTGTTTTGTGTTAAATAGTCAACCACATCCTGACAATCTTGGGAGTTGATGGGACGTGCCTTCTTCTGAGCACTGTACTTTGGTCCAAGGCTGCACGAAATCGCATCACCACAACCTCGCACAGACCTGCCGGGTGGCCTTCCTCTGGGTCTCCCTCTACCTCTGCCTCTACCTGTTTTGTCCGTTATGGCCATATTGGGGGGGGGGGGGGGGGAGATGAAGTGAAAGGTATGCACTGACTTGAGTAATACAATGTGCAGTCACACAGGTGCAGTTAACAGGTATACACGGAGTGGTATATCACACTGCGTGCGCTTACGTGGTGGGTTGTGGGTGAACAACAGGTAGGTGTATGCAGTGCGTATTACAATGTGCACCTGTCACACATGGACAGGCACAGTGACACTGCATGCACTCACGTAGGTGGGTGGGTGCACAGTGCACAACAGGTAGGTATATGTCAAGGGTGCCCATTAGGTAGATCGCGTTCTACTGGTGGATCGAGAAGGCCTTCATGGTAGATCCTGACCCCACTACATTTTTACATCCTGTATACACAAGTGTACTCCTAAAATTGTACATAGGTAGATCACTTTGACTTGCTAATTTTTAAAAGTAGCTCACAAGCCAAAAAAGTGTGGGCACCTCTGGTATATGCAGTGGGTATTACAATGTGCACCTGTCACACACAGACCGGTACCGGACAGGCACAGTGACACTGCATGCACTCACGTAGGTGGGTGCACAGTGAACAACAGGTAGGTATATGCAGTGGGTATTACAATGTGCACCTGTCACACACAGACAGGTACTGGACAGGCACAGTGACACTGCATGTGCTCACGTAGGTGGGTGGGTGCACAGTGAACAGGTAGGTATATGCAGTGGGTATTACAATCTGCACCTGTCACACACACAGGTAGTGATCACTGAATGTGCTGGGCCTGGCAGTGGCACACACAGTAGGAATTACCAAGGCTGTCTATGCAACACAAGTGTCTGTGGGACACACACACACAAAAATAGATCACAAGAACAAGATTGGCTCTCAAAAGAGCTGTTGTGGGGTGCTTTTTTAGCAATAAGAATCAGCAAGGAGCAAGCTAAGAAGCCTTCAAGAGCCTAACTAAGCTTTCCCTATGAGAGGCTGCAGCAGCTATCCCTTCATTAATTACTGCAGGCACACGAGTGAGTGAAAAGCCTGACACTGCTCCCCGGCTCCCTCCACATCAATGTTCCAGTGCTGGGACCCCTGAAACTTGTGACCAAGAACAAGTGTGGCTGTGCTGTGCAGGCATAGGGTGGCTTGCACCTGCACAGTAGAAAGGAGCTGCTGCTTGGGCTGGGCGGGTCTGAGCTTGCTAGTGCTAGTGGAGGATCCAGAGGCTTCCCTCTACCTAGCTGAGTACCCATTTGTGGCACTTTTTCCATTACAGGTGCACTTTCTTGCCGTATGCTTTATGCACATTGGCGGCGACAGAGAGGCTCTGTTGTTCCTCAGCCCTGACATATGGCATAATCTCGCGAGGAGCAAGATTTGATGGGCGCTCACACGAGCGTGCTCTCCCGTCGCTGCAAGCAGGGAACTCCAGCAATCAGCCTGCCAGCCAGCGATTGGAGCTGGCAGGCTGTTTATTTAGTGAAATATATAATAAAATATGTATATAGCGCTGACATCTTACACAACACTGCACAGAGTATATCGTTTTGTCACTAACTGTCCCTCGGAGGGGCTCACAATCTAATCCCTGCCATATGTCATGGCTAATTAGCTTATCTGTATGTTGTGTTTTTTATTTTTTTGTTTAATAAAATTAAGGGCTTTTTTATTAATAAAAAAAAACTAGCAGCGGCAAGTTAAATACCACCAAAAGAAAGCTCTATTTGTTAGAAGAAAAGAGGGTAAAATTATTTTGGGTGTTAAAGGGAACCTTAACTGAACGGGAGGTAAAGAGTTTCACTTACCTGGGGCTATTACCAGCCCCCTGCAGCAGTCCTGTGCCCAGGAGCCGCTCTGGAATCCTCCGGTCCCCCGCTGTCACTTAGTTTCGTTTTTGACGACTCACCAGTCCGCCGGCCGCCATGCGTATTATTGGACGCATTCCCTACTGCAATTAGCGCTGTTGCGGACCGCAACGCGTACAAAAATACGCATTGCCGCATTCCACACGCGTAGATATTTGTACGCGTTGCGGTCTGCAACAGCGCTAATTGCAGTAGGGAATGCGTCCAATAATACGCATGGCGGCCGGCCGACTGGTGAGTCGTCAAAAACGAAACTAAGTGACAACGAGGGACCGGAGGATTCCCGAGCGGCTCCGAGGGCACAGGACTGCTGCAGGGGGCTGGTAATAGCCCCAGATAATTGAAACTCTTTACCCCCCGTTCAGTTAAGGTTCCCTTTAAGTTGTATGGCCAAGCAATAAACCATTAAAGTTGTGAAGTGCTGAATTGTAAAAAATGGCCTGGTCACTAGGGGGATATAAACCTCTGGTCCTCATGTGGTTAAAGGAATACCGATGTGGTACGTGACACGATGAGATGAACATGTGTATGTACAGTGCCAAGTTTACAAATCTGTGTTCCTTTTTTTTCTCCCTGAAAGAGTTAACATTTAGTTATGCAAGTGACTGTTTCTCTCCAGTCCAAACCTAGTTGGACTACAGTATAGTGAAACGCTCACTGATGAGGAATTACACTTCCTGCTTTGGAACAGGATTTTGACCAGCAAATCAAAGCTTTACAAATCCATCACCTGATCACATTTCTTCATGAATTTTGGTATGTGCAAACAGTACCTCCTTTTCTGTAGAGATGGCCCGAACCTCCAATTTTCGGGTCGCGAACTTCCACGAAAGTTCGGTACGCGTGAAATTTTCGCCAACCGCAATAGACTTCAATGGGGAGGTGAACTTTGAAAACTAGAAACACTTATGCTGGCCAGAAAAGTGATGGAAAAGATGTTTCAAGGGGTCTAACACCTGGAGGGGGGCCAAAAGTCCCGGGGAAAAATGTGGATTTGACGCAAAGCAGCGGTTTAAGGGCAGAAATCACATTGAATGCTAAATTGCAGGCCTAAAGTGCTTTAAAACATCTTGCATGTGTATACATCAATCAGGTAGTGTAATTAGTGTACTGCTTCACACTGACAGACCAAACTCACTGTGTAACGCACCGAAAACAGCTGTTTGTGTAGTGACGGCCGTGCTGGACTGGTGCGCACCATGGCCAGAGTGCAGGCCTTGGCGGTTTTCAAGCCCATATGGTCGCCGGGCTGTGGTAGCTCAATGATAGAACAACAGTGACTGTCCAGCTGATCAAATTTGGTCTGTCCACAATGAAGCAACGACCTTATTATCTTGGGTGTGCTCCCCCTCCCTGAGACACTCATATAGCCGTCAGTCATTGCTTCATTGTGATTTTGTTTTGTTGCTGCAGCTGTAGTGCAGCCAGAAAAATTAGACAGGCATGTACATGCACCTGAAAAAGTAGTATAGCGGCCGCTGCTAGCAGTGGCCTTAAAATTTCAGGAATCCGCCTGGAGTCCTGGACCCTGTTGGTGGTGGCGGAGAACGCAGTCAAGCGGCCTGTGGGCAGAGGTGCTGTGTGGGGAGTGACTTAGTCTTGGGGCAGGCAGTCACACGGCGTGCAGGCAGAGATGCTGTGTGTGGGGACTGACTTAGTCTTCGGGCAGGCCTGACTTGGCAGACCACGTGGTCAGCTGGACCCTTGACCCAACGCTGTGTGCCAGAGATGACACCACTTGCCTTTCAACATCACGGTACAGTATTGCCTTTTTAAAGAAATAATTGCATATCTTCCACTGCAGTGTGTGGATTTGCTTTTGTGTGCTGCTTTCCCTCAGGTGGTCATCCCATTGCAGTTTGTACTTTGTAATCATGTGCCTTCGTAAGGTAGTTGTCCCTACGCGGGTCTTGGTCTTTCCACGGCTCAATTTTTGGTGGCAGAGAGTACAGATGGCATTGCTCTTATCTGAGGCAAACTCACAGAAAAATTTCCACACCGCTGAGCCCTGGGGTGATGGTACTTTGGTGGTGGAGGCCGACTGAGTGTTAAGTGGGTTGCCAGAATCAGAGCAGGAGGAGGAAGATATGTCACGCTTCCATGTGGAAGCTGAGGTGTTCTGTGTTGGTGAACTACGTCCTGACAATATTGGGGGTTGATGGCATGTGCCTTCTTCTGAACACTGTACTTTGGTCAAGGGCCGCACAAAATGACGACCGCGCGACCTCGAACAGACCTGCCAGGTGGCCTGCCTCTGCCTTTTGTCCATATTGGGGGGGATGAAGTGAAAGGTATGCACTGACTTGACTAATACAATGTGCAGTCACACAGGTGCAGTTAACAGGTATGCACGGAGTGGTATATTACACTGCATGCACTCACGTAGGTAGGTGGGTGCACTGAACACAACAGGTAGGTATATGCAGTGATGGGTATTACAATGTGCATCTATCACACACAGACAGGTACCGGACAAGCACAGTGACACTGCGAGCGCTCACATAGGTAGGTGGGTGCACTGTGAACAACAGGTAGGTGGGTATATGCAGTGATGGGTATTACAATGTGCACCTGTCACACACAGGCAGGTACTGGACAGGCACAGTGACACTGCGTGCGCTCACGTAGGTAGGTGGGTGCACAGTGAACAGGTAGGTATGTATGTGCAGTGATGGGTATTACAATGTGCACCTGTCACACACACAGGTAGTCACTGAATGTGCTGGGCACACACAATAGGAATTACCAAGGCTGTCTATGCAACACAAGTGTCAGTGGGACACACACACACACAAAAAAAATTGGATCACAAGAACAAGATTACCTCTCAAAAGAGCTGTTAAGGGGTGCTTTTTTAGCAATAAGAATCAGCAAGGAGCAAGCTAAGAAGCCTACAAGAGCCTAACTAAGCTTTTCCTATGAGAGTCTGCAGCAGCTTTCCATTCTCTAATTAATGCAGGCACACGAGTGAGTCCAATGCCTGATGCTGCCTGCCTTTTATAAGGGGGGAGTGACTCCAGGAGGGAGTGTAGCCTGATTGGCTACAATGTGCCTGCTGACTGTGATGTAGAGGGACAAAGTTGACCCTAATGATGTAGTATAGGAGGTGAATCGAACCGCCATAAAGTTTGCGTTCGCCACCGAAATTCGCCGGGAACCGTTTGGGCAATCTCTACTTTTCTGCAGTGAAAATTCTATTCGTTGATCCAGCAGGGAAGTCGGTGTATTGCCTTGGAGTATTCTTAGGTATTGGCCTCAATTCACTAAGCAGTTTAGACTAGTCTACTGATTGTTTTTAGTCTACTAATGGTTTGGTGTAATTTATTAGACCTGTTTTTAGACCTGGTCTAAAACATTCGGTAATTAGGTCAGTAAAGCAGGGGAAATGATCAAAAGATGCAATTCACAAAGGCAAACAAGGAGTAACCACTTCCACTTTTTCTGACAGAGATTAGACCAGCTGAGTTCTGTCGGTAAAGTAATTCTGATAGGTATTTTAGACGTGAGGATGGAACCTTTTGAATTAATTATGCAGGAGTTTGATTGTATTTAATTGTATCCAGAGGAGAGCTCATCAGAAGAGAAGGATTTCAGTCATAGCTACTTGTTTGTGAATTGCATCTTTTGATCATTTCCCCTGCTTTACTGACCTAATTACCAAATGTTTTAGACCAGGTCTAAAAACAGGTCTAAAACATTTGGTAATTAGTGAATTCCCTCTTGATGCAACGGATTTACACCAAACCATCAGTAGACTAAAAACCATCAGTAGACTAGTCTAAACTGCTTAGGGAATTGAGGCCATTATTATCCCTTTTGCTTTTTACAGATGTCTGTCGTATCAGAATTGGGCTAACATGCCTGTATTTTACTTGCACATAAGATTTTGATTTAATGGTTAGTTACAGGATTTACAGTATATAAAATGGCAGTGTCCTTGTGTTCAGCTTTACTTCCTCATTCCCCACCCACAGTTTTCTAGTGACCTTACTGTTACCACATCCTTCCTGTTCAGGAAATCACCAAGAATATACTACAACTTCCTTTTCAGTGTGACTGACTTGTTGGATCATCTTCATGCCACCATCCATTTGCATTACTGTGGTTGCTTCCCTTTTTCTGTTGTATGGTGATATCATAGTGCTAGAGCACTGCAGTTGTTACACAATGCTGTGAATCTAGCCTTCAACCTGAATATCAGAGTTTACTTATTTTCATAATTTAAATCCTTTTAATTAGCTTTTTGTTCTTAGTTCAGGTTGTCTTTATGCTGGGAATACATCATGAGGTCTGGTCTGATTTTGATCGTTTTTCTGGTTGTTTTTTTTTCATAGAAGTTAATGAAAATCGATCGGCCAGTATATCTGCCGAATAAACTTATGGTATATTCCCAGCATAAGCGTCTTGTTGCCTGAATAAGATGAATATTGATAATGTATTTAAATATCATTCTCCAGCATGACAGAGGGGCACCCTGGTGGAGACAACAGTATGGGTGGGGATTTATGGTGGTATGTAGACTCCCCTTTACAAGGGGTTCAACAGGAAGTATGGCAACACACCCAGGGGATTAGGGTACATTAGTACTTATTCCTGCAAATAAAAATACCAGCGCCATAAAAAAAATATATATTTTACTAGAAAATGGTAAAAATATTCTCTTTATGTCCCTCATCATAATTCAAGTTTTAAAAAGAATCTGTATTGTTAAAATCGCACAAAAGTAAACATACCAGTGCGTTAGGGGACATCTCCTATTACCCTCTGTCACAATTTCGCCGCTCCTCGCCGCATTAAAAGTGGTTAAAAACAGTTTTAAAAAGTTTGTTTATAAACAAACAAAATGGCCACCAAAACAGGAAGTAGGTTGATGTACAGTATGTCCACACATAGAAAATACATCCATACACAAGCAGGCTGTATACACCCTTCCTTTTGAATCTCAAGAGATCATTTGTGTTTTTCTTTCCCCCTGCAGTTCTCATGCACTGAAGTTTCAGGCTGCTCGTTTCTTCCAGCAAACAGCTTTGCCTTTGTCTGTAATTCCTCAGTATGTGAAAGCCCAGCCAGCTCAGAGGACGATTTATCCAGCTTGTAAAAGATAATAGAGCAGAGAGAAGCTGCCCTAATCTAAATAATACACAGGCAGTGTGCATAGAGGGGCTTGGAAGGGGGAGTTCATAGCAGAACCACAACACTGAAGAACTTGGCAGCCTTCCAGACACAGGCCGACAAATCTGACAGGGGAAAGATACAATGATTTATTACAGAGATGGTGATAGTAGAACCTGCTGCAGTAAGCCAGAACACATTAGAATAGCTTTTGGAACTTGTAGGATGATAAAAAAACAGGATGCAATTTTTGTTACGGAGTCTCTTTAAGAGCTGTCCCAAGTGCTTAGCATTTCTATAAATCTTGATTTCAGACCTCCACAGATCATTGGAACTGCCCCACAATGAATACGGATCTTACTCAAAGCTCCAACTAAAGTATCTTTGCATCTCCCGCTAGAATGCTCCATTATTTTGGACCAATGGGAACATTTAACAGGAATTTTCTCTCTTTGTATCTGGGCATCTTTAACCAGTGGCGTAACTGAGGAGCTTGGGGCCCCAGTGCGAGTTTTACATGGGGCCCCAAGCATTCTATTGATACCAATCTCCAAAACATAGCAAGGACAGCTTCAGTCTCAGAGGTGTCATTAGTGTAAGGAAACAGTTAAGGATTACCACTATCCAATGCACATATAGAGGTGTTCATTACCAGTATAGCCCAAATGAAAACCTAATGAGATGGATGAAGGAGGCCCCCTAATAGGCCCCTCTGGTCCAGGGGTCCCGGTGCAGTCGCAGCCTCTGCATCCGCTATTGCTACGCCACTGTCTTTAACCTTTCCAACATTTAATTTCCACATGATTTTTGTACCAAAAGCAGTACAATTTTTTTCTTATCAGAAGCCGCAGTTTTTCTGAAAAAGCGGAAAATTGTATACTTACCTACGGTAATTTTCCTTTCCTTTCGAGGTCCATGGCAGCCTTACTACGGGGTTAGTCCCGCCCCCTAACCCCTACAGGACCTGTCTGTATAAATGTTTAGACCTGCCCCCTCCCAGGTGCTTTTTTTACTAGTCCAAAAATGACTGAGCCTAGTAGGGTGGGATCTCCGTAGGCTGCCATGGACCTTGAAAGGAAAGGAAAATTACCGTAGGTAAGTATACAATTTTCCGCTTTCCTTTCCATTTCCATGGCAGCCTTACTACGGGGATCTCGATAGCTTATTCCAAGAAATGGGAGGGAACAAGGCTGCATTCAACCGAAAAATACTTTATTCAGTAACACAAATGAAAAGATATCAATGAAATACATCCAGTATTCACACTCTATAATAGTCAAACACGTAGTTATAGAATTTTTAACAGCAGATAAGACACCTCTGCCAAATTCTACCGTGGATAATCCCCCAGGATGAACCTTATAGTGGGACATAAAGGTATTTTCAGATGACCAATTTGCGGCCCTGCAGATAATGTAATACTAAATAATAATAATAATAATAATAAATAATAATAATAATAATGTCCGGGGACACCTTTACTAGCGCAGCCCATGAAGAGGCAATCGACCGCGTAGAGTGGGCTGTAATCTCCTCAGGTGGAGTTACATTCATTGACTTGTACGCTGTTTTAATCGTTCTTACTAGCCATGAGGCTATAGTTCTTGTTGTTGCCGGCTGACCTTTCTTGTATCCCGCTGGGATTACAAACAGTCTGGTTGTACGAATCTCATTTGTACGTTCAATGTATATCTTTATTAATTCCAGGATGTTCAATGAGTCCGGGATCTCTAGCATGACATCTAAGAAGGTAAATTCCACTCCTGACTGAAATGGAATTGAGTAGCCACCTTGGGTATAAACTGCTCGATTGGTTTGAGAGTTACACGATCGAGGAAGAATTGGATATATGGCGGGTCACAATGAAGCGCATGCAGTTCCGAGACTCTCCTTGCCGAGGAAATCGCTGTCAAGAACGACACCTTCAGGGTGAGGTTCATGAGAGAGCAATTCTGTATCGGTTCAAAAGGTGGCTTGGTTAGTCCATTCAGAACTAGAGGCAAATCCCACTGGTGGTACAAGTTTCTCCTAGGTGGTCTTATTTTCATTACGGCCTGCATAAACGGTATTATTAGTGAATCATAGGCCCATTTCCGATGTGTAAGAGCTGATATTGCTGATATCTGTGAGCAAGTCCCATGTCTAGGCCCTTTTGGAGGAAATCTAAGACGTTATTCACTTGAACTGTAGCAATACTTAGCCCCCTCTCTGTCAGGAAAAGCAGAAAATGGTTCCATGTTCTGTGGTAGGTTTTATTAGTAGTGGTTTTCCTTGATCTTAACAGGGTTTGTATTACTTCTGTGGAACATCTGTGGAACATCCTAACTCCTGCAACCTTCTCCTTTCAGTCTCCATGCCGCTAAATTGAGTATCTGCGGATGCGGGTGAGAAATCTGATTCTGTGTTAACAGGTCCTCTACAAACGGTAGGATGATCGGAGGTGCAGTTGATAGCCTCTGCAGCAACGGGAACCATAGCCTGCGTGGCCAGTGTGGCGCTATCATCAATACTATCGATTGACCCTGCTGAATCTTCTTCAATACCCTGTGCATTAGCTGGACTGGAGGGAAGATATACTGTATGCTATCTGGAACTTCCATGGGAGTGAGAGAGCGTCCCAACCCGCCGCCTGCTGGTATTTTCACCTCAAGAAGAACTTTCGGCACTTCGTGTTCCACGGGGTGGCCATTAAGTCGATCTGGGGAGTCCCCCATGTCCTGCAAATTGTTTGAAATACCTCCTCCTTCAAGCTCCACTCTTTGTTGTCGATCCAATGACGGCTGAGTGAGTCCGTGACACAATTCTTCACCCCCAGGATGTGGACTGCCTGAAGGTGTAGTAAGTTTTCCTGAGCCCAGATCATTATCGGCTCCAGCTCCCTGAGAAGCGTCTGGCTGTGCGTACCCCCCTGGTTCTGTAAGTAGGCCACTGCAGTAGTGTTGTCCATTCTCATAACTACGCTTTTTTCCCCCTGACTTCTCTGGAAAAGTATTTGAGAGCTCTGAATGCGGCTCTCATCTCCAGTTTATTGGCCGGAGTCCCTGTAACTTCCTGCTCCCACCTGCCCTGAGCAAAATGGTGTTGCATGTGCGCCCCCCAGCCCCATAAGCTGGCATCTGTTGTTATTAGTTCCAGGGGGTCCATGCTCAGCTGATGATGTCTGGTGAGATTCCTCCTGTGTGTCCACCAAGTGAGTTTCTGTTTGATATTCGGGAAGATCAGGATATTCTGTTGGTAGTCTGTTCCTGCCCATTGGTCGAGAAACGACTTCTGTAAGTATCTCATATTCCACCTCGCCCACCTCACCATAGGGATCACTGCTGCAAAGGTTCCTAGTATTCTCAAAACTTGTCTCGCCGTTAGGGATGTGGTTTAGATGAGTTCCTTCACCATCGTTATAATTGTTGTTAACTTTTGTTCCGGCAACTCCACTGCATTCCTTTGTGTGCCCAGCGTTGCGCCCAGAAAGATAATTGTCTGCGTTGGTTGTAGGTGGCTCTTGTCCCAATTTACCAACCAACCGAAGCGATCGAGTGCTTGGAGTAAGATTAACCTGTGTCGACAGTTCTGCTTTCGATGCTGCTACTAGCAATATGTCGTCCAGGTAGTGATGTATGTGCAAGACCTGCTGGCGCAGAAATGCTATTAATGTTACCAGTATCTTTGTGAGCGTCCTGGGTGCAGTGCAAATGCCAAATGGCAACACCTGGAACTGGTAATGTGCAGCCCCTACAGCAAACCTGAGATATTTCTGAAACGTCTTGTGAATTGGAATGTGTAAGTAAGCATCGGCTAAATCCACTGACAGGAGCCAATCTTCCAATTGAATTGTAGGTATTATGGTCTGTAGAGATTCCATTTTGAACCTGTCCTGTAGTATGTGCTTGTTCAGCACAAGCAGATCTAACACTGGTCTTAACTGGCCTGATTTTTTCATCACAAAAAATAGGGGGGAATAAAGTCCCTCGAAATTCTCCGCCGGAGGCACCTGTATAATTGCCCTCTTCTGCAACAGGTCTTGTACATATTCGAGTAGTATCTGAGACTTTATAGGTGATTTTGGGACTTTCGTGGCCATAAACTGGGACTCTGGTGGTTGGTTTTTGAATCTCCATGAGTGACCCCAAGCTAACGTATTTGTGACCCAAGTGTCCTTTATGTTTTCCGCCCACAGATGGACAAATTTCTGGAGACGTCCCCCTACTGGCTCCAGTGAGGCAGACGAATTCTCAGAATGACTTCGCAGTTGAGGTACCCTGATTGGTACTTCGTTGCTTGTTGAACTTTGACAAGGAGGACTGTGTTCCTTGCCAATTTCTACGAAATGATTGGTTACTTTTTTCAGAACGAAAGTCCCTGGATCTGCCTTGAAATGGTCTTTTATCATTAGGCCTGAACCTTCTTTGTTTTCTATCCTGAGGGATAAGCCCAGATCTGTCTCCAGTCACCCTGGATATGGCTGTGTCCATCCTAGGGCCAAATAGGTTCTTCCCATCATAGAGAATTTTGCACCAAGATGTTTTTGAGTTAGTATCGGCAGACCAAGGCCTTAGCTCTTTTGGCCGAAACTGCTTGAATAATGGTCCTAGTATTACCCCTAATTACGTCAAATGCGGCCTCACTAATAAAGTCCGCTGCCAGCCTAAACTCTTCAAGAGCGCTAGAAAGTGTCCTGCGGTCTACATTAGCTTGGATTGCCCCATCCAAATTATCAGTCCATGCTCTAATGGCTCGGGACACAGAAGTAAGGGCAATCGCTGGCCTGCAAGCACCACCCACCGAGGAGTACAGCTTTTTCAGGTCAAAGTCTACCTTCCTCTCTTACGGTTCGCGAAACGACACCGCATCTTCCAGTGGTAAGGTCACGTGTTTTGCTAGGCGCATCACTGACGCGTCTACAGTAGGGGGTGTATCCAGTTGAGTAATAATTTCCCCTTCCATGGGATAAAGCTTGGCCAATTTATTAGACATAGACATCTTCCTGTCTACCTTAGCCCACTCCTCCTGAATAAGTTCAGTTACTTCCTCCATTTCTGGAAAGGATAGTGGACTTTTTTTTTAAGGTGCGGATAATAGCGTCTCGCTTTCACTGGTGGTTTCTCCGGCTCCTCCCATTGTATAGCTTCTCTGACCGATTTTACAAACGGCTCAATTAGGGAAAAATCGAAGCCAACTGCCAGGCTTTCAGTATCCTCCGGCATATCATAAGACGTTGAGGTCTCGACCCCTCTATTATCCTGCACTGTATAATGGGAGGCACAAATGAGGTACGTTTGCTGTACCATGTCCCGAACTAAAGAGGGTAGATCTTGGACCGGTTCCTCCTCCATGGGGATAGAGTAAAAGCAATCAGCGCATACAAGCTTTCCTGGCATGCAAGAATGTCCACATGCCCAGCAAGGCTTGGCTTTTTCTGCACGAGCGCCAGATGTAGATCCCCTTGGCTGAGATTTCCCTGATTTACTAGAACGTGAAGACGACCCTCTTCTATGGGCAGAAGAATCTTCTACTTGTAGTGAGGGGCTGTGCAGAAAAAAGAAACAGAAATAAATATTTCTGTTAATCCTGTGCCTCTTAAAGTTCAATAAATAAGAGAAAGAAGAACCATGCCCACCTATCTCTGCGTGCCTGGTCTGTTTTGCGGGTGGCAGTAGCATCCTCCATCCTTCTCCAAGCTGAAGCTTTGAAGAGAATGGTACATGCAGTAAGGAGCGTGCAATAAACCATTAAAATCACCCAGTGAAAAACATGGAGCTGTACCTTTAATGGTCTTGAGCCTGCTGATTGCAATTGCAATGTTGTATGGCCCTGCAATATACATGAGCTTGGTTAAGCCTCCATACCATAATATACATCTACAAATGCATCCATAGCATATGCCTCTTACCTGCTCTCCGCAGGAATAGTTATGGTCCAGAAGACTCTCCTTGCCGAGGCAGCGAATATCCTATGCGCTCCAGCAGCAGTCTGCCTCCTAGCTCCTCCGGTTACAGACTGCGTCGTTCTGACGAGCCCTGGCCATCCTTATTCCTGCTGCCATAACCCGGAAGTGCTAGTTCCGGAACCGGACCCGGAAATTGCGTGCGCTCCAGCGTGGAGCGCACGCCGATCTTCACTGCCACCCGCTCGCTTCGCGCCAGTTTACAGCGCACTCCGCTCCTTCGTATCCACTCCAATGACCCCCAGAAAGACCAGGTAAGAAAGAGGGGGAGACCCTGCCGCCTAGATCTTATTAAGATCAAAGAGCGGGGGCTTCGCACAGTGAGGCTACTCTGTGCGGCTGCTGTAGATCGGTAAAGCAAGTGGACAAAAAGAAAAACAATCAAACGAAGCATGAGGAAAAAAATAGGTGAAAAAGAAAAAATACCAAAGCGACAGTCCTGTAGGTAGGACGGGAAAAAAAAAGCACCTGGGAGGGGGCAGGTCTAAACATTTATACAGTACAGACAGGTCCTGTAGGGGTTAGGGGGCGAAACTAACCCCGTAGTAAGGCTGCATTGGAAATGGAAAGGAAAAAAAGTTCCCCGTCCTCCTTGTGCTTCCAGGAAGCGAGAAGCACAAAGGGGGCAAAAAAACCTCGATGTTGTGGCCAAATAGTAAAACTACATCTACATTCATTTTTGAAGACAATTTACATACATTATAACATTAAAAATTAACTGTTTATTTCCCAACACCAAAAAATTACCCAAATAAAAATTTTAATGGAAAAAAAAATTACATAAAAAAAAAATAAATAAAAAAAAAAGTTACCTAAGGGTCTGAACTTTTTAAATATTCATGTGAAGGGGGTATACTACGAACATTTTTTAAATAATAAGCTTGTAAACCGTGATGGACGCAAAACTGAAAAAAAATGCACCTTTATTTCCAAATAAAATATTGGCGCCATACATTGTGATGGGGACAGAATTTAAATGGTGTAATAACCGAGACAAACGGGCAAATAAAATACATAAGTTTTAATTATGGTAGCATGTATTATTTTAAAGCTATAATGGCCGAAAACTGAGAAATCATGAATTTTTTCAATTTTTTTTCCTTAATATTCCTGTTGAAATGCATTTATTAAAAAATAATTCTTAGCAAAATGTACCACCCAAAGAAAGCCTAATTAGTGGCGGAAAAAAACAAGATATAGATCAATAAATTGTGATAAGTAGTGATAAAGTTATTATCGGGCACCTAACTTTAACCCTCACCTTAACCCTTGTGGCCGCTTTAGCTTAACCCCAGGCATCAAAAGGATGCCCATTAAATATATTAGTAGCCGCAGTTCACACTCGCACTTCTTTTAGCTGTTCTGCCAGGCCACCCACTCCTCCAACTCCACATTTGAGTATCTCTTCTTTTCTTCAAATAAAATTAATGATGGATATAGGTTGTGCCCAGCTTTCTAAAACTTAGTTATAGTAATACTGATATTTGCACTTTAACCACTTGCAGACCGCGCACTCATAACGCGCGTCGGCAAAGCGGCAGCTGCAGAACCAGCGACGCAGATCTGTGTCGCCGGCTGCAGGCTAATTAATCAGGAAGCAGCCGCTCGCGCGAGCGGTTGCTTCCTGTCAATTCACGGCGGGGGGCTCCGTGAATAGCCTGCGGGCCGCCGATCGCGGCTCGCAGGCTAAATGTAAACACAAGCGGAAATAATCCGCTTTGTTTACATTTGTACAACGCTGTTAACAGTAGCTGCGTTGTACTAGATCAGCGATCCCCGGCCAATCAGCGGCCGGGGATCGCTGTCA
Organism: Hyperolius riggenbachi; assembly: GCF_040937935.1. NCBI lineage: Eukaryota > Metazoa > Chordata > Amphibia > Anura > Hyperoliidae > Hyperolius > Hyperolius riggenbachi. The sequence continues at coordinate 114,570,557 of NC_090655.1, forward strand.
CATGACAGGCAGGAGCCTGTTAGAGGCTGCACAGGACAGATCCGTTCCTGTGCAGCCTCCAATCTCCGGGGAAGGGAGGGAGGAGAGGGAGAGGGAGAATCCTGCGGTGGAGGGGGCTTTGAGGTGCCCCCCCGCCAGCCACACGCAGGCAGGAGCGATCAGACCCCCCCAGCACATAATCCCCCTAGTGGGGAAAAAAGGGGGCGATCTGGTCGCTCTGCCTGGTGTTTGATCTGTGCTGGGGGCTGTAGAGCCCACCCAGCACAGATCAGCGAAAACAGCGCTGGTCCTTAAGGGGGGGATAAAGGCTGGGTCATCAAGTGGTTAAAAAAGCACACCTAAAGTGAGAGGAATATGGAGGCTATTTTCTTTTTAACAATGCAAATTGCCAGGCTGTGCTGCTCCTCTGCCTCCAATACCTTTAGCCATAGACCCTGAACCAGAGCCGGTTCTAGAAAGGCACATGTGAGGGGGCAGTCAGAAATGTGAAAGGGGCATCATGTTCGAGCACATTATTTCTCGGTAATGCTAGTGCGGCGCGTAAACGCTTAACAGTGAGGCGGCAGTGCAAAACCATTACCTCCAACACATTAAAATGCAACAACCGTTATCTCCGACACATGAAATGCAAGAACCATTACCTCCAATACATAAAATGCAACAACCGTTATCTCCGACACATGAAATGCAAGAATTATTACCTCTGACATGAAATGCAAGAACTATTACTTCCGACACATGAAATGCAAGAACCATTACCTCTGACACATAAAATGCAAGCAGTGCTTCACCATAAAATAATCGTAATGCAGCAATGATTCACCACACAATAACTGTAATGTGGTAATCTTGCACAAGAAAATAATCGTAACGCAGCACTGATTCATCATAAAATAATCGTAATGCGGCAATCTTGCACCAGAAAATAATCGCAATGCAGTAGCGTTTCACCAGAAAACAATCATAATGTGGCAATGTTTCACTAGAAAATAATTGAAATGTGGGCAGCGTTTCAACATAAAATAACAATGTGGCCAGCATTTCACCAAAAAATAAACGTAATGTGGCCATCCTTTCCCCATAAAATAATCTTAATGTGGCCAGTGTTTCACCACAAACTTATGACCACGTGTAAAAAAAAAAAAAAAAAAAAAGTATTTACTCACCTGCAGAAGATTCATCTCCCTGGGCACAGCTTCCCCTGACAATATGCAGCGCGCAGCCAGCCTGCGAAAGTCCCGCGCTGACAGGCAGAGAGCAGGGCTACGGGAAGATGGTGCCCGAAGCCCTGTACTGGAGACACAAATAGTCTCCAGTACAGGGCTTCAGGTGCCATCTGTCCATAGCCCTGCTCTGCCTGCCGGAAGACTGTAGGCTGGAGCGGTGAGCTGCGGTGATGAACTGGCGTGGCTTCTATTAGACACTGCAGCCAGTTCACCACCGGGATCCCACAGTCTAGCAGGGAAAGGTGGGCACATCCCCTGCCTGCTGTTCCACTGTCCCCCGCCACCCCTCCCTGCTGCTCTGCCCCATTGAGGGGGCAGGATATTTATTTGAGGGGGCGCTGCCCCCTCTCGCCCCACGCTAGAGCTGGCCATGCACTGAACAAACATTCCGATCACTAGATTAGATGCACTTAAAGAGACTCTAAAGCGAGAATAAATCTCGTTTCAGAGCTCATAGTTAGCAGGGGCATGTGTGCCCCTGCTAAACTGCCGCTATCCCGTGGCTAAACGGGGGTCCCTTCACCCCCAAACCCACCCCCGCATACCTTGGTCGCAAACTTGGTCGTGATTTATTTCTTCCTGGAGGCAAAGCTAACGGCTGCAGCCCTGCCTCCAGTCGCGTCTATCAGCGGCGCATCGCCGCCTCTCCCCCGCCCCTCTCAGTGAAGGAAGACTGATAGTCGGGGGAGAGGCGGAGATACGCGCTGACAGACGTGCGTGGGACAGGGCTGCGACGGTTAGCCCTGCCTCTATGCGGTAGAGGGGATGCGCTGCACGGAGGGGGATTTGGGGGTGAAGGGACCCCCGTTTAGCGGCTCGGAGGCGGGCTAAAGGCTGCGCAGTCGCACTCGCGGCAAAGCGTACTGCGCAGCCGCGGCTCAAGGTGGCGGCCATCTTACTTGTGGAATACATGCAACCCGTTCAGTGGGGTCGGGCCGAGCCATGGGGGAACGAACAGGGCTGCAATGACGGCGGTACGGTGCGGAGGACGCGCTGGACGTCCTCCGTGGATTCAGATATTAAAAAGGTATAGTGTCATTTTCTTCTTTTTGGCCTCGGAAGTCCTTTAAGGTAGCCATACATCTGAAGATTATGGGCAGATTCGACAAAGAGATAAATTTATCTCTAATCGAATCTGATTAGAGATAAATTTGTCTCTTTTTCGAAGCTGTCCATATACTACAGGCCCGATTTCAGCACGAAATCTTCAGGGATTCGGCTGAGCGTGCCGTGTCTGCCCCACCACTCCTCCCCAATGTGTGTGCATTTATATATTACCTGTACTGTGGCAGCCTTCAAAGCTATCCATCCATCTCTCCAGGTTCTAACAGCCACATACACGCTGGCGGCGCATAGCGTCTGACATCAGACACTATGCCCCGCCAGCGTGTATGCGGAACCCATAGAGATGGACAGACACAGCGCGGAGGCTGCTACAGGACAGGTAATGTATAAATACACACATGGGGGGCACATTGATACATTATGGCGGCAGCGACTGGGGGTTTCGTCACTCGTTCTGAAATCTGCTAACGTACTGCCGCACATCCGACCAACCAACTTTGGCCCAATATCTTGCAGCAGGCGCAGTCGACAATTTTCGCCCCAAAATTGGTTGCTTTGTCGGTCAGGCATGCATTTGGCGGCACTGATTTTCATCCGATTTGATTATAATAATCGAATCGGATGGTCGATTGGCCACCAAGTCGCCTGTTGTATGGACACCTTTATTGTTTCAGATGTGTGATTAAGACATCACCACCAGCTCCATATCAGTCTTACTTTAGGTGACCTTTAAAATATGCCAAATAAATATGGTGATACCTGCAAAAAGACAGGGAATCGTCCGTTTCCAGTTTTGTAAAGAGATCTCCCATTTAGGAATAACATTTCATTTAATACACAATAGACAGATTTGCTAACTTAGCATTTTACGTTTTGCAATTCAAAACTGTATACACCTTAATTGTGTTTTTTTTTTCAATTTGTTAGTTGTTGACATTTTATTTGTCCAAAGTTCAAACTACTTTCAGCTAGAAGTGATTACAGCTTGATTTGCATATCAGCCTTATCTCTTTCCTAGTAAAGTAAATAAAAGGTACTGAAAAGATTTCTTCACAAGTGATAGACTGTCAGCAAACTTAAAGATAACTGTCGGGTATAAAATCAAAAATCAATTCTTTCTTTTTATCTGGTAAACAAGTAATAAGGATGCTAACCAGGCAATCCTAAAGGTAAAATCACTCTTATTTTTCTTCTCCATAAAACATCATTCTCAAGATTCCCTGGCTCTTATATGGTACATCTGCCGCACAAAGGAAGTTGCAGGGCATGCTGGGTTTTCTTTTTTTTACTTCCTTACTTTCCCCTCAGACTTAACTAATGCAGCCTGATTGGCTGAAGCCTCTTTCCCTACTGTTTTCCCCTCCCACACCTCTGTTTCTCTCTGATTGGCCAATATTTCTCAATGCAATTTCTATTGCAGACCTGGCTGCTATTGTCTGAAGACTGGGAGAGGGGCGGGCAATACACAAACAGAGTAAGGGTGGAAACGATGTCAGGATTGGCTTCATGATAGACACAGACAAAATGGAAAATCCTAAGAATGATTTCTCTTTTTTTTACTATAGAAAAATCACTAAAATTAAAATGTGGACAGTGCAATACATAAGTTATATAAGTAGAGCAAGTGTTTATGTATTTATATATGTGGTTTTTTTTTATAGTATGGCTGACAGTTCCACTTTAAAGAGTTTTGCAAATTTCACAAGTTATAGTAGTTATTGCACTTCATTTTCAAACGTCAACTTTTTTTGCTGCGATTTTTACCGTAATTTTAATGAAATTAAATGGGAGATTTAAAAAAAAACGCTCAGAAAGTGCTAACCAATCACAAAGCGCTCAGAAAAGCGCTTCTAGTGTGGATCCGGCCTAGTCCATGTTTCAAAACAGTGTGGAAGTTGGGAAGTTGCATCTTTGTGTAGAACCTTTCCAGGAAGTTCCTTATAAAAAATAAAGGACATACTGAAAATCCCCCATGGGAAGATGCACTAGTCCAATAGCTTTCAGATCTGACAGATTTTTGCTACTTAAAATTCATTTTACTTTGTATGAAGTGCACTTATTTTATTTTACATTTTACAGTTTTTCGTGATAGTGATCCTTTAAATTTTAGAGTATTCTTCAAAAAAGTAAGGGGGTAAGGAGTGTTTTTGGTTGTTTTTCCTTTTGACAATGGCAATTTAAAGGCTAGTAACAGAGCAAGCGGGACCAGAGCAGACCCCGCCGCCCCTCCCCCACCCCGGTGTGGAGCGGGCGGGTTAGAGACAGAACCAAAGCTACAATTGCTGAAACGTCGTTTCATGGCTCACATGAGTGTTGTGCTCCGCTGTGAATAGCGTCTTGAATGGACACCATGCTATTTAATATTGCAGTCTGCATAGGTGGAATGGAGTCCAATGTGAGGATTTTATGAACATTGTTACAGCTGTCATATTAATTGTGGTGAACCGCTGAGTAGCAAGAGGGGAGGGGTTCATAAAACATTCTATGAGTGGGGGGTGTTGATCAACAGCAAAGGGACTCTATACAAGTCCAGACTTGGACATTTATATTCATATAAGACGTAAGCCTGAGGTGGCCTATGCTCTGAGTGGAAATAAGTTGATAAGGTTTACGATAAGCTTTAGCAGCTGTGAATTTTTGGTATAGCAGGTTTTGCACAAATGTCATTTACCATGGTTTTAAAGGGGTAGTGTCAATTTGGGGCAGAGCATCTGCATGTATAATTATTAATTAATTTGATTGAATACAGTATTTTGAAAAAATGTGCACACAATTCTCCTATAGTGATTTGCATTTGCATCGTGTGCAAGAGCACACTTAATTCTGATAGATTTTTAATGGCAATTTTAAAGTTCAATTGCAAATGTAATATAATCAGCCAGCTGACAGGCAGCAGCAAGTAATGACTATGGAAATTAAAAAGTTAGAGAAATAACATGCAGACCAGCAGCAGTGTTGTACGCTACTCACAGTGTCTACATCCACACTTAAGGCCAGGTAGTCGGCTACCTGCCGGTCCAGGCGTTGGTGGAGGGTGGATCTGGCTTAGTTGGACTAAAGAATGTCCGCATGTCCGACATCACCATGAGATAGCTGGAGCGTCCTGTCCTTGCCTGCGTGGACATGGGAGAAGGATTACAGGCAGTGGTACCTTTATTGCGTTGTGCTGTGATATCACCCTTAAACGCATTGTAAAGCATAGTTGCCAGCTTGTTCTGCATGTGCTGCATCCTTTCTGCCTTCAGGTGAGTTGGTAACATGTCCGCCACTTTGTGCCTATACCGAGGGTCTAGTAGTGTGGCCACCCAGTACAGCTCATTTCCCTTGAGTTTTTTTATACGGGGTCCCTCAACAGGCTGGACAGCATGAAAGACGCCATCTGCACAAAGTTGGATCCAGGCGTACTATCCATCTCCTCTTGCTCTTCCTCAGTGACGTCAGGTAAGTCCTCCTCCTCCCCCCAGCCACGAACAATACCACGGGAATGTTGAGCAGCACAAGCCCCCTGCGATGCCTGCTGCGGTTGTTCTTCTGCCGCCGCCTCCTCCTCCTCCTCCTACAAAGAAACACTTTCCTCATCATCCGAGTCTGACTCCGCTTCCCCACACGACTCTTCCTCCTCCTCCCCCCATCTGTGCTGCCGCAGGTGTTGAGGAAACATCTGGTTCCGATGCGAATTGATCCCTCAACGCTTCCTCCTGTAACTGTTCCTGTTCATGCTCCTCCACAGCTTGATCCACCACTCTACGCACGGCACGCTCCAGGAAGTAAGCGTACGGGATCAAGTGGCTGATGGTGCCTTCACTGCGACTCACCAGGTTGGTCACCTCCTCTAACGGCCGCATGAGCCTGCATGCATGTCGCATGAGTGCCCAGTTGTTGGGCCAGAACATCCCCATCTCCCCAAATTGTGTCCTTCTACTGAAATTGTAGAGGTACTGGGTGACGGCTTTCTCCTATTCTAGCAGGTGAGAGAATATAAGGAGGGTCGAATTCCAGCGAGTCGGGCTATCGCAAATGAGGCATCCCACCAGCAACTTGTTTCTCTGCTAAATCTTGGCAAAGTGTGCCATGGCCATGTAAGACCGCCTGAAATGCACACACAACTTCCTGGCCTGCTTCAGGACGTCCTCTAAGCCTGGGTACTTTGACACAAATCTTTGAATGACTAGATTCAGCCCATGTGCCATGCAGGGTTCATGTGTCAGCTTTCTCAAATTCAAAGCGGAAATGAGATTGCTGCCGTTGTCACACACCACGTTGCCGATCTCCAGCTGGTGCGGGGTCAGCCACTGATCCACCTGTTTGTTAAGAGCAGCCAGGAGAGCTGCTCCAGTGTGACTCTCCGCTTTGAGGCAAGAAATGTCTAAGATGGCGTGACACCGTCGTACCTGGCATGCAGCAATGGCCTGGGGAGCTGGGGCTGTGTAGCTGGAGAGGAGATCACAGCACCAGTAGAGTTGAACTGCCACTCAGCCAAGGAGGAGGAGGATGACGACAGCGAAGAGGATGTAGCAGGAGGAGAGGAGGTGGCAGGAGGCCTGCCTGCAAGCCGTGGAGGTGTCACAAGTTGGTCCGCTGCACAGCCACGTACTCCCCGCTTGCCATCGGTCACCAGGTTGACCCAATGGGCTGTGTAATTAATGTACCTGCCCTGACCGTGCTTGGCAGACCAGGCATTCGTGGTCAGGTGCACCCTTGACCCAACGCTGTGTGCCAGAGATGACACCACTTGCCTCTCAACTTCACGGTACAGTTTGGGTATCGTATTTTAGAGAAATAATTGCGCCTGGCAAGAGTCCATCAGCTGGTATGGTAACAGCTGGCAGGCTAACAGTTCCGCCAAGCCAGCTGTCAGACTCCAGGCAAGGGGGTGACTGGCAGAAATTGGCTTCTTCCGCTCAAAGATTTCCTTCACAGACACCTGGCTGCTGTGGGCAGCTGAGCAGGAACCGCTCAAGGTCCGAGGCGGAGTGGAGGTGGGTGGCTGTGAAGGTGCAAGGGAGAAAGCGGCTGAAGATGATGCACCTGATGGAGGAAGAGTAGAAGGAGGGTGGCTTTTCTTTTGTGTGCTGCTTTTGCTCAGGTGCTCTTCCCATTGCAGTTCGTGCCTTTTCTCCATGTGCCTTCGTAAGGCACTTGTCCCTAGGTGGGTGTTGGCCTTTCCACAGCTCAATTCTTGGAGGCAGAGAGAACAGATGGCATTGCTCCGATCTCAGGCAGACACATTAAAACATTTCCAAACCGCTGAGCCCCCCTGGGGTGATGGCACTATGGTGGCATCAGCAGCTGACGTTGAAGGGCATGATGGCTGGCTGTACATAGGTGGCGATACATGGCGCCAGACACTGCCACCAGCTGTTTCTGACGACGAGCTCCCCCTGCTTCTTTCAGGAACTCGGACAGGCACAGTGACACTGCGTGCGCTCACGTAGGTAGGTGGGTGCACAGTGAACAACAGGTAGGTAGGTATATGCAGTGATGGGTATTACAATGTGCCCCTGTCACACACACACAGGTACCGGACAGGCACAGTGACACTGCGTGCACTCACGTAGGTAGGTGGGTGCACTGAAATGAACAACAGGTAGTAGATATATGCAGCGATGGGTATTACAATGTGCATCTGTCACACACACACAGGTACCAGACAGGCACCGTTACACTGCGTGCGCTCACGTAGGTAGGTGGGTGCACTGAAGTGAACAACAGGTAGTAGGTATATGCAGTGATGGGTATTGCAATGTGCACCTGTCACACACACATAGGTAGTCACTGAATGTGTTGGGCCTGGCTGGCAGTGGCACACACAGTAGGAATTACCAATGCTGTCTATGCAACATAAGTGTCAGTGGGACACACACACAAAAAAAAATAGATCACAAGAACAAGATTAGCTCTCAGAAGAGCAGTCGAGGGGAATCAGCAAGGAGCAAGCTAAGAAGCCTACAAGAGCCTAACTAAGCTTTCCCTATGAGAGTCTGCAGCCGCTTTCCCTTCTCTAATTAATGCAGGCACACGAGTGAGTCCAATGCCTGACGCTGCCTGCCTTTTATAAGGGGGGGGGGGGGGCTCCAGGAGGGAGTGTAGCCTAATTGGCTACAATGTGCCTGCTGACTGTGATGTAGAGGGTCAAAGTTGACCCTCATGATGCACTATGGGGGAGAAACGAACTTCCCGAAAAGTTTGCGGTTCTCCGCGATCGCGAACCACGGAAGTTCGCCGGGAACCGTTCGGGCCATCTCTAATTACAATGAGCTCCAATGACAACAGAAATATTTTATTGCTATACATTTTATTTATCATGTTACATTGGTCACTGTAATTACTATATCTACCAATTTTGTAATATGTAACGATGTGTATATTTTGAGTTTACCATTGTCTGTATTACTATGTACCCCATGTGTATCTCTTACTTTGTACAGCATCACGGAACAAGTAAGTGAGGTTTAAAGATGGCTGAACGATTCGCCGGCGAGCACTATTCAGTGAAGGTTGAATATTCGTTCTCGCCACATGGCGATATTTGACCCACCCCCATACATCATCATTGGGCTAAACTTTGACCCCTTACATCACAGTCAGCAGGCAAATGACAGCCAATCAGCCTGCACTCCCTTTGGCGCCCCCCCCCCTCCCCTATAAAAATGCATTCACGCCCGTCATGTTCCAGTCTGTCTTCGGGCTGGAATAGTGAGAGGAAGGGACAGAGCTTGCTGGAGATGGGAAGAGAGTTAGCTAGGCCTGTTTATTTTGATCCTCGCTGACTCGAACACAGTGAATCCAGCGCAGGAGACTTGGGCACACAGGGAGTAACTTTTAAAACTCAATAATTCAGCTACCAGCAATTGCTGGAAGCCGAATTATTTAATTCCCCACCATACATGGCGGCCTGGAGGGGGAATAGTATGTTACACGGCCGGGACTTGTGCAGCAGCAGGATCAGCCATAGACCGGCTGTATCCTGCGCCCAAATCTCCCGTGCCAATTCCTCTCGTACGCCGCTGACTGACTTGCTGTTAAAGCAACCCTAACAGTCCTTCTGAGGGCTACTTCATCCTTCTGCTGTTTTTTTATTTTGTGTGTGTGTGTGCGACACTCCACAGCCCACAGGCACCCACCAAGAGTTATGCCCAGTGGCCACTACTAATTGTCTGTCACATTAGACAGAAGCACAATAGTACTCCAGGGCCTCTGTCATTATCACTGTATTGTGTTTGAACTGTTGCATATCTCAGTGTCTGTCTGATACTCCACAGACAGAGCCCACTGGCACTGAACCACACCTGTGCCCACTTCTAGTGATATATAATTGTGTGCCACATAACACACAAACAGTGTACTATCACTACTGCTCCAATGGCCTCTGTTATTATCACTGTATTGTGTTTGAACTGTTGCCTATCTCAGTGTCTGTCTCATACTCCACAGACAGAGCACACTGGCACTGACCCACACCTGTGCCCACTTTTAGTGATATATTTGTGTGCCACAATATGCAAGCAGAGTACTATCACTACTGCTCCAGGGCCTCTGTACTATCACTGTGCCCACTTCTAGTCTGTCAGTTTATTTTCATCATATAGCTCCATTATTAATTTCCCATCCTGGCCTCTGCTGTACACCACGCTGATCCGTTCAGTTGAGCGCACATCCAGCACCACACACCTAAGGGCCTTACAGACCTGTTAGCGCTCAATCTCGGTAAACGCAACGCTTTGTCTGTCTGTGTAAAGTGGAGTAAAACCTTACATTACCACTCTGGATATTTAAAAGCAGCCCTTTAATCCTCAAATGTAGGAACGTACTGTGATTTCTGCCCTTTAGGGATTAAAACCCGATTATGTGTCAGCTCCGTAATTTCTGGTGGGACTTTTGGCATGGATACCCCTCCGGCATACCCTGTCTAGGTGTTAGACCTTTCGAAACAAGTTTTCCATCACTTTGGTGGCCAGAAAGAGTCCCTGTATATTTCTAAATTCGCCTGTCCATTGAAGTCTAAGGCGGTTCACCCGGTTCGCGTGGACTCGAACTTTCTCTGAAGTTAAAGTATACCGTTCGCGAACCCAAGATTTGATGTTCGCGACATCTCTAGTGAGGTTAAACAAATCATCAGTTTCACTTGAAGGAGGTTTTGCAAATCCCATTGTTGCTGCTCATTAGAGCAGGTATCATAAAATTTCATAATGCTTTATCAGAGTCTGAGCCTGAAAAAAAGGCAAGTAGAGGTCAATTCATGAGGAAGTCAATAGGTAATAATCTCACCAGCTCACATAAACATTCCAGCTTTAATCTATCTGACAGGAAGTAAATTTCAGCAAACTTTGAGCTTACTGAATGAGTTGCAGTAAGGACAGTCTGATTGCTGCATTGGACTAAGTTATGTTCGTTTCCTAGAAGATTTGGTCCCTGGTATTCACTATGGTATGTATTTTCTTTAACTTTTCTTGTAGATATATTAAATGAAATGATATGATTACAAGGCTAAGTGAAGGCTCATACATGTATAGTTATTTCAGTACCATAAAAGATTATTGCTTCTCGAAGTATAATGCACTAAGGTGTTTTTCCCTAAATGAGTAGTGTTAATGATGGTGATAGTTTATAACAATGACGATTGATTTTATTGGAAGGTAGTTTTGTCTGTTTTGCTGATAAGTAAGGCTAGGCTCACAGTGGTCAGTTGCATAACGCATGTGAACTGAGTGCGAACTGCAATGGAGATTGGACATAGACTTTAATTCAAAGCATGCATGCAGCGGGTTAGAAAGACTGCCTTGGGTGATAATCTAGGGTGTAGTGATGAGCAAAAATACCAATATTTTTTTTCATACGCATTTTTGTGAAAATCATGACAAATTCAATTTTGGAGTAAAAAAATGTCTTTGACAATCATTTTTCAAGTTCTCAGAAAATAAGTTTGCGGACTCTGAGAATGTTTGTGAATTCCGCTTACGTGTTTTCATGTAAGCAGCATAATTGTGAAAATACGTCCGTAGGGGATTGCCTGACTGGTTGATAGTGATGAGGATTCTGGGTCAAAAATATTGCATGGAATCATGGGAGTCCTAATATGGAGTAATAAGAAATTAGTTCCTGTTTATTTTTTGCATTAGCAAGTACATTTTGTAAATGCTCCCCCCCCCCCTCCCAAATAGAAATGACCCAATTTGAAGGGAAATGTTTTTCATTTGCTGTGGGATGGTCTGATAGCAGCAAACATCTGTACATTCGTAAGGAATCCATTACTTAGCTGGAGGGCGCTATCTGGTACCCTCTCAAAGGGAACCAGAGACGAAGCACCCTCATGTATTTTACCATATATATCAGTGGGAACATTAGAGAAAACACCTACCTTGCTTTCTGTTTCATTCTGCACTGCACAGCTTGATTCTAATCATCCCTGATAAAATCCCTGACTGAGCATACAGTCTGGCTTTGTTCAGGAATATTTATAGCTCAGTCCGTGTTCTCTTATGTCTTTTCAATCCAAGCCTGCCCCCTGCTGGCTCTGCTCAGGAATCATTATAGCTGAGTCATTGTAGCAAAGCCAGACTGAATGCTCAGTCTGGGATTTTATCAGGTCTGATAAGAAGCAAGCTGTGCAGTCAGTGGCGTAGTTAAGGAGCTGTGGGCCCCGACGCAAGTTTTACAATGGGGCCCCCCAAGCACTCTATACATAACAATTGATACAGCGCACCAAAACCTGCCAATGGCAACTACAGTGTCAGAGGTGCAAAAAGGGAGTGGGGAACAGTTTGTTAATGATGGCCACAATTAAAAGTATCTATAGAAGTGATTATTGTGAGCCCAGGACCAATATAGAGCTAATACTGTAGTTGAGGGAGGGCCCTTTGGGGCCCCTCTGGCCCAAGGGCCCCAATGCGGTCGCAACCTCTGCAACCCCTGTTGCTACGCCCCTGTGTGCAGTGCAGAATGAATCAGAGAGCAGGGTAGGTGTTTTCTCTAATGGCACTACTGATCTATATGGTAAAATACATGAGGGTGCTTCATCTCTGGTTCACTTTAAGGCAGTGAAAAGATAGAACTTGCAACCCAGCTCTGTTACCCTTACATTGTTTTAAGATCATGTGAATAATAAAAGAGCCCTTTGTTCCTCAGCATTAGAGCAAAGGTGCTTTGCAAGGGAAAAACTTTTTGAAATCCCCCTTGGCAACGTATCTACCCTAAGTTGAAAGTTATGATTGGCATGTCTCTAAGAGGGTGTAGGAATGTCCTATGCAATTTGTACAGTTGGTTTGATTTTTAGGCATTATTTGGTTTACGGAGTTCTATGGGATCCCTGGGTGACACCACTTTCAAAAGATATATAGCCTCAATTCACTAAGCTTATCTCCTGTCTTTAATAAAGTTTCTCAGCTGTTTCTAGTTTCTATCACCATAATTAGAGAAGACATGTAGTAAACTTCACTCTTCTGTCTTTAAAGGGCACTATGGTGAAAAATTGTTACATTTAAAATATGTGCAAACATAGACAAATAAGAAGTAAGTTTTTTTCCAGAGTAAAATGAGTCATAAATTACTTTTCTCCTATTTTGCTGTCACTTACAGTACTTAGTATAAATCTGACAGATTTTGGACTAGTTCATCTCTTCATAGGGGACTCTCAGCAAGGCTTTTATTCTTTATAAAGATATTCCCTAAAAAGGATTTAAACAATGATGCTGGCCAGCTTCTCTGCTCGCTACACAGTTTTTTGGTAGTTGGACAGAGCAACTGCTATTCTCTAAGTGCTTTTGAAAATAAATAAATCCCGGGGAATCCCCCATGAACATGACTAGTCCAAAACCTGTCGCTCCTGTCTGATTTCTACCACCTACTGTAAGTGACAGCAACATAGGAGAAAAGTAATTTATGGCTCATTTTACTCTGGAAAAAAAGTACTTCTTACTTGTATAAGTTTGCACATATTTTACATTTTACAATTTTTCGCTGTAGTGCCCCTTTAAGTTAAGAAGAGATCTCTAAAGTTAACATTTCAATCCTTAAAATAACTACAGAATTCTAAAGTTAAAGACAGGCTGTTAAAGGGAAGGTCCAAGCAAAAAAAAAAAAAAATGAGTTTCACTTACCTGGGGCTTCTACCAGCCCCATGTAGCCACCCTGTGCCCTCGTAGTCACTCACTGCTGCTCCGGTCCCCCGCTGGCAGCTTTCTGACCTCGGAGGTCAGGGCCGCATTGCATACATTTTTACGCATTCCAGCTAGTGCAGGAACAAAAATGTATGCGTTGCACCACTAACGCGTAAAAATGTATATGTTAATGTTCCTGCACTAGCGGGAATGCGTAAAAATGTACGCAATGCGGCCCTGACCTCCGAGGTCAGAAAGCTGCCAGCGGGGGACTGGAGCAGCAGTGAGTGACTATGAGGGCACAGGATGGCTACATGGGGCTGGTAGAAGCCCCAGGTAAGTTAAACTCATTTTTTTTTTTTGCTTGGACCTTCCCTTTAATTAACTGCATTTGAGAAAAAGAACTACATAAGAGGTAACTTAAGGACAAAAATGGTAAGATAACTCTCTCACTGTGAAAACTTATCTCTACACCTTAAAGGGACACTTTAGTCAAACAAAAAAAATGAGTTTTACTCACCTAGGGCTTCCAATAGCCCCCTGCAGCTGTCCGGTGCCCTAGCCGTCTCCCTCCGATCCTCCTGGCCCCACCAGCAGCCACTTCCTGTTTCGGTGACAGGAGCTGACAGGCTGGGGACGCGAGTGATTCTTCGCGTTCCTAGACACATTAGCACCCTCTATGCTGCTATATGGTATATGATATATGCTATAGTAGCATAGATGGCGCTATTGTGGCCAGGAACACGAAGAATCACTCGCGTCCCCAGCCTGTCAGCTCCTGTCACCGAAACAGGAAGTGGCTGCCGGCGGGCCCAGGAGGTTTGGAGGGAGATGGCGAGGGCACCAGACAGCTGCAGCGGGCTATTGGAAGCCCCAGGTGAGTAAAACTCATTTTTTTTGTTTGACTTAAGTGTCCCTTTAATAAAGCACGTTTCTTTAGTGAATTAACCCTGAAAATGTCATCGATGTGTAGAGGTAAGTTTTCTCTAGCCTTATTATCTTCAGCATCATGATCTTAGTGAATTGAGGCCATGTAAAGCATGGATCAAGCCCGGGACCTCACCAGATGCTTTGCCCTGCCTTTTGTTGTGATTACCACTGCACTGAAATCTAGAAATAAAGTAAACTCATTTAATTTTATTGATGCACTTTTACAGGGTCAATGCTAATTACAACAGAGAGAAAATGTGTGCATCAACCAAGTGAACCTGACAAATCTGGCTTTGCAAATTTGGCCTATTGGCTAATCACGAGACATTGCTCATGCAAATATGCATTTGCTTTCGCATGCCTAAATATGCAGGGTCAAAAACCAAAAACCGCAAAACAATCGCCGTGCGGGAATTAGTTCATGCTACATAGCACTATCCAGGGGCGCCACGAGGAGGCTTCCCATTGCCCCCATACAACCGGGGAGCCGCGGGGGTCCCAGGCTCTCTCACCGCCTGGAACCCACACAGCGGCACCCCGGAGGTGGAGGCTGGGGGGCGCAGGCGATCTCCCCAGCGTGGCCAGCGTTGGGAAGAGCCGCCCGCACACACCTCCCAAGATTAAAAACAAGCACTTACCTTAACGTCCATTACGTTCTGCTATATGCGCATGACCTGGGCGCGACACATAAGGGGAGGACAGGCGCAAATAGCCTGCTCCAGGGCTCTCACCTCCTAAAACAAGCCACTCACCACTTGCCTCTAAAGAAAAGAAAATGCAATGCTAATTACAACAGAGAGAAAATGTGTGCATCAACCAAGTGAACCTGACAAATCTGGCTTTGCAAATTTGGCCTATTGGCTAATCACGAGACATTGCTCATGCAAATATGCATTTGCTTTCGCATGCCTAAATATGCAGGGTCAAAAACCAAAAACCGCAAAACAATCGCCCTGCGGGAATTAGTTCATGCTACATAGCACTATCCAGGGGCGCCACGAGGAGGCTTCCCATTGCCCCCATACAACCGGGGGGCCGCGGGGGTCCCAGGCTCTCTCACCGCCTGGAACCCACACAGCGGCACCCCGGAGGTGGAGGCTGGGGGGCGCAGGCGATCTCCCCAGCGTGGCCAGCGCCGGGAAGAGCCGCCCGCACACACCTCCCAAGATTAAAACCAGGCACTTACCTTAACGTCCATTACGTTCTGCTATATGCGCATGACCTGGGCGCGACACATAAGGGGAGGACAGGCGCAAATAGCCTGCTCCAGGGCTCTCACCTCCTAAAACAAGCCACTCACCACTTGCCTCCAAAGAAAAGAAAATGCAATGCTAATTACAACAGAGAGAAAATGTGTGCATCAACTAAGTGAACCTGACAAATCTGGCTTTGCAAATTTGGCCTATTGGCTAATTACGAGACATTGCTCATGCAAATATGCATTTGCTTTCGCATGCCTAAATATGCAGGGTCAAAAACCAAAAACCGCAAAACAATCGCCCTGCGGGAATTAGTTCATGCTACATAGCACTATCCAGGGGCGCCACGAGGAGGCTTCCCATTGCCCCCATACAACCGGGGAGCCGCGGGGGTCCCAGGCTCTCTCACCGCCTGGAACCCACACAGCGGCACCCCGGAGGTGGAGGCTGGGGAGCGCCGGGAAGAGCCGCCCGCACACACCTCCCAAGATTAAAAACAAGCTCTGCTAAGCCAGATTTATCAGGTTCACTTGGTTGATGCACACATTTTCTCTCTGTTGTAATTAACATTTACAGGGTCAACCTAAGGTTACCGGGACCAATGTACGAAACTTACATTATGTAGCAATAGTGTCTGCTGCCCTTCCACCTAGTCCCATCCACCCTGTGTTTCCATTACAGTTTTCATTAATGTTTGGTTCACAGCCACAACATTGCCAGAACAAGGGTGAAGAGGCACCCAGGATGAAATAAAATTAATTTAAAAACAATGATAAAATATAAAAAAAAAATTACAGATGGCTTACCTTGGGAATGACACAGTTTGTAAATAAAACAAGTTTTTTTAGCACAGGCAATGCGTTTCTTGAGTGCAAGCCCACTTCCACAGGCCAAGTAAAGTGCCACAGGGTATATAGTCTAGAGCATAGATCGCTTCCACAATACGCGTTGCCTGTGCTAATGAAACCTATCTTGTTTTATTTACAAACTGACATTCCAGAGCTAAGCCAGCTCTAAGTGTTTTTTCCTTTTTTTCTATTTTTATATTTATAACGATCATGGGAGCCTCTTCACCCTTGTTGTTTTGGTATTACCCCCCCTTTCCTAGCGGGGGCCTGTTGGACTATAGTAGCATTGCCACTTTTGGTACCAATCAATTATTAAAAAGGGCGACTAATTTCATCCATACCAATGTGGAGATGGGTCTGAATTCTCCATCTGCTTCATGTGGTTAATTGCCCCTTGCTGCAACCCACCTTTGTGATGTTTATCGTTGTTTCTTTTACCTCTCCAAATCCAAATGACGTATTGTGCTATTGGGCTCCTGTTGTCTGTGTGTATTTTTAAGATGTTTTCTTCACCTCATCCTTCCTCCGTTTACAACATTGAAAGAGCAGATCAAACCTAACATTGATTCAGCAGCCACTTATCACTCAGGCAGCATTGCTATCATAGCCAATCTGAGTCTCTGGCAGGCCCTTTCTCTGCTGGATGCGATTTGCCTGATGTTGGCTTCTGATTGGCTGAGAGCACAGACCAATAACAGCCCAGCATTCAGCATCAGGCAGATCACATCTGTGGAGATAGGGACTGCCAGAAGCTCACATCAGCTGTGATAGCAATGCCTTCTGCTGCACCAGGAGTCGCAAGGGGCAGTGAGTGGCAGCTGAAAACAAATGTTATATTTGATGCCCTCTGGCAATCTCGGGGCATTGAGAGGAAAATTTATTCAACTTGTGATGGACAATAAATCACCAATTTTGTGAATCTAAAACTTAGCCTTTGCAGTGCTTTGGTGTTACAAGTGGTTGCCCAACACGTTCATTTACACCAGCACCATGTACTGTACTGAATTTTGCTGCGTGTCTTGTCTCTTCCCTCTCAGGCCAGCTTTTTAAAAGGAACCTGAGATGAAAGACATATGGAGGCTGCCATATGTATTTCCTTTTAAACAATACCAGTTGCCTGGCTTTCCTTTCTGATCTTTCTGGTCAGTAGTGAGGCACACACATTAAACAAGCATGCAGCTAATCTTGTCAGATTTTTGGAATACAGCTAACATTAAGGGGGATGCGGCTGGCGGTTTCCATGATGTTCTTCGTTACCATGTGCCCAATCAAACACGTCAGCCCAAGATTTCCCAGAATGTCTTATCGATACATTCAACCAATTTGGGCCCAAAATCGGTCAAATTGTCGATCGGTTATGTTCTTGGCGGCACTGATTTTCATCCGATTTGATAATAGTTATCGGATGGTCAATAAGCCACTAGAGATGGCCCAGCCTTGGAGAACTCATGGAGAATTACATGATCCGTTTGATCAGCTGATAGTTGTAAGCCTCTGACTTGCTGTGATGACTTCCTGGTTTAACATATGATCATGACCAGCAAATCAGAGCCTTACAAATCTATCAGCTGATCAAACTGATCATGTGCTTCTCCATGAGTTCTCCAAGGCTGGGCCATCCCTATAAGCCACCAAGTCAGCAGATGTATGGCCACCTTAACAATATTAGAGGCAAGGCATCAGCAGGACTGCCAGTCAACTGATATTGTTTAAAAGGAAATAAATGTCAGCCTCCATGTGTCTCTCACCTCATGTTCCCTTTAAGAAATGCAAGACATTTTTTGGTACACACAACATGTGCAAACTCAAGCATTCCTTTTTTAAAATAAATGACTTGCACACATAATAAACATTTTTCATCTAACATCTGCATGCGTTGAAGGATAAAAACCTGTACTGAGAATTTCACGTGTTATGTTCAAGACTGTC
The DNA here is from genome assembly GCF_040937935.1 of Hyperolius riggenbachi. Taxonomy (NCBI): domain Eukaryota; kingdom Metazoa; phylum Chordata; class Amphibia; order Anura; family Hyperoliidae; genus Hyperolius; species Hyperolius riggenbachi. Next base: position 114,588,850 of record NC_090655.1, read on the forward strand.
CTTTATAGAGAACAGCAAATTACATACTGTACAGGGGTCCATAAAAGAGCTGTTACATTTCATACTTTGCACTGATGATATCCAAGTAGCTTCAAAAGGCCTTATGCTATAAACCAGCAGCTCTGGGTGCAGTTTGGCTTGTGTGAACCCAAACAATTGATTAGGATAATGTACTGTGTCTGAGGTGCGTACATCAAAAAAGGGCGTCGGGAAAAAAGGGCGTGTGGTGTAAACGATAAGCAGTATTATCGTTTATAAAAATATTGTGTAGAATTTCCTTTACAAATAGTGTTTTAAGAATTTATAAATCATTAAATAATGTGTATGAGATCGGCAATTCTTAAAACGTTAATCTTCCCTGTTTCTAAACTGAAACTTATATTAACGTTTGTTAAAAACCCTCCCTGTACCTATCCCTAACCCCTAGACCCCCTGGTGGTGCCTAAACCTAATACCCCCCTGTTGGTGCCTAAACCTAAGACCCCCCCTGTTGGTGCCTAAACCTAAGACCCCCCTGGTGGTGCCTAAACCTAAGACCCCCCTGGTGGTGCCTAAACCTAAGACCCCCCTGGTGGTGCCTAAACCTAAGACCCCCTGGTGGTGCCTAAACCTAAGACCCCCCTGTTGGTGCCTAAACCTAAGACCTCCCTGGTGGTGCCTAAACCTAAGACCCCCCTGTTGGTGCCTAAACCTAAGACCCCCCTGTTGGTGCCTAAACCTAAGACCCCCTGGTGGTGCCTAAACCTAAGACCCCCTATGGATAATAATGTTTTACAAACATTAATAAATAAAAAATGTAAATAAAAAAATGTAAATAATTTTTTGGGGTGGATAATAATGTTTTAGAAATAGTGATTTAGTATCTTTATAAACGTTATTCGTCACGGGCTCATTTTGTAAAGTTAAATCATCGCAAACACAGTTATAAAACCTTAAAAATCTCCAGGCGCCGTTTGTAAAATGTTAATAATCTCCGGCGCCTTTTTTTCCCTGTTCGGCGCCCATTAAACGATATTTATAATGGGAGTGAATGGGGCGCCCTTTTTGTCCACTTGTCTCATGCGCCCAAATCTCCTGCTTCCGTCTGAGGTGACCTCGATGCTTTGCCGAGAGCTCCATAGTGATTGTCTCAGCTAGGCATAGGCTTAGCCCATTGTTCCCCAACTCACCTGCTGAAAGCCTCTCCATTGTGGGAAAGATTGGTGGGCGACAGTAATTGTGCGTGTGTGCGCCACCATAGAGGTGATACAAAGCACTGGTAATCACCCCAGTGCCAAGTTTTTGAAATGGGAAAAAAACAGCATATAATTTTCAAAAAACAGTAATTTCTCGCTTTCAACATTTGCTATCTTGTTTTGGCACTATTGTCAAATAAATGTATGGTTTACACGATTTACAAATCATCCCTTTCCGTTTTTGTTTACATTTTACACAGCATCCACACGCATTTGGAAATTGGGTTGGAAATACGCTTTTGCCTTATTTATGCCATTGGTAGGCTTTAAATTATACACATGCGCTGCAAGAAACAGCGTACTTTTCAAGCTATTTCTATATTTTAAAGCAAAAACATGTATTTTTGAAAAACCTTTTGAATGTAACCTGGTGCATGTGTGTCACTGCAATGGACACTCACACCAAGGGTTAAATATGCAATTACTTTTTTTGAGTGAAGTGCAGCTGTAAAGGGAGCCTGCAGGTGCCGCCAGGGGAAGCCCATGAGCAGGAAACAAGCGAGAGAAGCTGGACATGTGCAGGGGGAAATGGCAGTTTTGTTTTGGCAGTTGAAGGCTAGTGAGGGGGAGGCGCCTAGGAAGCTGTTGGGACTGAGTTGATGATGCAGCAAGGAATGAGCTTGATGTGTGATGATATGGAGGAGAGACACAAAAAGAGAGCAGCGATTTGTGAGACAGACTGAGAAAGGCACAGCCACAGACAAGGGAGCACAGCCACAGATAAGAGAGCACAACGTACAACTAAAGCAAGGAAGAGAGAGAGAGCTGCAGACATTACAGGAGAGGAGAGAGACCACTCACAACTACAGGCCAGTAAAGAGCAGCATTACTGGAGAGATAAGGCAGAAGAGAAATAGTAAATAATAATAAAAAGGAAAAGACCAGGAAAGTAAAAATTACACGATTTACAAATCATCCCTTTACATTTTGTTTACATTTCACACAGCATCCACACGCATTTGGAAATTGGGTTGGAAATACGCTTTTGCCTTATTTATGCCATTGGTAGGCTTTAAATTATATACATGCGCTGTAAGAAACAGCGTACTTATCAAGCTATTTCTATATTTTAAAGCAAAAACGTGTATTTTTGAAAAAGAATACTGTATAATAAAACGCATTAACCACTTCATGCCATGGGCTGCAGGAAATTAATGCACAAGCACAAGCATGTACATACACTCACGCTCCAGGTGCATTTGGACTGATCTAAACATCCCCTTTGTATTAACCTCCCTGGCGGTATGATTTGAGGGTTTTTTTAACCTTTTTTTTTTTTAGCATGTAGCTAGCCTAGCGCTAGCTACATGCTTCCCCCCTCCCTGCGGCATCCCCCAGTACGCGCCGATTGCCGCCGCGTATGCCCATTCGGAAATCCCGTTCTGAACGGGATTTCCATGAGGGCTTCCCCCGTCGCCATGGCGACGCGCGCGATGACGTCACCGACGTCGTGACGTCAGAGGGAATCCCGATCCACCCTTCAGCGCTGCCTGGCACTGATTGGCCAGGCAGTGCACGTGTCTCGGGGGGGGGGGGCACCCTCTGATGCGGCGGGTAACGGCGAATTGGCGCGGGGCAGCGGCGATCGTTAGTAACACGCAGCTAGCAAAGTGCTAGCTGCGTGTATAAAAAAAAATTATGCAGATGGGCCCAGCGGGGCCTGAGAAATCCTCCTGCGTGGCTTACCCAGTGTCCAGCATGGGGTTACCGCTAAGGAGGTTAAGGGTCCTTGTTTACTTTTGTGTTGCGGTAGCGGTGTGATTTGGAACAATCGCACTGCACCGCAACCAAAAAGTCACACTGTGCATTACAGCCACGGTGCAATAAAAGAAAAAAAAATTACATATGGCTTCCGGAGCACTTCAGGGAGTCGCATGGGTAATCCACTGCAGCTTGTGCGTTACTTCTGCATTACCCGGAGCACCTCCGGTGCATCACATCTTAAAAATATGTCATGTTCCATAAACTATAATAGCCACCGCGATGAGCTGTGGCGCAGTAGAGTGCACAAAGGGCCTAAAGGTGCACAATAGGATATTTATAAGTATTCATTTTGCAGGAAGTGGTTAAACAATAATTTGATTGACTAAGTATACTGTAGTTCAGCCTTTCTCAACCTTTTTACCCTGGAGGAACACCACAAATAACTTTTGGATCCCAAGGAACCCCTGCAAACATTTTTTGATCTTGAGGAGCCCCTGCATTTATTTTTCAGGTGGCATGGTCTTTAAAAGTAGGTGAGGCTGTTAATTTCACTACCTCCTATTACACTAATACTCATTATACTGTGCTCATTATTATTCTGACCCCAATATAGTGCTTCTTTTTACAGTACTCACTATTATAATGTGCTCTGACTGTTATACTTCCCTAATGATGGGGTAAAATGCCAAGGAACCCCTGCAGAGTCCCCAAGCTACCCTGGGGTTCCAGGGAACCCTGGTTGAGAAAGCCTGCTGTAGTTGTTTGCAGAAAGTGAAAGAAAACACTTTAATAACTATAACTGCATAATTATGGTAAACTGAAGTTGGAGATGTGATTCAGAAAATTATCAGAGGCTACAGCAAAGCCTACAGAAAGTCATCTAAGCAAAATGCGTAGTTATAAAGCAGCAGCATTTGTCTACCCCCCTCTAGTTCCGCCCCTGTTTGTTATATGTGACAATGCTGATGTGGGCAGGCACATGCACAGGAACTTGGATATACATTAGTGATGGCTTTAGTAAGCATATTGTAGCTTTACTAAATCAAGTCTAGTGTTTGTAAAAGGAACAGGTTCATTATCATGTTGACTCAACTATTGTGCAAACATGGGTGTGTGTATCTGTGTATATCTTTTTTACAGTCGTCACTCCTTCATTAGATTTATATTTGCTGACCTTCAATAGACTTTAAATTGTTGCTTCCTTGTAAAATGGATTTTTTAATGACATCACAGATAAGAAAATAGTTGTTCATCATTTTGTTTTCTTGATGTTTACAGGCAGTAAGGTCTGTCACATTGGTCATTACTGCTTCTACTCCAAACATCTGTTTTTAGTATGTTACACCAATCATTGAGCTAAATCCAACATTTTATCTCTGTACATTTTAGAATATGACAACACCACAGCTGACAACCACCAACCTGTATGAGGTAAATATTGGATTACTAAACCTTTTTTTAAAATAATCATTGTATTATGTTTTATAGATTACTCCATCTTACAATGTAGACTGCATGCATGATTGGGTCTTGGAGATAGGCATCAGCGGTGGTCCTTAAGGCTGGGCATCAGTGAGAAGGTCCTTAGGGCTAAGCATCGTTGGGGTGGTCCCTAGGGTTAGGCATCGGCAGGGGATTGGTAAGGGTTAGGCTTCGGGGGGAGGTTCTTGAGGTTAGACTTCGGTGTGGGTTAGGCATTCAGAGGGAGCCATTGCCATAGGTGCCTATTGTAAAAGCTGCGATTTGCGGCAAAGGAAGGAAATTCAGGCATATTGGCGGCGCCTGCTATCGGAGGGTTTACCTTCTTTACTGCAAATTGTTGCTTTTAAAATGGCCATGATAAGCGGCAAGGAAGATACATTTCTGTGCTGATAGGCGCCTGACTGATGGCCTGCTATGCAATGCCGCAATTAGGATTTCTGCAAGCCCCCAGCATTGCAAAGCTATCAGGCATCAAAATGTACTGTCACTGCAGCTAATCAGGCACCTCCCGAAATGTACCTTCCTTGCTGCATATTACGGCAGAGGGGGGTTAAAGAGTACCCAAGGCAGTGTTTTACAAATGAAAAAAAACAAACTACCTGATGCAGATCATTTTCCGGATCCCGACGCGCCACTTCACGCTCCGTTTGTCTGCCGGGTGAATAAGGAAAAAAAATACATGATGGCCGTGAGCCGTGACCCCGGAAGTACTTCTGGGAGGGAAGGCACATGCCCGACTACAGTGCACGAGAGGGTGCACATGCTCAGTAGCTCCTCTCGTGCACCTTTTTTTTTACAATGCATGAACTGAGGGCATGGAAGAGGTGGTGAAGGGGCATTCCTGACACCTGAGAGGGCGATCTGCAGGAGTCGCTCTCGGGCACAGGACGCCCTTTCTGTGGTACAATGTAGGTGTTCTCCATATCAGCAATTTGGGAGGGGGGTGTTCAGTGGCCAGGGGGGGATTTTTTCTTTATGCTCATTGCTCTTTCCAGAGCTCCTGATCAGCTCTAGCCTATCAATGAGTAACAAAAGCAATCGGCAATCAGGTATGCAGTCCCAGCAACACTGCATAGGGAATGTGTAATTAATAGAAATGTCAATACTGTGCAAATGTTTGTTTTTAATCAATACATTCTGTGTTTTACAGATTAAAACTGGTGGTTTATATCCTAATGTAAGTGCATATACTGTATTACTGTAAGGTTGAATTTTGATCCTATTTTGCCAAGGAAAAATGCAGAAACTACGAAAATAATGTTTTTTGTGCTCCTGATAATTCATGAATAAACTGCAGTTCAGCACAAAGCGGTCCACAGGAACACATCCACCAGGCTATATTATGTATTCAAAGAGATCTTCTAGGGTGACCAAATCCACACAAGGTACAGCACCCACCAGCGAGCTGGCGCCACCGTAGACAATAATAGGAATTACGGCCATAGTGGCGCACAGTGAGTGACTTTGGCGCCGTCAGAAGACTGAGCTGAAGTTACTTTTAAAACACTGTAATTCGTCCGCCAGCAATAGCCGGAAGCCAAATTACATCATTCCCCACCATCCACATCCACCTGGAGGGGGAATAGTAATTAACGCTGCCGGGACTTGTGCAGAAGCAGACTAAGCCGTATATTGACTGCATTCTGCACCCAAGTCTCCCGGCAGTGATTTCATAGGTACACTATCTTATATTAAAAAATATTCAAGATATGATGCAAAACACTTAAATCATTAGAGCCCCCACCAAAAATTAGACCCATCTTAGAAGAAAAGCAGCATATAAACGCAAATGGATGAACTCTCCAGAAGAACTCCAGAACTTTTGTAAGCTTAACCCTCCTGGCGGTCTATTAAAAACCACCAGGGGGCAGCGCAGCCGTTTTTCTGATTTTTTTTTTTTTTAAATCATGTGCCTAGGGCTCGCTACATGATAGCCGCTGTGCAGCGGCATCTCCTACCCACTTCGATCTCTTCCGGCGATCAGGAAATCCCGTTCAAAGAACGGGATTTCCTGGAGGGCTTCCCCCGTCGCCATGGCGACGGGGCGGGATGACGTCACTGACGTCATGGACGTCGTGACATCTAAGGGAGTCCCGATCCACCCCTCAGCGCTGCCTGGCGCTGATAGGCCAGACAGCGCAGGGGTCTAGGGGGTGGGGGCTCTGCGGCGACGCGGATATCGGCGAATCGGTGCGGGGCGGCAACGATCGGTGTGCTCGCGCAGCTAGCAAAGTGCTAGCTGCGTGCAGCAAAAAAAAAAAATTGCGCAAATCGGCCCAGCACGGCCTGAGAAAACCTCCTGCGCAGCTTACCGCCAGGAAGGTTAAAAGACCACTATCATGGAAAATTGTAAAATTAAAAATACATACATATACGGTACATTTTATCCTAGAGTATAATGCAAAACTCTTTTCTTCCTATGTTTCTGTCACTTTACGTATGTAGTAAAAAGTTTGACAGATCTGACAGATTTTAGACTAGTTCATCTTCTCATGGAATATTCTCAGCATTACCTTTATTCTTCACAAAACCACTCCCTGGAAAGCATGTACAGTATAAAAAGATGCACAAAGGCCTCCTTACTCTTTTGCGCACTATAACGCACTCAGTAAATGTTTTTGTAAATACATGCTTGAGAATCCAGTGTCGGACTGGGAGCTGGGAGAGCTGAGGAAATCCACTTGCTGGCCAAGCAGCAGTAATCAGGTGTTACTGCTCACAGTGAAGACTTGCTGCAGGTTTCTATTGGGAGTGATAACACAGGGTTACTGCTGCTTGGCCAGCAGGTGGTTTTCATCAGCTTTTCCACCTCCCAGTCCGACACTGTGAGAATCCCCATGAGAAGATGGACTAGTTCAAACCTCTCAGATTTTTACAACCTACTGTAAATGACAGCGACATAGGAAAAAAGTAATTTATAGTGACGTTTATTCTGGGAAAAATGTACATTTTACGTTTTAAATTTTACAGTTTTTTGTGATAGTTGTGTTTTAAATACAGTAAAACCTTGGATTGCGAGTAACCTGGTTTAAGAGCGCTTTGCAATACTAGCAAACATTTTTGTGAAATTTTGACTTGAAAAACAAGCAACGTCTTGATATACAAGTAAAGAAGGTATACACGCGTTCTTCTCCCTTTGACGCTGCGGGATTATTCCTAATTGTACTTAATCTAAGTGTAGAGACTGTGAAAACTCACATTTCCACGAAATCCTCAAAAGCAACTGTCATTGGATAACTTGCTTGTTAAAGAGAGTCTGAAGCGAGAATAAATCTCGCTTCAGACCTCATAGATAGCAGGGGCATGTGTGCCCCTGCTAAACCGCCGCTATCCCGCGGCTTAACGGCGGTCCCTTCACCCCCAAATCCCCTCCGTAAAGCGGGGGAGCGCTTCCGCATTGGGGCAGGGCTAACCGCCTCAGCCCTGCCCCACGCGCGTCTGTCAGACGCGTATCTCCGCCTCTCCCCCGCCCCTCTCAGTCTTCCTTCACTGAGAGGGGCGGGGGAGAGGCGGCGATGCACGTCTGATAGACGCGACTAGAGGCAGGGCTGCAGCCGTTAGCCCTGCCTCCAGGAAGACAAGATTTACGACCAAGACTACGACCAAGTCTTGCAGGGGTGGGGTTGGGGGTGAAGGGACCCCCGTTTAGCGGCGCGATAGCGGCGGTTTAGCAGGGGCACACATGCCCCTGCTAAGTATGAGCTCTGAAGCGAGATTTATTCTCGCTTCAGAGTCTCTTTAAAGCCACACAAGAAAAAAAAGGTTGTGGCAAGCCAACAGATGGCAATGGTTCTGTTAGTTATAGTGAAAGTCGTTTACATTTTTATGTTATTCTATTTTACTATAACTGTTTTTGGATTGTGGAACTAATCAACTGGGTTTCTATTAATTGTTATGGGAAATTTGCATTGATATAAGAGTACTTTGGATTAAAAGTATGTTTCCAGGAACAAATTATGCTCGCAATCCGAGGGTTCCGCTATTTACTTAGTCTTACTCCAGACATAGCTTTGACATTATCATCTGATTATGGCTATTAGTCAAAGTTCAAAAAACATGTTTTTTTTTGGTCATATATTGTTTTTTTGTTGTTATAGTAGCTTGTGGAGCAAAAAAAATAAAAAAAACTATTTTCAAGATTTGGTTCTGTGACCTGAACCTGTCTTTCTAAAGACAAGGGAACCGAATTTGCAGTATTTACAGTGAATAGTTAATTCCTCAGTACAGTATATATTCTAAATATATACTTAGCCAACTGCTTGTATCTGCCACGCAAGGTATTCTTTCAGTTTCATTTAACTTGCATCTGCCAGGTGAATCTCTTGTCTCTTTGCACCGCTTTTCACATGACTGCAGACTCGCTAGTAACTGTTTGGTCAGCAGCAATAACATAGCCCCCTCTCCATGACAATCCCTCAGACTCATAGGTTAGGAGTGTAACTACAACAAAGGGGTTGGAGATAATGCTTAAATAAAGGAGGGGGTTATGTAGAGAAATGATCAGAAAAAACAGTAACCCTTCTTCAATTCACTTTTTCTCCTAAGTTTCCGCCTTGGAGTTATTTTCTATATCTCCTAATAGAAAACTCAGGAGAACAGTTAGTAGGATTTGGGTCACTAGTCTTCATACAATTCATGTTTTTCCTAGGTTATATTTTCGCACCTTATCAATAAAATGCCTTTTTAGCCACCAGCAAGCAAGAAAATACTGCGAATAATATTGTTGTACTTTTACACCTATGTTTTGGTACTTTTTCTTTTGTACTTAACCCCTTCGGGACCAGCTGCCTACTCCCCCTTAAGGACCAGATATTTTACATGCGGTGGGTGGTGCGTTTGGGGGGGTCAGGCAGCCGGATCCCTGCTAGAGCTTACTGGGCTGTGTGTGTCCCCTGCCTTCAGATGTCCCCCCTTTTGCCAGCAGCTTTTACGCACCTCCCAGGCTCCAGAGATGAGCAGCTGTACACACCTCCGCTCTCGCTGGCTTCCCAGCTCATACTGACGCTAAGTGCCGGGTCCCGGTTTAATGTCGTCATCAAGCCGGGAACCGGCACTTAGCGTCAATACAGCCGAGATGCCGTCCAGAGCGGAGGGGAGCGCCGATCGTCGGGGAAACGTCAGGAAGGTGAGTGCATCCTCTTCTTTCCCCCCTACCGCCACATCTGTGTAAGTGATCACTATGATCCGCCGGCTATCATAGTGATCACGTATAGCAGTAGGTAAACAAAGGCGCCAGCAGAATAAAAATGGATAAAAACTTTAAAATTTGCTTGGAGGAAGTGGTGGACTTACCACCAGTAAGCAGACACGAAAGACTGTCTGAATAGTTTTCCCAATAGTGATCACGTGATCAGCAGCCATACGCGATGGCTGCTGATCACTGAGGGGAGATGTCAGCTGTCATATTACATAGTTACATAGTTATTTTGGTTGAAAAAAGACATACGTCCATCGAGTTCAACCAGTATAAAGTACAACACCAGCCTGCTCCCTCACATATCCCTGTTGATCCAGAGGAAGGCGAAAAAACCCTTACAAGGCATGGTCCAATTAGCCCCTAAAGGGAAAAATTCCTTCCCGACTCCAGATGGCAATCAGATAAATTCCCTGGATCAACATCATTAGGCATTACCTAGTAATTGTAGCCATGGATGTCTTTCAACGCAAGGAAAGCATCTAAGCCCCCTTTAAATGCAGGTATAGAGTTTGCCATAACGACTTCCTGTGGCAATGCATTCCACATCTTAATCACTCTTACTGTAAAGAACCCTTTCCTAAATAAATGGCTAAAACATTTTTCCTCCATGCGCAGATCATGTCCTCTAGTCCTTTGAGAAGGCCTAGGGACAAAAAGCTCATCCGCCAAGGTATTATATTGCCCTCTGATGTATTTATACATGTTAATTAGATCCCCTCTAAGGCGTCTTTTCTCTAGACTAAATAAACCCAGTTTATCTAACCTTTCTCGATAAGTGAGACCTTCCATCCCACGCATCAATTTTGTTGCTCGTCTCTGCACCTGCTCTAAAACTGCAATATCTTTTTTTGTAATGTGGTGCCCAGAACTGAATTCCATATTCCAGATGTGGCCTTACTAGAGAGTTAAACAGGGGCAATATTATGCTAGCATCTCGAGTTTTTATTTCCCTTTTAATGCATCCCAAAATTTTGTTAGCTTTAGCTGCAGCTGCTTGGCATTGAGTACGATTATTTAACTTGTTGTCAATGAGTACTCCTAAGTCCTTCTCCAAGTTTGATGTCCCCAACTGTATCCCATTTATTTTGTATGGTGCTAGACCATTAGTACGTCCAAAATGCATGACCTTACATTTGTCAACATTGAATTTCATCTGCCATGTATGTGCCCATATAGCCATCCTATCCAGATCCTGTTGCAATATGACACTATCTTCCTGAGAGTTAATGATTCTGCACAATTTTGTATCATCTGCAAAAATAGCAACATTGCTCACTACTGCATCTACTAGGTCATTAATAAATAAATTGAAGAGCACTGGACCCAGAACAGACCCCTGTGGGACCCCACTGCTAACAGTCTACCATTTTGAGTATGATCCATTGACCACAACTCTTTGTTTTCTGTCCATTAGCCAGTTCCCTATCCATGAACACAGACTCTTCCCCAGTCCTTGCATCCTCAACTTTTGCACCAGACTTTTGTGGGGAACAGTGTCGAAGGCCTTTGCAAAGTCCAAGTATATCACATCTACAGCATTCCCAATATCCATATTAGCATTCACTACCTCATAAAAGCTGAGCATGTTAGTCAAACAGGACCTGTCTTTAGTAAACCCATGTTGATGCTGAGAAATAAGATTATTTTCTACTATGAAGTCATGTATAGTATCTCTTAGTAACCCCTCAAATAGTTTGCATACAACTGATGTTAAACTTACAGGTCTATAATTTCCTGGATCAGATTTTTTGCCCTTCTTAAATAATGGGAAAACGTGGGCTGTACGCCAATCCACTGGGACTCTGCCAGTTGCAAGAGAGTCACAAAAGATAAGATAAAGGGGTTTATCTATAACTGAACTTAATTCCCTTAGGACCCGAGGATGCATGCCATCCGGGCCAGGTGCCTTGTCTATTTTTAATTTATTTAGTCTTGCCTTCACTTCTTCCTGCGTTAAGTATTTAATATTACAGTTAGAAGATTGAGACTCTTCCGCCTCTGTAGTTTGCAACAGTGCTGTTTCTTTTGTGAAGACAGAAGCAAAGAAAGCATTTAATAACTCTGCCTTACCTTGGTCATCCACCATTGAGTTCCCATCCTCATCCTTTAGGAGTCCTATACAGTCAACCTTTCTTTTTTTAGCGTTAATGTACTTGTAAAACTTTTTTGGGTTAGATTTGATATCCTTAGCGATTTGTTTTTCAGCTTCAATCTTTGCCTGCCTAATTTCTTTTTTACAATTTTTATTGCACTCCTTATAATTGCTTAGTGCAGCCTCGGTCCCCTCCTGTTTTAAGACCTTATAGGCATTCTTTTTCCTCTTCATTTTATCTTTAACCTTTCTATTCATCCATAGAGGCCTTTTTTTATTCCTAGACATTTTGTTTCCATATGGGATATACATACTACAGTATTGATTGAGTATAAGTTTAAAAGCTTGCCATTTCCCTTCAGTGTCTTCCCCTTGTAGTACATTATCCCAGTTCACCAAACTTAGTGCCTGCCTAATTTGAGTGAACTTTGCTTTTCTAAAGTTCATAGTTTTAGTGGTCCCGCTGCCCCGTGGCCTATCAGTCACCAGCTCAAACGTTATCATGTTGTGATCACTATTTCCCAAATGTTCTTGAACCTGCACATTTGATACATTATCTGGTCTATTAGAAATGATCAGATCCAGTAACGCATTCCCCCTAGTTGGTTCAGTTACCATTTGAGTCAAGTAATTGTCCTGTAGTGCTGCCAGAAATCTGCTGCTTTTACCAGAATGGGTAGCCTCAATACTCCAGTCAATGTCTGGAAAGTTGAAGTCGCCCATAATTATGACCTCATTTTTACCTGCAGCTTTTTCAATCTGCTGTAGTAATCGCAGTTCTGCAGCTTCATTAATAAGAGGTGGCCTGTAGCATACCCCAATAAGCAATTGGCAACTTTTATTTCCACCATGAATATTTACCCAAACGGACTCCACATCTTCGCAATCTTCCTCCATCTCATCGTTGAGGACAGCTGTAAGAGAATTCTTAACAAGAGACAAACCCCTCCACCTTTTTTCCCTGTTCTATCCCTCCTAAACACATTGTATCCTTTTAAATTAGCTATCCAGTCATGGCTTTCATCCATCCATGTCTCGGTTATTCCCACAATGTCATAGCCTTTGTCATTCAGAATGAACTCTAGTTCGTCTATTTTATTTGCAAGGCTCCGAGCATTGGTTACCATACATATGACAGCTTATTCTCCCCCTCTCCAGTGCGTACGATCGCGTTTGGACGGTTCATTAGCGCGGACGTTGAATCAACGTCCAGTCAGGGCGGTAGCACCACCTGCTGGACGTAGATTCAAACTACGTCGGTCCCCAAAAGGTTGATGAAAAATTAGAGTTATCTCTAGGAGATAATTTTCATATTCTCTTTAAAATAACTTTTAAGCATTTTGCAATTGAAAATGTACCTAAAAGTAGGTGAAAATGTAATATCAAAATTATTTTGAGTATTTTCTTGCTTGCTGGTGGTTTAAAAGACATTTTATGTGTGAAAATATCACCTGGGAGAAAACTCCGGAGAAAAAGTGGCCCATATGCAATACAATTTTCTCGAGTTTTTTCCTGGGTGATGAGTTTTAGATATTTGTCAATAAAATGCGTTTTTAGTGCTAAATAGTTATTTTAAAAAGAAGATTAGACTTGGTTCCCACTTGTGTCAGATCATGTGTGGCTAGCGGGAATATACAATGCATTGTCCGCTCCGATAGTCTGCTGTGGTCCAGCTGGAACACGGGGCAGATGTGTTACTTCTATAGGTTATATGGGGAGCGCATCTACACTTCTGGGATTATTGCGGACTGCACTGGTCCGCTTACCGCATCGGATTCAAGGGATCTGTTGCAGGCTGATAAATGTGAACAGCTCCTATATAAAAATCAGGAGCTGCTCACTGTCAGTTTTGCACTGAGCGGAGAATGGACAAAAAATGTCCATTCTCAGCTCAAGTGGGAACACAGCCTAACAGAATATCCCTATGTGGGGGTGCAGCAGGGCCGGTTGTGGTGTAACTGGGCACAACTCAAATTAAACAAAAACAGATTTGATAGCAGTCATTTTATGTCTTTGGATATCCTTATTTCACATTGCACATTTGTGTGTTGCCCTTCTAAAGACTATTTTGTATCACAGTCAGACATTGTTTTTCAATTTCAATCAACAAAGTGTGGGATACAGGATTAAAATAAATCACAATGAGCATCATGTGCTCTGCATTGTAGTAAAAATATACAGAAAATGTGTTTTCATATACAGTAGTTTGTGTGCGTATTAAAAATATAAATCATTGTATGACTTTTTGTAGGAAACCACAACCTTCACCACTGACTTTAATGTAAGTACCTGCAAGTGTCTTCATATATAAAGTACAGACCAAAAGTTTGGACACACCTTCTCATTCAAAGATTTTTTTTTAATTTTCTTGACTATAAACATTGTAAATTAACACTGAAGGCATCCAAACTATGAATGAACACATGTGGAAGTATAGTACATAACCAAAAGGTGTGAAACAACTGAAAATATGTCATATTCTAGGTTCTTCAAAGTAGCCACCTTTTGCTTTGATTAATGCTTTGCACACTCTTGGCATTCTCTTGATGAGCTTCAAGAGGTAGTCACCTGAAATGGTTTTCACTTCACAGGTGTGCCCTGTAAGGTTTAATAAGGTTTAATAAGTGGGATTTCTTGCCTTATAAGTGGGGTTGGGACCATCAGTTGCATTGTGGAGAAGTTAGGTGGATGCACAGCTGATAGTCATACTGAATATACTGTTAGAATCTGTATTATGGCAAGAAAAAAGCAGATAAGTAAAGAAAAATAAGTGGCCATCATTACTTTAAGAAATGAAGGTCAGTCAGTCTGAAAAACTGGGAAAACTTTGAAAGTGCCCCCAAGTGCAGTCTCCAAAACCATCAAACACTACAAAGAAACTGGCTCACATGCAGACCGCCCCAGGAAAAGAAGACCAAGAGTCACCTCTGCTGCGGAGGATAAGTTCATCCGAGTCACCAGCCTCAGAAATCGCAGGTTTAACAGCAGCTCAGATTAGAGACCAGGTCAATGTCCTACAGAGTTCTCGCAGTAGACACATCTCTTGAACAACTGTTAAGAGGAGACTGTGTGAATCAGGCCTTCATTAGAGGATATCTGCTAGGAAACCACTGCTAAGGACAGGCAACAAGCAGAAGAGACTTGTGTGGGCTAAATAACACAAGGAATGGACATTAGACCAGTGAAAATCTGTGATTTGGTCTGATGAGTCCAAATTTGAGATTTCTGGTTCCAACCACCGTGTCTTTGTGTGACGCCAAAAAGGTGAACGGATGGTCTCTACATGCCTGGTTCCCACCATGAAGCATGGAGGAGTGATGGTGTGGGGGTGCTTTGCTGGTGACACTGTTGGGGATTTATTCAAAATTGAAGGCATACTGAACCAGCATCTGGTTTGCGTTTAGTTGGACCAACATTTATTTTTCAACAGGACAATGACCCAAACACACTTCCAGGCTGTGTAAGGGCTATTTGACCAGGAAGGAGAGTGATGGGGTGCTGTGCCAGATGACCTGGCTTCCACAGTCACCAGACCTGAACCCAATCGAATTGGTATGGGGTGAGCTGGACCGCAGAGTCAAGGCAAAAGGGCCAACAAGTGCTAAGCATCTCTGGGAACTTCTTCAAGACTGTTGGAAGACCATTTCAGGTGACTACCTCTTGAAGCTCATCAAGAGAATGCAAGAGTGTGCAAAGCAGTAATCAAAGCAAAAGGTGGCTACTTTGAAGAACCTAGAATATGACATATTTTCAGTTGTTTCACACTTTTTGGTTATGTACTATACTTCCACAATTTTTTGCCGACCATGTAAATTGCATTAATATTTCTTTGGTATCCTTACGGGGGGAAGGGTAGGGGGGTAGTTTTCTAGAACTGTTCCTTTCTTTGACAAAAATTCAGGTATATAATGGGTTGAGTAATCTGTTAAAACATGAATTATTATTTTAACTTTAACCAAAAACTTGGAAGCTTGGAAGTCTAAAAATATGTATGAGGTCTTCCTTTTTTAGCTCCACACCTACAGCATAGTGTTTTTTTTTGGGGGGGGGGAACTTGTTCAGCTTGACTGGGTTCAACCACCTCAAGAAAATCTTGTAGCTCACCTCCTGACATCTGGTAGAAATTGCCGATTTATTTGCTAGTATATTTATTTTTCTACACTGGGCCTCTGGAAAAGTTGTTGACAGGTAATTTTTGTCATTTGGTTCATATATATAGTTTAGTTTTGCAAGTCATTCAAAAGGTTATATTTGAGTGAGAGAGAACCTTTCACCGGGCCTGTTCCTTTTTCATTTCAAAACTAGGTATACTAAGGTCATTTTTAGGTTTAATCGAAAAAAAAAGTGCTTGAAATGCATCCAACCTCTAAGAAATGGGCTTCCAAAACATCCTGACGGTTAGACAGGTGGCTCCATTCACCGTTGGACCGGAAATAGTTTGCTCTGGGTATTTGCCCCTGTCTCCAATTTGGATAACTGTGTTTGTGGCATCCTAAAAGAAAACATGTGTTGTCCATTAAGAGGATGGCCATGAAATTAGCTTTTTTTTATCTAAATATTGAGAAATTTTTTAGGGTATGTATTACTAAGGTCATCGTGTGGTTGACTTTCCATGAGATCATTTTCCATGGGGATACACCTTTTACGAGCTGAGTTTCTATGTCAGTCAAAAATGCATACCAGGGAGGCGGCTACACTTTACAGTTTAGGGCCAGGGACTGCTAATTCTCCCTTTTGTCTAGGTTTATGACCTCTCCCTATAAAATCAATGCAAGTCTGATTCACTTTGTTTAAACAAAGGTAGACAGGAGTGGTTCGGGTAAGGTTTGAGATAGGCATAATAGTCATTTTAATTACATTTATCTTTCCAAACCCGAGAGCTCCTGCTTGAAGTAATCTAAGAGATGGTAGAAATCACAGTCTATAATATCTTTTTGGGATTTGGTTTTATATATGTGGCTAGATATTTTAAGGCTTTAAGGTTGCCATACATTAGTCGATTTTGTGCATCGAAATCCAGCCAGTTTGATCAAATTGTCTACAAATCGTTGGCGCAAACTATTCCCAGTTAACTGATTTTTGACCAAAACTGATTCAATCACACAGAATGGAAAATTATTGTTGATTGGCAGTGGGTCGGGGCGTGTTACTAGCAGCATTTAGTCATTAGGTAATTTGGGCATTAGGTCATTTTCCGATGGATAAGGCAGCAGCAGAGCTTTTCTCACCTGTCCATGCCATGGTTCTATTCTTTCTCTTTCCTCCACCTGTGGGATGTAACAAATGCTAGAGACCAAATACAAGAGGTATGGGTACATCCCACAGTGCCCCTAGTGTTTGCCCTCCATAGCATTTGTTCTCAGTGGAGAGAAGGGGGTGGGAACATTCTCACCGTCCTCCACTCTGTCTTCTTTTCTGCCCCTCTCCTCCAAGCTGCCTTACTTGTCTTCTTGCACTGAATGTCTTACCTACACAGGCTTGTCTTCTCCACACTTGTAGCTTGTTCGCTTGCTGCCTTTATAGGCTGATGGGCACTTAAGCTGTCCGATTAGAGAGCTTGATGATGTATCGCGGAAAAGGTCAATTTGCAGGTTGCATCAAAGGAGGAGTGGGTCTATTTTGTCGCACGAAAAGTGAAGGGAAGTGGCAATAATGCAGTAGAACTCATAGAAAATTTGTTTGCATCTAAGTGCAACATATCTTGTTTTCTGGAAAAGTGCTATGCATTATACTAAGAATATATGAAAAAAATGTGTTTTCATATAGTTTATTTGTGCATAATAAAAATGTCACTTATTGTAAGATTTGTTTTTGTAGGAAACCACAACCTATATCACTGATTTTAATGTAAGTACCTGCAAGTGTATTCATGGCTGGATTGTGTAATGGTTTAATGTTATTTGTCTTGTCTTGTCTATTCATAAGCATTTGTATGCAAATTGATACAAAAGTATTTTGCTGTTGTTCAAACAGCTGATAAGACTGATAAGACATCAATCCAATAGTTGGATTGACTTCTCATCAGTATTATCAGCTTTTTGAACAATAGCAAAATACTTTTTTTAGTTGTTTCAACTTGTTTCACAACAAAAGCTGTTTGACATTTGTGCAGCATAAAAGACCGCTGTTGAGCGTGTGAATGGGGCTTGACAGACAAGTTCGGCAGATAGTTGTACTGACAGTTGGTAGGTGTGTATGAACCTATAAGATGGGTCACATCCTGAATCACATACCTGAAAACAAGTATTCAACTAATTTTGTCAGATTTTTGTCAGAGCATCTTTTTTGCATGCTTGTTCAGGGTCTATGGTGAAAAGTGTTGGAGGCGGTGGATCAGCAGGACAGCCAGGCAACTAGTATTGTTTAAAAGGAAATGAATATGGCAGCCTCCATATTCGTCTCACTTCAGCTACAGCCAGCCATACCTAGAGCTGAGAAGTGCTGGAAACTATCAGATTGTTCTAGCTTGTTTTCACTCAATTACACTAAGTGCACTTGTGTGGGGAGTTTAGCTTTCCTGGTTTGCTACTGTTTAAAGGCTCATACACATGGGGCACAACTGTCGCCACAAACACGTGGCACGCGCATGTCTGGGCGACAGTTGCCCCGTGTGTATGAGGCGAGCACCTCGAACTGTTGCCGGAGACAGCAGTTGCAGTGTGATTGAAAAGTTTAATAGCCGGCAACTTCTGTCTCCGCAACTGTCGCTAGTCAGCCACGCGTTCTGCGTATGTATGTACGAACTAGCGACAGCTACCCACAGCCAGAGGGGAGCTTCCGGCGGGGGGGCGAAACTTTCGTCAACAGCTTCCGCCACGTCTCTGCCTGTTGGGCAGAGACGTTGTAGACAGCTGTCGCTCAGGCAGAGCTGTCGCTGAGCTGTTGCGCACACGTCTCCTGTGTGCTAGCAGCAGCAACAACGGTGCCCCGTGTGTATGAGCCTTAAGACAGCATGAATGTCTGATCCCTACTTCAATATTATCAGAAAAAGAATGTAACCAAAGAACTAAAAAAACTTTATGGCAAAACTGCAGATCAGCACACAAATTGTGCCTGATTGTGACATGACTGGGACAAGATAATCACAGCATCGTTCTGTCACAAACTATGGAAAAATAACATTCTGTTTTATCCAACTTGCTTAAGTACAAAAAGATAGTGTCCAAAAACGCTCTGAAACCCCCTATTATACACTGCTCACATGTGCAGGATCCGATTGGCCAGGCAGAACATAATAGATGGGATTGTTGCAAAAAGGACATACACAGGAAGCAATTCCATCCACAGCATCAACTGATGCGTATCTGGCTCAAGATATGCCCCTAAAGGATACACAAGGTGACATGTGACATGATGAGATAGACATGTGTATGTACAGTGCCAACCTCACTAATAACTATGCTGTGTTCCTTTTTTTCGTTCTCTGCCTGAAAGGTTTAAAAATCAGGTATGTGATTCAGGACTAGGTCAGACTACAATGCAACCCACAGTGATAAGGAATTACAGTCATAAAACACTTTCCTAGCAGAAAATGGCTTCTCAGAGCAGGAATGAGATAAAAAGGTTCAATGGTTCATAGATTTTAGCTCTGGCATACTTCAATGAATTTGTCATTGAGCAAAAACAATAAAAACATAAAAAAGTAGATTTAAATATAAAATACAACTGTGGGATATCTAAAAAAGTCATTTCAAGGAGGAGGAGGATAGATGCAATTATTTCTTCTCAGTTTATTTTCACCTCGGGTGTCCTTTAATCATAGTTTCAATGAACCTGCAAGTAGGTGGAGTCTTTATAGGTGGGGAGAAGGAACCACCCACCCAAAGACAGAATGACACTTTCTGATTTGAAGAGATAGACACATAAATATGCGTATAAAAAACAAGCATATTACTAAAATGCAAATATGTCTGTACATAGACAATAATGTGACACCCAATAGCCTACTAAAGAAGGAGGAAAAATAAAAAAGAAAGAATATAGCAAGGAAAGAAAGGATGTAAAAAAGGAGGTGCAAAGAAGGTAATGGAAAAAAGAAGAAAAAGAGAAGGGAGAAATGGACAGACCTGATCAGAAGTCATGTTCTAGACCAGGGGTAGGAAACCTATGGCTCGGGAGCCAAATGTGGCTTTTTGATGGCTACATCTGGCTTACAAACAATTTAATAGGGGTTGATTCACTAAGCTACACTGCTCAAGCAGCGCAGCTTAGTGTGGCAGCGCAAGTAAAATGTTCAACTACTGCACTACTAACTTACTCGTGCTCCCACCAAAACGACTGGCTGCTCCAAATGTCCCACTCTGGACCCTGTCAGATCTAGAACAAGATCCCGCTCTTTGATTGGCCCAATAGGCTGCCTGTCACTTGACAAGCAGCCTATTGGGTCAAAGTGCAGGGATCTTGTCCTACACAGTAATTCAACCCTCAAGTCAGCTAGCTAATTGTACAAGCTGTTAGTCGGTATTTCTCCTGCCTGGCTCTCTGAAAAATTGCTGATGTCGCTGAAACCCAAGAGAAGCTGAAGACGTGTCTGACACTTCCACTGCTTGGCAGATCAACTGAATACACAAACACCATGGCAACAGGAACGTGAGCCCTACTGTCCCAGTGTGAAACATATTGTATGACTCTCACAGAATTACATTTTAAAATATGTTTATGAATCTCTCAGCCAAAAAGGTTCCTCACCCCTGCACTAAACTTAAGTCCCACCGAGCATTGAAACCTGCTGGAGTATGAGTGTTCATGAGGTGAATCCAAAAGGCCTCACGTTGAAGGAGGAACCTCTGGAGATCAGATCCACCTCCTCTAGCTGGGCACGATACCCTTTCCACCCCCTGAAAGGTAAAAGAAGTCATGTCACCGTGGTGGCAAAGTTCATAGTGTTTGAAACCATTGACTTTGTAAATGTTTTCCAGTTTACCCCACAATAATGTTCAACAATACATGCATGCAAATTTCGAGCAGTGCAACCAACATATTGCTTGCAACAAGTTGTGCAAGAAATCACGCAAATCACATTCTTAGTGTCACAGTACACATATTGTTTAATGGGAAAGGATATTTGGGCAGCATAAGAGAAAATATAAGTTCCCCTGTGGTGATGGGCAAAATAGTGACATATGGAAAAACCACAGGGTTAGGAACCTACCGCGGAGAGCCACCTAGGCGTAAGCAAGGAATTGGGAGATCTAAAGAGGTTGGGAGACAGGAGAGAACCCAAAGTGTGGGCCCTTCTGGAAGAAAAACAACATCCTCCCCCAAAGACTCAATGAACTTCTTGATTGTATTTGTGATTCGACTAAATTCCAAGCTGTATGCCTTCGTCAGGGTCCTCCTTGTGTCTCCTACCTGTTCACGTACCTCCATTGCCGTACACCCATCCTATGGATCTGATTGAAGTCTTGAGTGAACTCGACTTGCCTAATCTCCATGCTCCAGTTCCAGATCCAGTGACCGACTAAGCATTACCTTGTACTCATACTGTGCTGCGTGATCTGGTTTGCATGTATTCCTGTATTGTCTTATTCATTGCAACTATGATTAAGGTCATATCTTGAGCCCGATATGCGTCAGTTGATCCTGTGGATGGAATTGTTTCCTGTGTCTGGCTTTTTGTAACAATAAAAATTACCGGTTTTATACTTATTCAGAGGCTGCGGATCTCTCCCTCCTTTTTAAGTTGTGCAAACATGCACAATGAGTGTCCCCTCTATGGATCGCGACTCGATCCCTCGTGCAACAGGTTGGGGCCCAGTGTTGTACAGACACTTTGCTTGACTGCAGCAGAGCGATGTGTTATGCTGATGGAGGAAATAGAAGGGATGACGATGCGGCACACAACAGGGCAGCTTCCAGTTGGAGGGGTAAGGAGGGGAACAGTGTGCTCACCTAGGATGATCCAGCACTTTGGATCTTTTGGTGATGCATCAGGGTGGCTGTACACATCCTAGATTCTTCACCTTGACTCTCTTGAGTTTAGTATAAAATGTGCACAAACTGTTTCTGTCTGCCTAACAATGAGTTAGATAACCTCCTTAGAGGTATGATAAGGGCACGTCTAAAGAAATTCAAGTCACAGCCCTTATAGCAAGTTACTCTACCAACTTCAGAATCAGAATCAGACTCAGAATCAGAATTTATTTTTCACCAAGCACGACTGGGTCATGCCCGGAATTGGGCTTGGCACAGGCAGGGCATAGAAACAGTAAAAGACACACACCAGAGATAGCAATACATCAAAACAAATACAATGTGGTACAAGTAATTGGATAACAACCCTTTTCAAAAAGAAGAGTACTTCAGTGCAGGCATGCTTAGAAAGACTATTCTATCTAGTAAAGCCAGCGGCCTAAGGAGGGGCCGCTCTTCCTTTGGTGGTAGGGGATGGGAGTGAGCCCAGAGAGTTCAGTGATTTGACAGCTGAGGGGAAGAAGCTGTTCCTGTGTCTTGAGGTCCTGGTGTAGATGGCCCGATACCTCTTGCCTGAACGGAGACGACAGAAAAAGCGGGAGCCTGGGTGTGAATATTAGATAAATTAAAGGATTAGGCCACATAAAAGAATGGGCAGAAAAACTAGAACATGGCATAAAATAACATTTCAGTAAAAATTCACCCAACTTGCCATATGTAGGAGTCAATTGGATGGCATGATATGCTGACTTCCTCTAGTTCTTGTGGAATTCAGTAATGGAGATCTCTTGCCATTGTTCCCACCACTGCCTATATAAACCTACACATTGGGTGTTGCTGCCCATCTATAAAGCCCCATACGATTCTTTGTGGGATTCGATTTCGATTCTATTTACGATCCAATTAAATCCGACATGTCCGATCGGGATTCAATTCAATTCGCCATTGCAAAACAATGGCAAATCGAATTGAATCGAATCCTGATCGGACATATCGGATTTAATCGGATCGTAAATACAATCGTAATCGAATCGCACAAAGAATCGTATCGTGTAGATGGGGCTTTAGACAATGCAGGATGTTCTTTTGCATAGTTCATTATTGATTGTTTATGTATAATAAAAGTTAAGATAACTGTAAGTTAGTTGTTTTTTTCCCAGGTAACAACAATCTTGACCACCACGTTTAATGTAAGTACCTGAATACATATCAAGATTGCCTTCCCTTTAAGAGAAAAGGCATGGCATTTCAGGACACATAAGCCCATTATTAAATGAGTTGTGAATTGCGGTAAATGGATGGGGAAGGTAGGAGTTTATATAGTGGGTGCAGTCAATAGGTGGGCATGGCTTTCGGATGGTGCTTTGTCACACTGTTTGTAGTGCCCTCCATAGTAATGCTTCTCCCAATATAATGCCCTGTAATTGCCCTCCATTTATATTGACCACTATCATTATTACGCACTCCATTTATATTGCGCCCTTTATTGACCCTCCACTTATACTGCCCCCTATTTTGTGTCCTCCAACCCTGACCCTTATTCAACTTAAAGAGAATCTGTATTGTTAAAATCGCACAAAAGCAGGGGCGTAGCAATAGGGGTTGCAGAGGTTGCGACCGCATCGGGGCCCTTGGGCCAGAGGGGCCCTGAAGGGCCCTTCCTCAGGTACAATATTAGCTCTCTATTGGTCCTGTGCTGGTAATAATCACTTCTATAGATGCTTAGAATAGTGGTAATCATTAACAAACTGCTCCCCATCCTCTTCTTGCACCTCTGACACTGTAGTTGCCATTGGCAGGTTTTGGTGCGCCGTATCAATTGTTATGTATAGAGTGCTTGGGGGGCCCCATTGTAAAACATCGTGGCCCACAGCTCCTTAGCTACGCCACTGCACAAAAGTAAAAATACCAGTGCGTTAGGGGACATCTCCTATTACCCTCTGACACAATTTCGCCGCTCCTCGCCGCATTAAAAGTGGTTAAAAACAGTTTTAAAAAGTTTGTTTATAAACAAACAAAATGGCCACCAAAACAGGAAGTAGGTTGATGTACAGTATGTCCACACATAGAAAATACATCCATACACAAGCAGGCTGTATACAGCCTTCCTTTTGAATCTCAAGAGATCATTTGTGTGTTTCTTTCCCCCTGTTCTCATGCACTGAAGTTTCAGGCTGCTCGTTTCTTCCTGCAAACAGCTTTGCCCTTGTCTGTAATTCTTCAGTATGTGAAAGCCCAGCCAGTTTAGAGGACGATTTATCAGGCTTGTAAAAGATAAGAGAGAAGCTGCTCTAATCCTAAATAACACACAGGCAGTGTGCATAGAGGGGCCTGGAAGGGGGAGTTCATAGCAGAACCACAACACTGAAGAACTTGGCAGCCTTCCAGACACAGGCCGACAAGTCTGACAGGGGAAAGATACATTGATTTATTACAGAGACTGTGATAGTAGAAAGTGCTGCAGTAAGCTAGAACACATTAGAATAGGTTTTGGAACTTGTAGGATGATAAAAAACAGGATGCAATTTTTGTTACGGAGTCTCTTTAATTTTTCTCCTAAGTTGTCTCCTAGGAGATAATTTTTCATCTTCTGAATAAAATAACTTTTCAACACTCCGCAACTGAAAAAGTGTTCTAAAGTAGGTGAAAAAAACTATCATAATTATTCAAAGTATTTTCTTGCTTGCTAATGGATTAAAAGGGATTTTATTGATATAAACCCATATATAATTCACTTTTCTCCTGAGTTTTCTCCTAGGAGATAACTTTTTAGCAATTGGCAATGGAAAAAGTACCAAAAAGTTTGTGAAAAGGTACTGTAAAAATTACTTTGAGCATTTGTTTGCTTGCTGGTGGCCTAAAAAACATTTTATTTACAAGTTGTGAAAATATCACCTTGGTGAAAAAGTGAATTGCATATGGGCCTTATTTTACATTAAGAATTCTGGTCTAGAAATGATGAAAGTAAGTAAGCGTTCAAAATTGAAATATTATCAATATTGAAAGCTTCACACATTAGATTTTTGACTGCCAACACAACCATTCTGGTGTCAGTACAAACATCCTCCTGTCTGCTGTGTCAGGTAAAAGCTGAACATGTAGCATTCCGCCATCCTGGACTCTTTTGCTGAAAAACCAAGGAAAAAATGAAAAAAACCTAAACCTGGTGCGTCCATATTTCAGGAGCACCTTGTACATGACCCCCCCAAATGGTGTCCTCCTGTGTCCCAATGTCTGCCCCCAGTGTCCTGCTGTCTGCCCCCAGTGTCCTGCTGTTTACCCCAGCTGTCTGCCCCCAGTGTCCTGCTGTCTGCCCCCAGTGTCCTGCTGTCTGCTCCAGCGGTCTGCCACCATGTGTCCTGCTGTCTGTTCCATGTATCTGCTGTCTGCCCCCATATGTCTGCTGTCTGCCCCCATGTTTCTGCCCCCATGTGTCTGCTGTCTGCCCCCCATGTTTCTGCTGTCTGCTGACGGCTTGTGATGACGCGCCATCACAAGCCGCCCACAGAAGCCGGATGTCTTCAAACGCCGCTGGCAAGATGGAGGAGGTAAGCTGCTGCCGCTTCTCACACAGGGGGGACCCGAGGACACACAGGGTGGACCCGAGGACACAAGGAGGGGGTAGAGGCAAGCATGCGCAGTAGAGCACGGAGGACGTCCGATGACGTCAGAGCGCCGGCGTGGGACGCAGAAGTTCCGGGCCTTGGAGCGCAGAAGAGCCCGACCTGGCAGCCGGCCTGGCCAGGTCGGGCGCACCACCGGAGACCACCGGGAGCCTGCGGAGCGGCAGCGAGGGCACCTCCTGCCTGCCACGGGCTGGAGGAAGCCCCAGGTAAGTGGAATTTGATTTTTATTTTTTGCCCACCCTCCATGAACCTTTCCTTTAAGTAGTAGAACAACTTTGGCACTTTCTTGTTTGACATTCTAATTAGGCTCTTCAATTCTTTCTCTGTTTCAGCCATCAGAGTGGTATCATAGACATATCACAGATTGTTAATATTCCTGCCAGCTATTTTAATTCCAGCATGTGACTCATCCAAACCAGCTTTCCGCTTTACATATTCAACATATAAGTTAAATAAATAAGAAGTTTTAAACCAGGATGATACCATTTATTGGCTAACTAAAAATGAATAAAAATAAGCAAGCTTTCGGCCTTGCAGCCTTCGTCTGGCTTATATCCTGTTAGTTTGCAAACTGGTGGTACAGACAGCTTATATACATGCAACATCAAAAGGGAAAACAGATATTTTTTCAAGCATAAATACATGTCATTAAGATGCCTTAATTCACACAGACCATCGACCTGGGGTTAGAGGTTGTAAGCTAAGATAAGAATCCTTGTTTAACACCTGCTCACAGACCTGGGAGTTGGACTGACACAGAGGTATCGTAAATTTTTAGTTCACAAGTTCAGCTATAATGGCTGAGAAAGTTCAAATATCATCAATCTCATACCAATATAGAAAGTTGTTGTCCTTATTCAAACCGTTCTGCACAGCTTTGAACCAATTTATAAATTTTGTTTCTGCTATTAATCGATCATTTGACGTTTTGAAGCCACCCTTCAGGGCAGTGACACGAAGATCATCCATGCTGTGTCCGTTGGACCGAAATAAGAAGACAAAATGCAACCTTTTCGCACTCCTTTTCCAACTGTGGACCAGTCAGTCATTCCAAACTTCTTTCTAACTGTTGGATTCTTGGTTTGCATATATGTTCTCAAAAGGCAAATGAGATGGCCTGGTATCCCCATTCCCATGAGAATGTGCCACAGTCTATTATTATCTACACAGTCAAAAGCTTTTGAATTGTCAATAAAGCAAAAGTAGACATCGTTCTGGAATTCCCTTGCTTTCTCTATTATCAATGTAATGTTGGCAATATGGTCCCTTGTGTCTCTCTCTTCTCTTCTAAAACCAGCTTGCACATCTGGCAGTTCTTGCTCCATATTTTTCTGGAGTCTGGCTTGTAGAATTCTCAGCATTACCTTGCTAGAATGCAACATAAATGCAATTGTTCGATAATTTGAGGTAATAAAGAGTTTATTGGCCTCATTCAAATGCTCCTTCTTCACCTTAAAGAGAACCCGAGGTGGGTTTCTGCAATCAATATTAGGACACAGAGGCACATTGTGCATACTATCACCAGCCTCTGTGTCCTTATACTGTGCCTCCAGCCCCCCGTGCTCTGCTGTCCACCCTTATAAAAACCGCCAGGATAGCGACACACAGATTGTCACTAGTCGGCTTTTACATTCAGGCTGCCTGCCACTCACCGCCGCTCAAAGTCGATTGGAGGAAGCTTACGGAGGCGGGGAGGGAAGGGACGCAGGCGGGGAGCTGCGCTATACAAGAGGCAGTGAGTGGCAGCCTGAATGTAAACAGCCGACTAGCGACAATCTGTGTGTCGCTAGCCTGGCAGGTTTTATAAGGTGGGACAGCAGAGCCCGGGGGAGACTGGAGGCACACTATAAGGACACAGAGGCTGGTGATAGTATGCAGAATGTGCCTCTGTGTCCTAATATTGATTGCAGAAATCCACCACGGGTTCTCTTTAAAGGACTAGCCACTAATTTAAATATTAGGTTGATGACAAGTATATTTTAACTTATAGGAGACAAAAGGAAACTGAGAGCCCAATATAGTGCAGTATCTCAGTGAAAAATAGTCAGGTGTACAACAAAGTAATGGTTATACTTACAAACGTGGGTTGCCACAAAGGCAACCACTGGATAAGCGGGTGGGGAGAATTATAACCTGACCCCGCTCAGGTTTAAGAAGTCGCTCTCTGTAGACAGGAAGGAATGGGGACACACCCCTCCACCAAGGGTGGACTAGACAATTTGTAAAGCAGTAACACCCGTGACCCGTGTAAAGCGTTGCAACTTTGGAGCTTTTAATAAAAAGTTACTTTATACTGTAACTTCCCATTGTCCGGTCTTTCTTTCTACGAGGGAGGTGAGTCCACCAACTTCCCCCTTTTAAACAGTTTTTCATCGATTTTACTCTACTTGGTGCCTCTGTGTTACTGCTTTGCAAATATTTTAACTTATGTTTCTTTTGATCTGTGTGATTTAGGTCCAAAAACCCAAACCCACTTAGTGACCTAATACAAATATCTGTGCACGTATTCTTTAAGATGATCCTGAGCTTTAACATAAGCTATACTACTAACTGAGCTTATGGCATAAAAGTACATAATTGGATGTAACCTGGTAAAAGTTACAGGACAAAACAGCTGGAGGGATAACATACAAATGGATGAATAATTCTACTAAGAATTTCAGAAGGAAGACACCCAACATCAAGAGGAAGTTCCTGTCCTTTGACCTTTCAAGGACTTTCAAAGGGAACCTGAAGTGAGAGGCATATGGAGGCTGAAATATTGAATTAATCTTAAACTATTCCAGTTACCTTGCAGCCCTGCTGGTCCTCTGCTTCTAATATTTCATCCATAGACTCTGAAACAAGCAAAGATCAGATATTTCTGACAAAAATATGACAAGATTAGCTTTCAGGTGGGTGATTCAGACACTACTGCGGCCAAAAAGATCAGCAGGACTACAAGGCAACTGGCATTGTTTAAAAGGGAATAAATATACCACATACCTGTTGCTTCAGGTTCCCTTTAATGTGAGGGTTTCACCGACCAGCAGGGTAGACCAAGAGGTTGGCTTTAATTTGACCTTATCTTAATTTACCTGTGTCAGTTTGTTGAACCTCTAAAAAGGAAGAAATGCAGGTAGCCTCTCATTGTAGTGTTTTCGTCACATGCTCTGTGTCTGTTACCAAGATTGACTTCAGAGTTGCTATAACCAGAGAAACGCAAAATGATAAAAAAAATATAATAAATATGTTTTGAAATGTCTTTTTTTATTTGTATCACAGATCACTACCAACACTTCTAGCAATGACTCAAACTTGGTATGTTTTCTTTATAAAAATGTTTTTGTCTCTTCTACAACATGGATAATGGGGAACTAACAGAAAACATTAATTTACTATGTACTTTTTTACCACCCAAGGCCCACTGTCTACAGCCACCCCTAACTGATAGCATCTCCACCAAGCCCCCTACCCTTTGGTATAGGTAGCTGAATTTTGCCCCACTTCCTATAATACAGGTGGCCAGGTGCCCTTCCCCCTCCCCTTTAGTATAGATAGTCAGGTGCCTGCCTGTTCCACCCCCTTTAGTATAAGTAGCCAGATGCCACCCCCCTTCCCCTTTAGCATAGGTAGCCAGGTGCAGTTCCCCCCCCCCCCTAAATATAGGTATCCAAGAGCTCCACCTATAGTATACCCTTTAGTATAGCTGCCAGGTGTGCCCCATTGGTGTAGATAGCAAGGAGTGCGCTCCCCTTTAGTACAGTTAACCAAGTGTGCTATTCCCCCCTCTGCCCCCAGTATAATTAGCCAAGTGTGCCTCCCCCCTTTAAGAAGACTGTCACAACAGTAACAGTAAAAATTCACAAAGCTAATATAATGCATTATATCTGCTTAACTGATTATCTCATAAATTATCTCCTATATCTGTCTTAACTCATGATAAATCTCTCCATGGGGTCAATTTACTAATGTACATTAAAACTGATAGTGCACAGAAGTTTTACTAGTACTTAGGGACCGTTTCCACTGGCGTTTTGGATGCGAGGCGATCGCTGCCGCCCCCCCCCCCCCCCCGCAGGTACTTCCGGTTGTCGTCTGAACAACCGGATGTGACGTCATGCGGCTTCCTGTTAGTGGCACTGGGGACTGGGATGTGTGCTGCGGAAATCTGCAGCATGCTATCCATAATTTTCCCCTCTATGCACTGCGATGCTTCACGTCGGGTAATTCGCACCAATGGAAACTGTTCCATTGACTAACTGGTGCTGCAGTTTAAATGCGGTGTAATGTGATCAACGTACCACACCGCTTGTAGTGGAAATGGGCCCTTTCTCCACTGCAGTAGCGCGCTTTGTGCAATTAGGGCAACTTGTGATACAAGGGTAAGGCCCCGTTCACACTTGCGGTTGTTTGCCAAACGGACCGGATGACCTGACCGGATCCGGACCGGATCCGGATCGGAACCGTACGGTTCTGATCCGGATCCGATCCGGATCCGGTCAGGTTGCATCAGGTGTCCATCAGGATGCGATCCGGATCCGTTTGGCAAAAGTAACGTTAAAAACAAAAAAAATGTTGGGGTCTGGGAGGTCAGCAGAAGGGGGACCTGTGGAATCAGGCCCTCTGCTGTTTAGCACTCACCTCCACCTGCGACATGCTGCCAACATCTCCGGATCCGGATCCAGCTGTGCTGCTCCACTCCAAAATGCTTGCCCATGTGTCCCCATCCAATATCGCCGCAACAATCCCCATAGGAAGTGGGGTAGAACATCCGGATTTCTCAGCCAGTGTGTTGTGCGCTCTCCGGTTCCCATTGGTTTGTATTGGCCGGATGGTGCAGTCTGGCTCCGCCCCGGATACGGCTGCCGGAGGAGCCGGATGAAAAAATAGCGCATGTTGGAACGGAGGCCGGAGTCCGGATCCGGCCCGGCTCCGGTTCGGCAGAACGGACGCATGTGAACGGACGCATAGGCTTTCATTGCTATGCCGTGCGTCTGTTCCGTCCGTTCTGCAAGCGGTGCGGCTCCGGCACGGCGATTCCGGAGGGCCACCGCAAGTGTGAACCGGGCCTTACACTCACGTTGTTATGGTGACAAATGGTACCAGAACAATGCAACAGTACATGGCAGATATTTTCACAACTTCTAAATAAAATACCTTTATACCCCACAGAAGTAAGAAAATTCGCAACATAATTTACTTTTTACTACTTTTCAACTGCTAAGTGGTAAAAATGTGTTTTCTAGAAAATATGAAAATGTACTTCCTGAGAGAAAACTCAATTGAAGATAATGGAATAAGGGCCTTTTTCCACTTGTCCGTTCTCCAATTGGATGTGGCACCCGTGCAGTTGCAAAGCCCCAGCTGAATCACTATAGCTTTGGAAAATTAATTTTTTTGCAGAAAACCACTGCGATTCGCCGCTAGTAAAAATAGGAAAAAGGCCTTTTGAAGAGCACTTTTCTATTTTATCTCCTTATGCATTTATCTCCTGGATTAACTCTCCATTGTAGTTGAGGTGAAAAATAAGTAAGGTAAAGTAAGATATGTTTTGCGAATTAACCCCTTTTCATCTTATTTTTCAGGCTGTACAGCATTTTCTTGATTTACTTACAATAGCGCATTCCTTCTCTGTCTCCTAGGGATTAATAATTGGTCTAGCCGTTGGAATACCCTGTGCTGTAGCGCTGATCATTGCACTAATTATAACCATAGTCTGTCTTCAGAAAGAGGGAAAAGGCTGTTTTCGGGAAAAAGTTGAGGTAAGAAGGGCTGTTTCTAGCTATTTTGCTGACCTCAGCAGGACAAGCCAGTGACAACCCCCAAAGAAGAACAGAAACACAGAATGACTAAAAATCTAATATAAACTATTAATTAAAACTGAGTAAAATACATTCTGAGAAAACACCCTTCAGGGCTCTTTCAAACCAAAAATATGCAAATATAAATGCAAAGTGCTGCATTTTTTAAAAGCACACTGGAAGCATTTTTGTTATTTTTATTTTTTGTGCATGCGTTTGAGTTTTGTGTTTTTTCACTGCTAGAGGGGAAATAAGTTTTGGACACTTGCAGCCCATCTTCTTCCAGTCCTCTGAGGCTCCCCTAAAAACAGACTGCGATCTTACCATAGAGATAGAGCACCACCCGGAGGAAAGGAAGAAGAAATGCAGTGCTGGATCCTAGGAAGGTGAGTTCTGTGCAGGGGCTGCTGAAAAAATCTCTTCTGGATTTTACAGTCTAAAAGCACAAGAAAAATTGCACCACTTTTAGACCCTAAAATCTGGAAAGAATATTGCCAAGGAGGTTAAAGCTACATAAGATAAAAATCTTTGGAAAACAAAGGATAAATGACAGATCAGCAGATAATCTTTGTAACAAGTTTTAAAAAATACCTCCGAAGATATCCTGGCGGATGTGACCTTCAGACGATCATTCGATAAACAAGGTATGTATGAGATTGCCAGATATTTCTTAACTATTGTATGCACAGTGCATGCATGAAAAAGAGGGAAGTCAATAGACTAAAAACGCATTTCTTGAATCCTTTGCATGAACTGATCGTTTGCATGTGTACAGCTTCGTTAGAAAAGATCCATCATTCAAACCTTCCTGACAGACTTATGCGGCAGGTTGATTCCTCAGTTTGCAAAGATTTTTATTTGACTTGTATACCCAGCTTAACTATTTTTCAGCCTTTGCTGTGGGCAGTCCTGCTTTATAACCAAGTATTTTTGTACAGGAAAAATGTTAAAAACACATCTTCAAACAAAACTTCAAATAAACTTTATAATAATATTTAAATATATAAAAAAAACAGCCTACAATCCCACCCTTTTCCGTTAGGTGACTTAGCAGAAAAGAAACCACATGCTCATAATGCTCGTTCACCCCTTTTAGTCAGGGACGGATTTCTGCCTTGGGTCCTGAAAAAGCAGAAGGGCGGCAGGACTTGGGGAGCAATAAGAGTCTGCATGTCAAAATAAATCATCTCTCCTGCTCCAAAGCCGCCCTGCTTTTGCTGCACATACCGTCTGAATTCCAGAGCTCTGTGCATCTTTTTTACTTCCTGGTGTGCGATGAGATAGTCTCCTGATGAACCAGGAACATTCAAGCTTCAGTTTAGTGCCAGGGTTGTAGAGAAGAATTTTTGATCCAGTAATGTTTACATTCATGGGAATATCAGCTCCACTTTACATCTCAAGCTGAGCTGAACAGTATAGCTGGTCAGACTCTGTTAATGACTTGAGCCATTCCTTTATTTCTCTCCCCCTGGATTCGTAAATCTTAAACAAAAAGAAATGTATGGCAGTCCCTTCTAAGCCAAATTTTAACCCAGACAGTTAAATCCTAACCAGTAAAAAAAACAATCAGTAAAATAATTGTTGCCTTTTGATAGCTGAGCAAAAGGTCTCTGATTACAGGAGAGCAGACTGGGAGATGAACGCTGCTCTGCTACTTCACTACTTAAGCCTGGTACACACCATGCGATTTCCCATCAGATAGACAGGTTGAATAGATTATTTCTGACAGGTCAGATCTGATTTATGATCATTTTTTTATCGACTTAGTATAGAAGTGATCGGAAAATTGATTTGATCCATCTATCGGATGGGAAATTGATAGGAAATACAATAATTTTTAAGCTGAGAGAAAACATACACACCTATACATGAGTCACTAAAACAGGCATTTCCTCCTGCAAAACAGTGATCCCTAGTCAAGGTGTTGGACAGAATGCAATTGGGTGGTGGGGCCTTGGGCGCTGGAAAGTACAAATCTGCCCTACTTTTACTGCTGAGGTCTGATTTGCTTTTTTCTTTCTTTTTTTTTTAATCCTTTCAACACACCACACGTGCATGTGAATGAACATATATACCAACTGAGCAATGGGCTCACCAGGCCAACACTGCACGGCCACAGCCCATTTTTTATTACATTTTTTTTTAAAGCAAACCATAAGTGAGTAAATTCTCTGGGTAGAGGCAAGGCTCTGGATACCATCCAGTCTGAATATCATCCCGTCCTGCGCAGTCCCCGGTTGAAGTTATAGGACCTGCTAGGTCTTCTGTATTCCTCAGGCAGCCTTTGGAACTAATTGTATCCCAGAGTCGTTCTGAAAATGAGCGCATCCGTACTGGCGTGTGCGCAGTACGAGTTCACTTATCTTTGGAACCACTTGTGGACATAAGTAGTTCTGAAGGCTGCTTCAGGAAGACAAAATAATTATTTAACCTAGCAGGTCGAATAACTTAAACCTGGAACATTGCAGGGACAAGGACCAGCAGAGCCTTCCCTCTATTTAGGAAACTATCAAATTTGAAGTGAGTTTCCTTACATCAGGTTCCCCTTAAAGAATGTAGACAAACTTCCAGCAATGCAGTGTGAAGTTTTTATATGAAAATGAGCATGTAGATGCATAAATCCCTATACATTTAAATGGAGATGAGTACAGCTTCTGCAGTGTCCCCCCGCCCGCCATCCCCCCCTCCCACCCCAAGCCCCATTAGCCGGGAGCTCACCCTGGCTAGTTCTGCCAAGCACCTGGCTGTTATGGCTCTTATCAGAGCAGAACAATACAGAGGAGGCGTGGCCAGCCAGGAGAGTATTGAGCAATAATTAAGGGAACGGGATCACTCGCTCACAGCTCTCCAGTAGCAGAGGGAGAGTGTGTGAGAGAGATTGTGAGAGTCTGTACTGTAGTAGCAAAGGGAGTCTGTAAGTAAGCTAAGTCTAAAGTACCAGTGAACAGTACTGCTGCCCCCTAGAGTTTGCTGTCTGAATTACCATCATGCAAACCTCAATCATGTAATTCAGACAGGAAACTCTAAGGGGCAGGAGCGCTGTTCACTGGTACATTAGAGAATCTTTTTCACCGACTTCCCTTTGCTACTGCAGATGTCACACATCTCACATGGAGAGCTGGGAGTGTGTGATCCTGCCTCCTAATCAATAATCACTGCTCTCCTGGCTCGCCCTTCCCCTCCTCTACATGCTGCTGCTGCTGCTATGCCTGTGGTAAGCTGCTGTTGTCTGTGTGTGTGTTTGTCTGTATATGTGTCTCTTTGTCAGTCTGTGTGTCTGTCTGTGCATGTCTGTGTAGTCTGTGGGCTTGATTCACAAAAGAGTGCTAACTATTAGCATGGCCGTTTTCGCGCGAATTTTTGCATTGCGTGCGATTGCGAATTTTCGTGCAAAATCGATATCGTTTTTGTGTGAAAAATTGCGTTTGTGCGCGAAAACGTTATCGTTTCGCGCAAAAATTCGCGATCGCGCGCAATGCGAAGATCCGCGCGGAAACGGCCGTGCTAACAGTTAGTACTCTTTTGTGAATCAAGCCCTGTGTGTTTCTCTGTTTGTGAATGAATGCTCACACAACAGCACCCACTTCATACTCTGCAGGGGCCCTAGGAGAGCATTATTTATTAGGGGGAGACCAGGAGGCCCATCAGTTAGCTCTGGGGTCATGGGCAATTGCCAAGTTGCCCCTATAGAAGAGTCGGCCCTGTATTTCCCTGTCCCACTCCACCCGGTTAATTTTTCCTGCCACCCGGCTGGTAATAAATTGTAGAGAGAACACTGATGTGTTGAGAGCTGCAGTATTAATGGTCTGTTGTTTGCACATTGATTTAGCAGAAAAATTGTTAACAAGTATGGGATGGAAATAACGTGAAGGATCAGGAACTTGAATCTTTGTAAATCGTACCTACAAACTCTCCTGCCACCTAAAGCATTATTACTGGGTTCACATTCATCCTTCTCCTAATTGGTTGATGCTTACTGATAGCTTATTGGCATTCTTCAGACAAATTTTGTTTTTCTTTTCAGAATAAAATAGAAGACCCCACCCAGGAGGACTCATATGAAAATGTGATCACATTTCCAAGAGTCTCCAACTCTCGGACAGACAACAGGACATATGATGATGTTTATGTTCCCACAAGAGATAATACTGTATATGAGAGAACTATGCCAACATTTGACTCTGTGTATACAAAAAAATTACCTGTCACATCAAGATCATGATGGAAGAAGACTGATCCAACACGGGAGAGGAAGAACAAGCAGCTTAACAATGATAGGTGTTCTTCCAGAGAATGGGAGGAGGTAACTGTTTCGTATATGTTCAGGGGCGTAACTATAAGGGAGAAGCCCCTGCAACCGCAGGGGGGCCCAGAGCTGTGCGGGCCTACTACTGTTTACCTTCCCTTTCTCGGATACAGGGGACTATACTTCAGATCAGGTGTTTTTGTGGCTACACTTGTTATGGGGTGAAGATCACGATGGCCAGACTTGTTGTATGATCCTTGTGAGATGGGCCCCCAGGCTGTGAAGGGTAGGGCTGCACGGTTTTCCGGTTTTAAACCGAAACCGCGGTTCGTGTGAAGACGATCTGGTGATCGTCAATATCCTCGGTTTTCAGACAGCTGCCCGCTGTCTGCACGCTTGGCGCGCCTACCGCTGCGCCGATTGGGCAGAAGCAGTGAATATTTATTATTGTTAATAAGTCGGGCAGCTGGGGGCGGATCCACTTGAGCGAACGGCACACAGCTTCACCAATTGCTGGACAGCGATGGAATGACGGCAGCGGTAGGCGGAGCTGTGTGCTTTGTACAGCTCCGCCTACCGCTGCCATCATTCCATCGCTATCCAGCAACTGGTGAAGCTGTGTGCCGCTCGCTCGAGTGGATCCGCCCCCCCGCTGCCCGGCTCATTAACGATCATAAATATGCACTGCTTCTGCCCAATCACTGGATCTCCTCGGCGCAGCGGTAGGAGGATGCTGAGAATCCATCAGCAGCTCCAGCAAGAGTCTCTCTGCAATGATCCGTCCCAATGACCGGCCTCTGTGTCACATGTCAGAAGGACATGAAAATCCAGCTCGAAAAGAGATCGTACCCTGTCTGCGAGGTAACATACAATATATCCTGATAAGGACAGTGTGCTTTGCTGTATTGATATGTATTCTAGAGAACTGCTATCCAACATTCGTTCTGCATCTACCCCTTTATTGTAAAATGCTACATTCCAAGTACTCCATGTTGTGGGTAACATCCTCTCAAGTACCCTTTGAAGCATATAGATCTGTTGGCAGTACTCCATAATTGTGTAAAAATACAGAGAGTACAGCTCCGCCTACTGCTGCTGTTAAAGCTCGATTTGAAAAAAAAATCGTGAAAAAATCGAAATCGCAATTTTTGAGAGAAAAATCCCAATTTCAATTTTTACCAAAAATCGTGCAGCCCTAGTGAAGGGCACCAAGGGGAGGCAAGGGAAGGGGTGTGAACATGGGGGGCTGTCAAAGTTTTGCCATATATTGCAGTTACGCGCCTGTATATATTGATTAACGCAAGGGCGGAAGTAGAAAAGAAAAGTCGTTTGTTGTTCTACATTGTTGTTATAATGCTTATTTATTGGTCAAATACAACACAAAAAAGTAACCCAATTAGTTTATGTATTTAAAATATTATTGACCTTTTGCCCACCTGATACAGACATTTCACATCTTTTTGATCCTTTGATACACCCATACACATATCAAACAATGGGCTTGATTCACTAAGACAAAAAGCATGCCTTATCAGAGATAACACGTCTTATCAAAGTTAACGTACCTTATCAGAGTAGCATAGCAAAGTTATGCCTGCTAATTGGCAATGACAAGGGCTCTATTCGTTCTGCCCTAAGCCCCTGCGGGTCGCTATGCTACTCTGATAAGGCGTGTTCACTTTGATAAGGCGTGTTAGCGGCTGTAGTGCGTGTGTACGCACCTTTAGTGAATCAAGCCCAATATGACAAACACCAACAAGATACAATTCATATAAAAATAAAACTAATAAATAGCATTGTTGTCCTGATAAAACAGAATTGCTCCTGTGACACACAAAATACAGTTAATATTAAATGTTACCACTCACATTCTTTCCCCATCACAATGATGTTAGCATTTTTAATTCTGCTTACAGATTATTATAAATAGCACACTGCACCGGAAAATTGTAACTAATCATATGGAGAGATCATAATCTGTCATTTTTAGCATGTATGCAGGCAGATAAAAT
Organism: Hyperolius riggenbachi; assembly: GCF_040937935.1. Lineage (NCBI taxonomy): Eukaryota > Metazoa > Chordata > Amphibia > Anura > Hyperoliidae > Hyperolius > Hyperolius riggenbachi. Next base: position 114,626,139 of record NC_090655.1, read on the forward strand.
AGAGCATTTTCTCATTTTTAAATGCTCCTCCTTGACTGTAATTTTGACTTCATATTTCTACAGTAACTCTTATGACAAGCTGCTTATTTCCACAACTATAAGGCGCGAGGCCCACTGGCAGCACTCTTCTAAGCGCTTGTTATTTGAAAAGCTCTTGCTAATGTAATGCTATGGATGCTTTTTAACCCTTTAGAAGCCAATTTATTAGAGGCTTGCAAGTGCTCCAGGCCAATTTATTCCAACACATTTTTTTATTTCTTATTTTACATTTCCTTGCTACAAATTAATACTTCTGTAATGTGCCTTTATGGACACTTGTCACCAAGGGGCAGTGTGAGACAATAACAGAGGACTTCTGCTTTCAGTTTCTTTATTCTCTGCTAGCAGAGAGACATCAAAGCATTCCAAGAATTTACAGCACAACCAGTTCTGCTGGCTGAGGTCAAAAGCAGTGCACTTCTCTCAAACGAGGTAATTCCTTTGAAGCTGCTAATGGGTTAAAAAAAAAAATTACATCGCTCAAGTGGGATCACACACACAGAATTACATTACCAAGAGCTTTTCAAATCGCAAGCGCTTAGAGAAGCACTGCAAGTGGGTTGCAGGCCTAACCAAGATCCCCAAACTTACTTACTGACTTATTATACCATCTACCAAAATGTGATTGCTGTTTAACCCATTCGCGTTCCGTCGTTTTCACTTGAGCAATGTTCACCTCCCATTCATTAGCCTATAACTTTATCACTACTTATCACAATGAACTGATCTATTTGGAAATAAAGGTGCATTTTTTCCGTTTTGCATCTATCACTATTTACAAGTTTAAAATAAAAAAAAAAAAAAAAGAAATATTTCATCTTTACATTGATATTTAAAAAGTTTAGACCCTTAGGTAAATATTTACATGTTTTTTTTTTTATTTACATGTTTTTTTTTTTTTTTTTTATATTAAACATTTTATTTGGGTAGTTTTGGGAGGGTGGGATGTAAACAATAGTTTTATAATGTAAATGTGTGTTGAGTGTTATATTTTTTACTTTTAGTTGTAGTTTTACTTTTTGGCCACAAGATGGTGGCCATGAGTTTGTTTACATGACGTCACTCTAAGCGTAACATACGCTTAGAGAGACGCATGGGGGACGCTACAGCCAGAAAAAGCGAAGCTTCAGAGAGAAGCTGTCGCTTTTTCAGCGGGGGAGAGTAATCAGTGATCGGCACTATAGCCCGATTCACTGATTACCTGGCTAACAAACCACGGGCCGGGAGCGCGCGTGCATGCGCGCGATCGACCGCGGGAGCGCGCATGGTTCCTGGACGTAGTTTCTACGTCCAGGAACTAAAATAGGTTAAATTATATTTACTCCCCTTTGGAAAGGAGCACTGTGCCGCACCGCGCTCTGTCGTTCACACTCACTGTGTCGCCGTAGACTTGCATTACTGCACTATCCATGCGGTAAAAATGGATCAAGCGGTAACGCATGGATGACTTTGCAGCGGCTATGCAGTGAATTAACTACTTTTGGCACAGTGCATCGCATCGTGTAAGTATGAAATTTCCATAGACATTCATTGAATTAGTGGCCTTTTTGTGGTAAAATAGCTTACCGCACAGCCATAGTTTAAGAGGGCCCTCAAGGGTCCTCACACAGGCAAGTAACCGCACAATTATATGGGTGACTAAAGGGATATTTTTTTTTTTACTCTTTTGCCCGCTACCAATGATTTTTTGCACAACAAGTGATTGTTTCCACAATCTTGCATTGTGGGTATGTGTGCGTGATTACATGAACAATTTTATGCGCCGCACGATGATTACAACCGCTTGCAGGGGAGGGGATGGAGCAGATTCTGATTGAAACTTCTTGCTATTCTTTCTCAGTCTCTCTACTCTTCCGATCACTCTCTATCATTTCCTATGTTCTCCCTCCCTATTACAACGTGTCTGGCATATCCGAGAAGACACAAACGGTATAGCTGAAACAGTAGCAACCCTAGTAAGAAAAATATCTCCCTTCATCCTTCATCCCTTCATCCTCCTCCATCTTCACTTTCCTCTCCATTCTGCTTCTCTTTTTCTCTCCTCTCCTAACATTATGGTGGCACCTAGTTATGGCGCTCAGTGATGAGCACCGTTTGCCAAAACCACCTGCTTTGTTTAATATCCCCAAACTGCATTTATGTTGTGTTTGCCTAATTTTAAAGAGGAGCTGTCAGCCATACTATCTCAGAAAACCCCCCACATATATAAGTAGATAAATACTTGCTCTACTTACATAACATATGTATTGCACTATTCACATTGTGATTTTAGTGATTTTTCTACAGTAAAAAGGTAAAAAAAAAGAGAAAACCCTTCTTAGCATTTCCCATTTTAACTGTGGTTATTTTGAAGCCAATCCTGATGTAATTTCCTCCCTTACTATCCTCTGCCTGATTGTGTATGCATTGCCCGCCCTCCACTATAGAAAGTGCATTGTCTCAGCATGAGAAATATTGGCCAATCAGAGAGGAACAGAGGTGTGGGAGGAAAAAACAGGAGGGAAAGAGGCTTCAGCCAACCAGGCTGCATTAGTTAAGTCTGAGAGGAAAGTAGAGAAGGAAAAAAGGACAACCCAGCATGCCTTGCAACTTCCTTTGTGTGTACCAATTTTTGTATGTACCAAATAAGAGTCAGGTAAATTGGTGAATGATCACTTATCAACAAGAAAGGGAATAGTGATTTTAACTTTTGGATTGCCTGTTTAGCATCCGTATTACTTGTTTATCAGATAAAAATAAAGAGTAGATTTTTGATTTTATGCCCGACCGTTACACTTTAACCACTTTGAAACCCTTGCTACGCTTATCTACTCCCCACAGAACTTTACCTGGGGCTCAGGGGAGTAGATAGGCGTACTTGTGGTAAACAGTGTGCTGTATGCCCAATAAGCTATCTGATTATGTATATAGGGTATCATTTTAACCGTGACAAGTGAGAGAATAGATTTTGTGGTGTTTGACAACTGAGGGATAAGTCATGTGATTTTTTTTTACCGGAAAACTGAATGAAAAGCAATAAAACTGTTATTTTCATGTACTCTATACCCCCAAATAAATACTTGTAAAAACAACAAAAGTGACAGCATTGAAAAGAGAATACATAGTTACCCTAGGGACTTAGCTTTTAAAATATGTATGCCATGAGAGTGTATTACTGTTAATCATGAAGAAAAGGGCTTTTAATTACTGATAGAGTACAATGAGAAAACAAAAAACACAAACCAGAAACTAATATATTTTCGCCATACATTGTACTAGGAACATTATTTAAATGTTGAGATAACCAGGACAAATTAGCAAATAGAATGTGTGTGTTTTACCTATGGTAACATTGTTTATTTAAAAACTATAGTGGATGGAAATGGAGAAATAGTGTATTTTTTCTTTTTTTTTTCTCATTTTTCCCTTTAAAATGCACAGATAATAACATAATTACTAAAAGCAAATATCACCCTCACAAAGCATAATTTGTGGCAAAACAAACAAGATATAGATCATTTACATCTGATGAGTAGCAATAAAGTTATTGGTGAATGAATGGGAGGAGCGCTGAAATGTGAAAATTGCTCTGGTTTTTAAGCAAAAAACCCTGTGGTGCTGAAGTGGTTAAACTACTTTTTTTTTCTGGAAATGCCTAACCCTATTCTCCTGATCTATCCATATCCATAACCAGCCCCCTTCCCCATGTCTGATAACCCTATCCTATGGGGCAGCAGGAGATAGTGGGACTTGGGTGCTAAAAAATACAAAACTGGTTCTGCTTGAGCATGGTAGTTACCCAGGTGCTAGGTCTCATGGGTTTAGCTGGGCAGCTAAGGCAAGGGTCACACTTGCCCAAATCGTGTGCCTTTTCACAACCCCAAAACACACACGAAAATGCACATAATACAGTGGGAGCAATGTGCATGTTCCCACAGAGGTAAAACCCCCCAAAACACTGCTACTTTTTATCGCACACGTGCGATTCCTTATTGCTGACAGTCAACTGCTGTCAGCCGGCTGACGGTCAACAATGCAAGTTCATCCACAGAACAACGCAGCAGTTTTCCATGAACCCAACTGTGACCCTTGCTTGATAGGTAGATTTAGGGAGCTTGAGTGAGCTGTTAGGTAGGGCTTATGTGTATAAAGACAGCCCTGAAGTCCTGTGCTGGTCAGCGAGGCATTCCCTCCCCTTCCTTCCCTTGTTTCAATCTCTCTATGTGGTTTGGCAACCCTTTAGGGTGGGACTTTTGTTTTAAGTTATGGGCTGTCTGGGCTGTAGCAGGTGGTAAAAGTTATGTATTGTATTCTTGTTCAAAAAAAGATTTTTAAACTGTTTATTTCTAATGCAATTTTAAATGATCCATAGTGCATTTGTGTTTGACTAGCATTTGTGGCCTGATTCACAAAACTTTTCTGTTAAATTATCTTACCTAATTTATTAACTCACGATTTATCTCTCCTTAAATGACTTAACTCATGATTTACCTCTCCTTATCTAAATTAACTCATGGTTTAGCTTTTTTTATCTAACTTAGTTCATGGTTTAGCTCTCCTTATTTGACATAACTCATGGTTTAGCTCTCCTTATTTGACATAACTCATGGTTTAGCTCTCCTTATTTGACATAACTCATGGTTTAGCTCTCTTTATTTGACATAACTCATGGTTTAGCTCTCCTTATCTATTTATCTCATGAATTATCTCTTCGTATTTGTTTATCTCATACATTAGCCCCTTGGTTTCAAATTAGAAAATAAACACTGTAGGGATTCTTAACCACTTCCCTCTGAGGGGTTTTACCCCTTGACCACCAGAGCAATTTTCACCTTTCAGCGCTCCTTCCATTCATTCATCTATAACTTTATCATTACTTATCACAATGAAATGAACTATATCTTGTTTTTTTCGCCACCAATTAGGCTTTCTCTAGGTGGGACATTATGCCAAGAATTATTTTATTCTAAATGTGTTTTAATGGGAATGTGGGAAAAAATGTATTCTTTTTCAGTTTTCGGCCTTTATAGTTTTCAAATAATGCATGCTACTGTAATTAAAACCCATGAAATGTATTTGCCCATTTCTCCCGGTTATAAAACCGTTTAAATGATGTCCCTATCACAATGTTTGGCGCCAATATTTTATTTGGAAATAAAGGTGCATTTTTTCAGGTTTGCGTCCATCCCTAATTACAAGCCCATAGTTTATAAAGTAACAGTGTTATACCCTCTTGACATAAATATTTAAAAAGTTCAGTCCCTAAGGTAACTATTTATGTATTTTTTTTAATTGTAATTTTTTTTTTTTTTTAATTACAAAAAAATAATAATTGGGGAGTGTGGGAGGTAAGGAGTTAATTTTTAGTGTAAAACTAATTTATTTGTATGTAAAAAATGCTTTAGGGTGTAGTTTTACTATTTGGCCACAAGATGGCAACAGTAACTTTTTGTTTAAAGCGGTATCGTCACCATAAAAATCAAATTTCAACAGCAACTGGTCTGAGTGTATTAACCACCCTAGCGTTCTGGACGAGCTGAGCTCGTCCAAGAAAAAGTTGCTGCTAGTGTTTAGGACGAGCTCAGCTCGTCCAGCGCTGTCCCCACTCACCGCTGTGCAGCACGTGATTTCAGCCGCCTCCTCTGTGCTGCTGCGGCTGCTGCGGGGCTCCCTCTCCCTCCTGCTGGGCTCTGATCGCTGTCCAAGGCTCCCCAGGCTCCCCCGATCCTCCGGTCCCCGCTCCCCTCTTCTCTCCGCAAGCCTACGGAGATCCGGCAGCAGTCAGGGAAGATGGCGTAGCCCAGCCACTTCCTCTGACGTCGGCTCCTGCGCCCCCTAGTGTCCGTCGCGGCGACTGCATCATTGGATTACATAGGGAAACAAACTCTATGTAATCCAATCATGCTACTGTATTTCAAAAAGTTGTTTGCACAAACACAAACACCTGTCAGCTCTCAATAAAAGCCCTGAACAGTTACTGGCTCTCCCTCTTTCAGAGTCCTCAGCGTCCAGTGTTAGTCTGTTTTCAGCTATCATCTGTGATTTCTGTGCGATTTCTGTGCGATTACTGCTTTTTTCCAGCCTTAGCTTCGTTCATATTACTGTCAGATTGCGTATTGCTTTCCGTCTTTTTCAAGACGCTGTGATCCCTGTGCGTTTGCTTTTGCTGTTTTTTTTTTTTTTTTTTGTCGCTGCTCGTGACCCCGTACCCTGCTTGGGGTCATGGCCTCGTCCTCCCGGAGGCGTGTGCGTGACGAGGAGTTGTTGGATGTCCTCGAGGCAAGCGACAGCGAAGACGAGCTCCTAGAGGAATCGACAGACAGCGAGGTTCCCGGTAACCTGTCTTCGGAGACGGAGACCAGTGATGAGGAAGCCGAGGAGCCAGTGACGGTCGCACGCACCTGGTGTGAGCTGGGGAGCCCCACTCAAGCTCCGCCACCCAGGTTCCCCTTCACAGGGGCACCCGGGCAGAAGATCGCGTGCGACGAGAGTCCGCTGTCCTTTCTGGAGCTCTTCCTGACTGATGACGTCATCCGCAAGATCGTTGAGGAGACGAATCGCTATGCAGCGCAACATCAGCAGGGATCTTCTCTACCCAGGTTCTCGCGGAGCAGGAAGTGGGAACCTGTGACCACCAACGACATCTGGGTGTTCCTGGGGCTCGTCATCCTCCAGGGAGTTGTTGGTAAGCCGCTGCAGAAGTGGTACTGGACCACTAATAAGATCCTCAGTACGCCCTTCTTTGGATCTGTTATGACGGTATACCCTCATCATGAAGTATTTGCACTTCGGAAACAACGAGGAGTTTGATGAGGCCACCCATCCCGCACCCAAGCTGAAAAAAATTTGGGACATATACCAGATGATTGTTGCAAACTTCAAGGCTGTGTATGTTCCAGATCGCGACATCACGGTTGACGAAAGCCTCATGGCATATAAGGGGAGACTGAGCTGGGTGCAATTTATTGCCTCAAAAAGGGCACGCTTTGGGGTGAAGTCGTATATGCTCTGTGAGGCCAACTCCGGGTACATCTGGAACTCTGTAATTTACACGGGCAAAGGCACCAAATTTGCCCCTCAGTTCAGCCAGTTTGGGTGTGCCACCTCCTCTGTCCTAACCCTAATTGAGCCATTGCTGGATCAGGGGTACTGCCTGACGACAGACAATTTCTACAGCTCCCCTGAACTTTTTGATTACCTGGCCCAGCATAAAACCGATGCCTATGGTACCTTGAGGGCTAACCGTCGGAATCTGCCGCCGGCCTTTTCTGCCAGGAAGCTGAAAAAGGGGGAGGTCGTTGCCTGGCAGAAAGGCAAAATGATGGCTCTAAGGTGGAAGGACAAACGTGATGTCTGTGTCCTCAGCACTATTCATAATGCCGAGACTGTCCGCACCACCAACAGGAGTAAACAGGAGGTGGATAAACCCAAAGCCATACTGGATTACAATAACACTATGGGGGGTGTGGACAGGGCTGATGGAGCCATGACTTTCTATCCGGCTGTCCGCAAGCAGCAGCGGAAATATTATAAAAAAAAATTCCGCCACTTACTTGAGCAGTGTTTGTGGAATGGCTATGTGCTATACAAGAAAAGCTGTGTAAGGCCTGTACCCCACCATGACTTTGTCTGGCAGCTGACGGAAGCAATCTGCACGAAGTACCCCCCACCAGAGTCAACATCTAGACCGGGGCGCAGGGCATCATATGTCGTGAATCCGGCACGGCTTTCAGGGAGACACTTTGTGGAGTACTTGCCACCGACCCCACAGAAAGCAAACCCTACAAGAAGGTGCGTTGTTTGCTGCAATAAGAAGGACAAGGATGGCAAAAAGATGCGGAAGGAGACCCGCACTTACTGCCCAGATTGTGACGTGCCACTTTGCGCATTACCATGCTTCAAGATCTACCACACTAAAGAAGTGTTCTAAGGTATACTTGTACCCTGTATAATTTTGTTTCTGCCTTCATTTATTTATTTCTGCATTGATTTATTTATTTCTGCATTTTCTTTATATTTCTGCATTGAGGAAAAATGCAAGGTATTTCAGTTAGTTATTAATACATTTTATTTTATTTTTGACAAGAATTAGTGTTTGACACTTTTATTATACTCAGAATGTATACTAAACTCTTGCTTGGCTCATTTTGGTAAGTTACAGGAAAAAAGGTGCTGAAAATTAAATGTACCGCTTTTTGCACAGAAATCCTTGGGAATCAGAACGCCGAGGTGGTTAAGTGATAAAGATGCTAATCCTGCATTCAAAACTTTCAAAACTTTTTCTGCTGTTATGATTTGGAGTTATCACATACTTAAGGAACACTGGCCCTTTAGTAGTCGTGCCAAAGAATTGTATGCTGGGGGTTCTTTTTATCTATAATCTATTCCTCCTCTTCCCTTTATTTCCCTGCTAGCTGCTTATATGAAACCTAATCCCCTACTAACTTGTGTTTACAAGCAAGGCTGAGGCGACTCAGCGATTGGAGGAGACAAGAAAAAAAGTAAAGGGCAGAAATGACATCACGAGTTAGCCTTAACTGTGGGCAAAAGACATGGCCCCCACCAGGAACAGAATTCTCATAATTTACTATATAACATTCACTGAAATCAAAACGTGGACAGTATAATACATGTGTTATGTAAGTAGATCAAGTATTTATCTACTTATATATGTGTTTTTTTTCCCTGGCATAGTATGGCTGATCCTACTGCTTTAATGCAACCTGCAAGCGTCCTTCCGGAGGCTGAGAACGTTTTTTTTTTTCTCACAATGATTGCGCTGCGTAGTGGAGAAGCAGCGGATCATTGCGGGGCTTAGATCAACGAACGGGAATGGATTTTCCCGTTCATTGATCTCCGGGCGAGTGGCCGGCGGCGTGTTTACGAGCAGGAGTGCGCGCTAGAGCGAGCGGGAGCGCGGGCAGCAGCGGGAGCGTGGAAAAGTATGGATTTCTCCGTCCCTGGGGGTGAAAGGATGGAAAAAGGGACGGAGAAATTCGTACGTGTGGGGGTAAAGTGGTTAAAGAGGAACCTTAGAGAAAAGGGGGAAGAGAATCAATACATTGCAAAGTGAGACATTACAAAATAGAAGAGAGATCAAGAAATGACTGATATTCGCCCTATAATTTGTTCATGTTGTTTGCTCCACAATGAGCCTGCACGTTATCATCTTTACTACTGGCAGACAAGAAAAAAACTAAACAGCACCAACTGCCACCATTTATAACCACACCCACTAACATTGTGATAGATTAGAAGGTTATTTTTTTTTTTTATAGATATACACATGTATAGAGGGAGGTACTGGTTGCTTGACATTTGGAAACAGCCATTATTTCTCATAAGGTTTACAGACAAGAAACTGTCAGAACCTAGGTCATGACATCACATTGTGGGAGGGGTTTACCTCAATATCAGCCAGACTGACCCGTCGATGATCTATGCGAAAAAAGGTCAAGGTTTCTCAAGGGAAAGGGGTTATCAGCTGCTGATTGAGATGAAGTTCAATCCTTGGTTACAGTTTTTCTTTAGAGAGAAACCGTAACCAAAAATTGAACTTCATCCCAATCAGTAGCTGATACCCCCTTTCCCACAAGAAATCTTTACCTTTTCTCAAACTGATCATCAGGGGGCTCTGTATGGCTGATATTGTGGTGAAACCCCTCCCACAGTGTGATGGCAGGACCATCACACTGTGGGAGCCTTGTTGCATTGTGGGAAACAACGGCTGTTTCCAACTGCCAAAAAAGCAAGCAGCATCTCCTTCCACTGACATCACCTGCCGGCAGTAAAAATGTCACCATGTGATAAATGTCAGAATGTAAATCACGGAGAGAAAAGATTATTCAATGGGCAAACACTGATGTGCTTCATTTGTACAATAATTATGTATAAAATATTTATTTTTTTTATTACATTATTTTCAATGGAGTTCCTCTTTAAGCTATGTACACGCACTGGATTGAACCCTACCATGTGTACAGGACACACCCACCCCGATATTTAATACCTGACAGGTCCTCAAGCACACTGTTTTCTGGCACCACAGGCAAACACTTCTGTGTCATAAAGGTCTAGCTTTGTGGCCATTTGAAGCCATTTAACTAACTTTAAGCACCTGCAGTGATTCAATGATTGGCAGCACATTTGAACACTAAAAAACATTGCAAAATGACTGTGTTTTATCTGCGCATAAAAAAATAAAGAAAGTAAGGTGAAAGAGTTTGACATGAATCCTTTCCATATATAGAGCCAAACTGACTTGATTTCGTTTTCTCAACAACATTCGAATTTCCCTTTAAATAATCACACATGGCCGGTTCTTATTTTCTGAAAGTAATTTTACATTTATTGATAGATGTACAAATTGAATCTGTTGTTTCCTGTACAAAAAGTGCAAAGTGCTGAGTGCAATAGCGTACAGTACTGAGACCTGTTTACCTGTTTTGCAAGGTACAAGTTCATGGAAATGTTGGAGAAACTACAGGAATCTTGGTGTCACTTGTGACCACCCAGTTATCAGTATGATTATATAATGATAAACTTTTATAAAACAAAAAATAAACAACATGTACACTTGAAAGATAAAACCTATTTTACATTGGAGTTGATACAAACTTATTGCTGTAAATGCTCTGCCTCTGACACAACGGCTCTGCCTCTGACACAGGAGACCTGGGTTCGAATCTCGACTTTTCCTGTTCAGTAAGCCAGCACCTATTCAGTAAGGAGTCCTTGGGCAAAACTCTTTAACACTGCTACTGCCTACTCAGCACACCCTAGTGGCTGCAGCTCAAGAGCTTTTGAGTCCACCAGGAGAAAAGCCCAATATAAATATTATTTGTCTTGTGGTACTTATATTACCAGCAAAGAGAGCATGTGGTTACTCTTACTTGAGATGCGTTGTGTTATGACAAGGCAATGCGCGCTGCCCCCTGCCATTAATACTGGTAAAATTGCTGTGAGATCCTTGCACACTGCAGTTTTACAGCTGCTTTGTGCATCTGGCCCTATGTGCTTTGACTGGTTGAGCAAACTATCACAATGGCTGTACTTTAAGAAGCTTTCCATGGTACGAATACATTCAGCTCTGTGCAAATCAGGAAAAACAATAAGAGCTGTCCCCTCCCCTATAAAGAGGTGAGAGACCATAGATTAACATGTGTCCTTGATTACTTGCCCATAGCAAGTAATACACACAATGGCCTCGATTCATAAAGCATTTCCGCATGAGGAAATGCTGAAAACGGCTCACTTTACCGACCACACAGCCAAATCTGTATTCATAAAGGCTTTTTCCGCATGAAAAGCCGACATCCACGAGCAGAGTGATAAATCACCGCCTTGCGCGGTGATTATCACAGCAAAAGTAACAAATGTCAATTCATAAAGATTAGAGGTAGCGGTATGCGGACGGGTATTACCGCTACCTCTGATGTGGCGAGAAGCGTGCGGAATCCGTTGCAGTAAATGGGACAGACCTCCCAAGCAGCTGCAGAGAGAACACCGCACGGAGGGATTCCGCCTGCTTCTCCTGTTTCCGCATGTCTCCCGACAGCCTAACGCCTGCCTACAGCGGAGTATCTCCGCACGCCTGTCACAACTAGCTAAATTTTTATGAATTACCACCCTGAAGGCGGAAATACCGACAGCGGTGTTTCCCCGCTCGACTTTCCCCGCTCGCAGGCACTTTTATGAATCGAGGCCATTGGTGTGTATTGCAGGATTGGCCCAGTGCTATTGGTGTGTATAAGTGCTGAGCTTGTAGGAAAAAAGCTCAAGGAATGGGTTAATTTACCCAAGTGCTGCATGTTTGCTTGCTACAAGCTAGCAAGAGAACATGTTCTGTTCTAATTGTAATTAATGTTTAGTCCAATCTCTTTAGCATAATCATTGCCAGGGACATAACCAAGTGCTATAATGAGTACCAGCTGTTGCCTGCCATATACACAACACCATTTAAAAAAAAATGGAAGACTTGTGCTAGAGTTTGGAAGTGGTCCATACTTCAGGACAGCTTCGGAGAGAGACCTGTTAGGCTGGACTGCACCCCATTTACTGCCCAGAGATCGGGGACTGAGTAAAAGTCATTTTACTGTGTATACAGCAGGTGCTTCAAAACCTGCCAGGTTTTATTCAGGGTTTAAAAAGGGGTTCTTGGTTGACCATGTTTGCTGGTAGATAGAGAGCTGTAAGATGTCAAGGCCCCTCTATAATTTGCTGATGTCATGTAATCTGTGACACTTCCACAGTGAGTTTTATAAGACTTCCCAGTACTTTTCCTGTCATTTTTGTATACCCTGAAGCAGGGGTCGAGTCCTGCTTGAACGCATGGGGGACGACGTCCACTCACTTTTTTTCGAGAGTGGACGCCGCCCCCCCTAGCACCCTGGAGGGGAGCAGCGCAGCAGAGAGGAGCATTGGGCAGAGCAGCGGGGAAGGGCGGACGTTCCCCCCCCCCCCTTCCCTCACCTTGGGGCTCCTCTCCCTGGCTCTCCCCTCCATAAAGATTGCGGCGGTGGCTGGCGGCGGTGACTGGCAGCGGCATCAGTGGGCGGGACTTACCTCCTCCAGTGTCCCGGCGAGTGGACGCTGGTTAGAACTGTAATGTCAGGGCACCATGCGGAGCTGATGAGGAAACATATGCCACCACCTCTAAGCTGCAAGCTTGTTGATAGGATATAGAATAAAAAAGTTCTTCAGCTTTACTTAAAGCGGACCCAAACCAAACATTTTTTTTAATTAAAAATATTTAGTTGCACCACTCTGACACATACAAAGATAAATAAACACTCCTTCAAGCCTATGAGCATTTCAGTGCATACTTTTCACCCTTCTCTTTTCATAACTAGGGTTATACTGGTGGCAGCCATTAGCAATTCCTCCTTTGCTGGACACCACCTACTCCAGCATTTTGCCGGATTCTGTCCCGGCAATATGAAAGGAGGGGAGGGGTTCCTCCAATAAATGTAAAATATTTTATATTTGTCATCATGCAGCTGAAAAAAGGCTGCTATTTATTATTATAATTTAGAAAATAGATTTTATTTCTGAAATCTTGTATTTTTAATTTGGGTCCACTTTAAAAGGGACTTCCTCCAGCCCCTAGAAGTCTATGTGACCCTCGCTGCAGTTCCAGGCCACCAGCTGCTACAGAGGGGGCACCAGAAGACTGCGTGACATTGGATCTGCAGCTAGGGCCTGGAGGAAGCCCCAGGTAAGTAAAGCAGCATGACTTTTTTTTTTCATCCCATGTATCCTTTAAAGCTACCCTGTCCTCAAAGCCCACCAACAGTGCATGTTGGGAATCTGCGGTGCGACGCAAATAGTGGCGGTAGTAATTAACCCGACAGGAAAACACCAGCTGCCGACGATAAAAAGCTCCCCGTTGCGTCATACCACAACGCATCGAAACGGAGCATCGGGTGTGAAAGGTAAAATGAAAGTCTACGGACTTTAATTTTACCTTGGTTAACGCAAAGTTTCGACTTGCGTTGAAACGCAGAAAAAGGGCTCTAGTGTGAAAGAGCCCTAAAGGGAACCTAAACTGAGAAGGATATGGATTTTTCCTTTTAAAATAATACCAGTTGCCTGACTCTCCTGCTGATCCTGTGTCTCTAATACTTTCAGCCACAGCCCCTCAACAAGCATGCAGATCAAGTGCTCTGACTGAAGTCAGACTGGATTAGCTGCATGCTTGTTTTAGGTGTGTGATTCAGCCACTGTTGCAGCAAAGAGATCAGCAGGACTGCCAGGCAACCGGTATTGTTTAAAAGGAAACATCCATATCCCTCTCAGTTTAGGGTACCTTAAAGAGACACTTAAGCCAGAAAAAAAATGAGTTTTACTCACCTGGGGCTTCTACCAGCCCCCTGCAGCAGTCCTGTGCCCTCGCAGCCACTCACTAATCCTCTGGTCCCCCGCTGCCAGCTAGTTTTGTTTTTGCTGACAGGCCCGTCAGGACTGGCCACATGAAGCTTTTTCCGCAATCCCGACTGTACAAAAATACGCGTTGCCGCATTACGAACGCATAGATATGCGGCAACGCGTATTTTTGTACGCGTTGCGGACCGCAATAGCGCTAATTACAGTCGGGAATGCGGAAAAAGCTACACGTGGCCAGTCCTGACGGGCCTGTCGGCAAAAACAAAACTAGCTGGCAGTGGGGGACCAGAGGATTAGTGAGTGGCTGCGAGGGCACAGGACTGCTGCAGGGGGCTGGTAGAAGCCCCAGGTGAGTAAAACTATTTTTTTTTCTGGCTTAAGGTTCACTTTAAGTGCAGCCTGTAATAATAATCCTGGGTGGCCTTTTCCACTGCTGCATTCCGATTTGAGAAAAAAAAACGCAAACGCATATCTGTGCAATTATGATGCATTTTGCATTTCAATGTAAATTATAGGAACGCATGAAAAACGCTGTGCATTTTGTATTGATTTAATCACTAGTATCTATTTTCAAAAATTAAGACACTTGCCAATCAGAAAAACACAAAAGAATAATAAAATGCACATCAAAATTGGTCAAAAACGCAAACGCATAAAAAAATGCACAAAAAAAGCACATCAAAATTGGCCAAGTGTTTAGCAGTGGAAAAGGACCCTGTGCAGCTGCAGTTCCTGACTCATCCACTGAACTGATTCGGTTCAGTGTGATGAGTCGGATCACTCAACTCACAGGAAAGAACCGGCTCAAATGAACCAATCAATCATGAACCTGACATCACTAGTTCACTCTGCCTTCCCTTGCTTTCACACAGTACTTCAGCTGTGACCAATCTGGGGTACTTCTCTTGACACTGCTGTTTCTCAACTCATGTTAGCCTGTGACTGTGAGCTGAGCAGCTCACTGCAGACAAGTCAAGAAAATTCACAGAACACATGCTGCTCAGGGAAGACCAGCTCACAGTCACTCTGTCTGTTCTAGAATCCTCACTCGTGATTAGCTGGCAGTGCCTTGCCAGCCAATCCAAGAAGAGAGGAGGGATATCTGACTCCAGGTTACTGTGCTGGGGACTGACTGCAAAGGGCTTCAGGCTTTTAGTGGATTGTTTTTGGGGAGCTGCCAGCAGCAGAGCGAGTCCCCTCATAGTGAGGCCTCAAGCGGTGGCGTGCCTCTCTAGCACGCTGGTGGCACCCCTGCTTGTTTGCACACCAAGTAGAGTAGCTCAGGGTGATCAGGGAACAGGACTAAAGCAGGAAGGGGAGTGATTATTTGTGGAGAAGGTGTGACGTTTGTACCATGTGTACACTGAGATCAAAGTCTCTGAGGTAACACTTCACACAGAAAGCATTGCAGGGAACAGCTATGTTTGCTGACTGTTAAGGTGGCCATACACTCGTTAGATTAGCAGCAGATAGTTCATCAGATAGATTTCTGAACTATCTGATGTGTTTATGAACATTTTTTACTAGGAACAGATTTCCAATAGATTTCAGTATGTAATATATTTAAAATCGATCTGATGGCATTTTTTTACCATCAGATTTCCATTAGGTCCAATGCAAAATGATAAGCAATCTCAACAGATCGACCTAGATTTTCCAGCATGTCAGATCGATTGAAATCGATCGAAATCGGCCGCAAATCGATCGATTGGTCAATCGATTTGCGAGCGATCGCCCGCTAATCGGCTCAGTGTATGGGCACCTTTAGTAACCTAATGGGAATTTAGGATGTCTGAAGAATGGGCATCACAGATAAAAACTAAAGGTGGCCATACATTTATAGATTTGCAGCAGATTCGACCATCAAATAGATTTCTGTCAGATGCCTGTCAAGTTGAATCTGACAGGAATCTATCTGATGTGTGCCACACACTAGGAACAGATTTCCAATAGATTTCTGAATTAAATCTATTGAAAAGCAATCTAAATGCACTATTGCACCATTAGATCCAATGCAACTCTATGGGCCATCGATCTGCTGCCAGCAGCAGATCAACCTAGATTTTCCATCCTGTTAGATCAAATTGATCAAAATTGATTGCAAATCAATCGATTTGCTCATTTGAAAGAATAGATTTCTGATGGATCTATCGATTCTATAGAATTGATCGATGGCTGAAATCAACCAGTGTATGGGCTCTTTAAAAATAGATGCATTCTCTTTGTGTAGAAAAAAAGCTTAGCGATAGCTTTTATTGAAAGAAGAAAAAAAGACATACAGAGTGTAGGTTCACTTTAACCCATTTGGGACTGCACCGCTCTGGCCCCCTGAGTTCAGAACTTCCACATAAAAGATAAGCAACAGCATGATAACCTTTACAGAAAAACATTTTAGATATAGCTTATGCTGGGTGCACATGATGCTATTTCCCATCTGATCCATGATAATCGGATGATTATATCTGTCATGCCCAATCTGCTCCTGTTCAATAATGGGATCGATTTTCTGAAGTTGTCACCGTAAAATTGAGGGGTTCTCCTGGGGGGGGGGGGGGGGGGGGTGAAAATAAAAACAGACACTTACCTGGGGCTTCTACCGGCCCCCTGCAGCTGTAATGTCCCACACCGTCCTGCAACGATCCGTCGTTCCCTGCCACCGGTCCCGGTCTGATATTTGTCTAACAAGACAAATAGTGCTCGCTCCCACGCGTCATCTGGACCTTACTGTGCAGGCGCAGTATAAAGTTTTCTTGTATTGCGCCTGCGCAGTAAGCTCCCGATGACGCACGTGGTAGCAAGCGCGCGGCCACGCAGCCGCAGTTGGATGAGAAGCCGCGTTAGACCGGGACCGGCGGCGGGGAACGGCGGATCGTTGGAGGATGGCGTGGGACATTACAGCTGCAGGGGGCCGGTAGAAGCCACAGGAAAGTGTTTGTTTTTATTTTCACCCCCCAAGAGAACCCCTTTTAAGGACCAGAAATTTATATTTTTTTGTGCCTGTGATCACTGTGATTGGCTCTCAGTGATCACCTGGTAAGGAGCCAATGAAACTTGGCTTGGAAAACGGTTGTAGCAATCGGCTCGGGACCGCGAAAAGCCGCAGTACAGAACCTATGCCGCATCGGAGATAGTGAGCCGCTAGTGCGGCGTAGATTTTCACTTCTGCAGTCTGGAGCCGGCTTGTCCAAATAATTAGTAAGCACTCCGGTTTAGCTGTATGTACTGTTAGGATGAATAGCACATATTACTGGGGTAATGCATGAATTGCACTAATAGCGTTACGTGGGTTGCTTCCTTATAGTGCTCATTGAGTCAAATTTTTTAACTTTTCAATATGGATATCTTCGTCAATTCCTGAGACTGAAAAATGTTTTCTTTACAGTGGGCCAGATTTCTCAAGAGTGTCTGAAACAAAATATTGGTAGGTTTTTAGAAATCCGTGCAGAACTGTCTCAGGCATCTTAAGAAATCATTAGATAGTGCAGATTCCTTCTAAAACTGTTGTATAATAGGAGGAGCTAGGAAGGTCTCTCAGACAGTGCAGTGTGTGAGGGGAATTCCTGTTGCTGAGGTAACCAACACATCTGCTGTATTGATAGCAGCAGGCTCTGAGGAGGAATTCAGCGGGAGGGAGGAGCACATCACAAATCATGTCTAACCTGCACTCTGCAATCATGTCTACCCTGCAGTTCTACACCTGTAAAACTGCTAATGAGCACTTCTTAATCTGTGCCAGTTTAGGGATGGATTTGCACTTTTCTTAACTGTCGTGTAGCTCTAGAATTTCATGCTAAATTGCCACTATCACCTAGGATTTAAGGTTCTTATTATCATGCAGAACTGTTCTCCCTGCTGGTTAGAACAGATTAAAAAGAAAAAACTGTCGGTAATGCGTTGATAAATCTTCCCCAGACTCCAGGAATTAATTCTTACTCTTTCTGTAGTGTACTATGCGGTGACCGTGCACGAATGAACTGTGTGCATGACACTTGTCTGCCGTGTTCAGGCTAGACTGGCAGGAGAGTAATCAGCACGATGAGGAAAGATGTCTTTCCTGTTGTCTGTTGGAAACTCTTCCAGCTTGGTTTTCCCATGCACATGTGGCTTCTGCTTGTTTGGTTGTTTGTGCTAGAAGTCCTGATGAGTAGAAGTGCAGACTGCAGCGCACATTATTTATCTATGTGTGTGGCGTGAGGTGGTGTTATCTCTCCTCATACATCCATCACTGTCTACATAAGAAATATCCTCTGTATAGAATGAGACCGAGGCATGTGGAGATTTACTGTTAAGGTAGCCATACATTGGTGGCTGATCGACTATCCAATTCGATTATTATAATTGGATGAAAATCGGTGCTGTCAAGAGCATGCCTGATCCACAGTGTGACCAATTTAGGGCCGCAATTGGTCGCATGTATCGATCAGACATGCTGCAAGATGTAGTGCCGACATGCTCGATCGGGTGTGAAATCGGGCTGAGCGATAAATGTTTCGGAACCCCCGGTGCTGTCTTCCTAATGTAAAATGTGACCCCCCCCTGAGTGCAGTGTACTTTACCTGTCAGTGTCTGTCGCTGGCTCCGGGCTCCATCTTCATACATGCGCAGATTAGGAGCATGTATGAATGGAGCAGATTAGGTGTTTCTGGCATTATTGTCAGATCTGACCAGATCAGCTGCATGCTTGTTTCTGGTGTTATTCAGACACTACTACAGCCAAATAGACCAGCAGGGTCTATTTGGCTGTAACTGGTATTATTTAAAAGGAAATACATATGGCAGCCTCCATATTCTTCTCACTTCAGTTGTCCTTTAACACTTCTGGCAGAGTGGGACAAGTTTCCTATTCAAAAAGCCATGCCTAAAAGAAAGGGCGATTGTCCATGCCAGAGAGTTATGATCTCAGTGGGTGAAAAGGAGCTGCAAACAACATAGCATAATGGCCAGTTCCAAATGCTCCATAAAGTTCAAAATTTGATACAGTTGCAGGACAGTAAAGCAATCCTCTTCACCTTAGCACCAGCCCAAAAGAGTGAAGCAAAGCATGAAGCATAGTGCACAACAAGTAAGTAGATAGCATCATAGCAGCAGCGTGCATAGCATGTATCAGCAGTGTCAAAAACAAGCAGCCAGCTTGATCCTCTCCGTGTAGTATCAACACATATGTAGGAATCAATGGGGGCTATAGCTGGGTACCTTACATACAGGCATACAAGCCTTCAGCAAGCCTCTCCACATTCATGTTTAATGAAAGCTCACCAGTCCATATAGCAAGTTGAAGTGCAGATTCCAGTTGGGAGGCTGACAGCCGCTGTGGCACAGGTGTAACAGGCCTTGGTGTAGGTGTTGTCCGGTCAGGAGGAGAGGACTAGCAAGGCAGGGGCATCAGGAAGGTCGGGCAAGCACGTGGTGACGCCAAAGGAAGCCCCGACATGTTTCACGAGCTCCTTGCTCGTTTCATCAGGGGGCGTGGCTTAACCCAGCAAACTCCCACTCAGGTTAAGTCGGCCGTGTCAGCCAATCGCAGCACCAGGGGGCGGAACTGCCCGGTCGCATCACCCACCCAATCGCGGAGACGCACGTCACCCCTCATCAACTCCGCCCCCCACCGCACCAATCCAGCAGTCGGAAGGGAGAGGGGGGGGGGGGGGGGACACGCATCACCGTGCAAGCGCCCGCTCACGCCACGTTGCCCTGGCAACATTGCCCAATGCTACCAGTGCAAGACAGGCGTTGCAGGGCGGAGACGAGACAGGGCAGGACCGATCCCCAATGCCAATTCATTTGTAAGGACATACACACATCTCATACGCACAGATGACATATACATAAATTAATTTATTAAAGATTTCTTCATTACCCCAAGAAACTAAATCAATCTAAGATAAAGAGGCTACTATAGACAAGATGCAGCCAAGCAAAAAATGATGGCATAGTTCCAGCCATAACTTTTTTCTAAGGGAAGCATAATTAATTAGCCCTCCTGTATGTCTCTTCAGACAGGGAGCAGCGGAGACCCAGAGGGACCCCAGGCAGAGCATAACTGGAGCGCCAGCAACCAGGGGGACAGGGACACAAGCCAGCCAAAATGCAAAAATGAGCGAAAATGTAACCCTTAAATCGAAAACCCACCTACATTCTTTTTGTTTAAGCGATCTATCCTGATTGCCACCCCTAATAGACCCGTGTATACGGTCTATACCCACAAACCTGAGTCCACTGAGGTCCCCATCATGATATTGTCTGAAGTGCACCCCAACGGGTGCAGTGGATTTGACCCTTTTGATACTTTAAATGTGTTCAGAAATACGCTCATGTAATTCCCGTGCGGTCTTTCCAATGTAAAAAGCCCCACAGGGACAAATTATTATTATTATTATTATTAATTGTATTTATAAAGCGCCAACATATTACGCAGCACTGCACAATAGATAAAAGGGTTAACATACAAGGTAGGACATACAGGAAACTCACAACAAAACAAGATCATGCAAATGATTTGATAATACAGTGTCATAGGTCAAAATAGTGATTGTTCTAGTCCAGGGCTTTTCAAGCTTCTCACTCATTGTACCACTTTTTTCACCTGCAAAATTTCAAGTACCACCAGTGTGCCAGCGCAATAGATCTGCGATCAAGCTCGGCTGTTTCCAACGGAGAGCCGCAAATGCACATGCACTCATACCAACAAGGAGATCTTCGAGGGGTTCCAGTGCTGGATCCCCTCTACTGAGGAGGAATGGGGAAGCCTTATTTAGGATCCAGAGGGTTCCATGGGGAACTTTTTTCTTACAGGTACACTTTAAGAAGGGGGGTTGCATATGGGAGGGGAATAGGATTAATTGGTGGGGGGGGGGGATTAAAATTAGATTGCTAGCTTACAGACTGCCATTATTCGCAGTCTGTAGGTAGATTGCCACTATAGGTACCACTTCAATATAGGTAGCCTCACCTACCACCGTAGAGCTGGGCAGTGACTTGCTACAAAGTTCGGTTCCCCCTTACTCCTCTCTGTGCTGTCCCGCGTAATAGTTCAGACATTAGATCAGTGGTAACCCGGCCGCAATAAAGAGACAGCAAGACGAGCGGTCCACACTGACGACAGGGCAGCACAGCGAGGGGTAGCCGTCGTTTATGGAGGCAGGACGGGACCAGGACAAATGGCAGATGGGCAATTAAGTAGCAGGCAGACTTGGAATGTACCACTTGGCCAACGCCAGAGTACCACTGGTGGTACGCGTACCACAGGTTGAAAAGCCCTGTATCTAGTCCACAAAAGGGGTGATTTTCAGTAAGATTGCATAATCAAGCTGGAAACACTAAGGGAGAGGGCCCTGCCAGAGGCTTACAATCTAAAGGGTGGGGGTGGAGACAATAGGTGCATCTGTTGAGAGGGTGTCTAACAGAACATATTATGGTGCTGGCAGGCTCGGACTGAGCCACCGAACCACCGATGGTCCCATCGGTAGGCCCCGGCTGCCCCGCCTCCTGGGGGCCGCAGAGCTGAGAGTGGGGCACAGCTTGGAAGGGGGGAAAATTGGGCACAGAGCGGCGGGGAGGAGGGAAGCCTCCCCCCTCCCTCACCTAGGGGCCCCCCCTTCCGCGCACCCCCCTCCTCCAGAAGTACAGCCAGCAGCGAGCAGAGAATAGCTACAGAGCTTCAGATGATGCTAGCTCCACATGCAATGCCGCTGCTGCCTGCTGGTCTCCCTCTCCTACAGTGACGCTGTCCAATCACGCTCTCGCAGTACTTCCTGCGAGAGCGTGATTGGACAGCGTCACTACAGGAGACGGAGACCAGTAGGCAGCAGCGGCATGCGGAGCTAGCATCATCTGAAGCTCGGTAAGCTATTTTCCGCTCGCTGCTGGCCGCACTTCTGGAGGAGGTGGATGCGCGGAAGGGGGGGGCACCTAGGTGAGGGAGGGGGGGGAGGCTTCCCCGCTGATCTGTGCCCGCTGCCCCCCCTTCCAAGCTGGGGGGGACTTGCATTTTGTGGGGGTATCTGCCACCAACCTGATTGCATTTTGTGGGGGTATCTGCAGCCAACCTGATTGCATTTTGTGGGGGTATCTGCAGCCAACCTGATTGCATTTTGTGGGGGTATCTGCCACCAACCTGATTGCATTTTGTGGCGGTATCTGCCACCAACCTGATTGCATTTTGTGGGGGTATCTGCAGCCAACCTGATTGCATTTTGTGGGGGTATCTGCCACCAACCTGATTGCATTTTGTGGGGGTATCTGCAGCCAACCTGATTGCATTTTGTGGGGGTATGCAGCCAACCTGATTGCATTTTGTGGGGGTATCTACAGCCAACCTGATTGCATTTTGTGGGGGTATCTGCAGCCAACCTGATTGCATTTTGTGGGGATATCTGCCACCAACCTGATTGCATTTTGTGGGGGTATCTGCCACCAACCTGATTGCATTTTGTGGGGGTATCTGCAGCCAACTTGATTGCATTTTGTGGGGGCATCTGCCGTCAACCTGATTGCATTTTGTGGGGGTATCTGCTGCCATTTGACTACTTGATGAATTATCATGAGGCATGTAACTACTTGAATATTTTATCTAAAATGTATCTGGTCAGACCTAATCGCTGTGAATAACACCGCTATTTATTTTGTGTTTTTTCTTTTTAAGTCTGCCCATGACTCATCATGACCACGCCGGTGTTCCAGTGCGTGGTGACACCCATTTAGTTTCGCTGTGCGCGCTGCATGCAGACATATCCCTATTGGAGACTGTCCTCAGAATTGCTCACAATCTATTCCCTACCATAAAGTCATGCAAAATGTCTAGAGTACATGTGTGTGTGAGCCCAAAATGGGGGAGGGGGGGAGGAGGAGGAGAGGGGGGAGGAGGAGTCGAGGGGGGCGGGCCCCAGGCTGAAACTTCCTTGGTGGGCCCTTAGTGTCCCAGTCCGACCCTGGGTGCTGGTATAGGGGGGTATGCGAGTATGAAAGGGTGAGTCTTGAGAGCTTGTGTGAAGCAAATCAATAGATATACAACAAATTTAGTCACACAGTTAACGTAGTGTGAAAGTCTCCACTGTCTACCATCTGGAAGCACCACAGACCCACCAACATTCATATATCTGCAAAATTTGCACCCACCGCTTGTGTAGGTGCCCACGACCCGACAATGTGGTCGTGACTCCCCAACTCCCTCAAAATGGCCCCTCACCAGCGAGTCCCTTAGTGAGGATGCACTCCGGAAGACAATATTAGGTCTGGGTGGAACATGAGAAGACAATCGTGAATCGTTACATAGGATATACCAATATTTATCAAGAATATTGGTAATCTCTTGATGTTCAGAACAATACCGGGTAGAAAACCTTGTTTGATGTTTGGTAGGATTCAGTGCTTTATTGAAATTAAGTAATTTGTCACGGTCACTGTTCAAAGCTCTCCTGTATGCCTTTTTAAGAATTTTGTCATTATAACCTCGAGCATGAAACCTTGCACGTAATTCGCCCGCCTCTCGCACAAAGGATTCCTGGTCGGTGCAATTGCGGCATACTCTCAGGAAAAGACAGTATTTACCACCCAGTAACATCATGAGCAATGGAGAGGGCAGAGGCAGGTTTCTCACTCTGTAAATTTCATGTGCAGTCTCCCTTAACGCGCATCACTGTGCACCAAATGTGAACCTTATTAATGGCGGGTCTTATATGTACACACGCTATAAAAAAGTTAATGGAAAAGTCCGACAAACTACAGATTTCGCAGAATTTGTAGAGACAACAATTGTATGATGGTGGCGTGGTGCGGCTCTATGATGACCACTCACTGTGGTTAGTAGAGTATCTGTGTAGACAGGGATGGGGTAGGGACAAGACAAAAGGGGAAGAGCGCACTCAATTTCAAAACAATATAGATGACAAGCCTCTCCGTGGAATATTCTCACCTCTATAAGTTGCTGACTCGCCCGTATGGGTTGGTCAGTGTTAGTGCTTTTGTCCCTTTGTAGGCCAGGGACATAGGCTCTGGATACAGTGTTGCCGATCGCCTGCTGTCTCCTTTTGATCGCAGGATAACTCCGCCTTGGTACTTCCAAGTGTGGTCTCCAAGCTGGCTTGTACTTGTAGTCCTCCCGGTTTGGGGATAGGTGGTGGTGGAATATGCGGAGTAATGAAGCAGAGAGGTGAAGAGGAGGGAATGGATAGTCATGCGGCACAGGTGACTAAGCGCCCAGTGCCCCTTGTAGCCAGGTATATGCAGCCTCACCTGTGGAACGGCGAGAGTGGTGTCCTGGCTTGTGGGGCACACATGTGCGGCGACACTGGCCGTGGAAATATGAGAGGGAGAACTTAGGTATAGTGGCCCAGAGAGAGCTGGTCACATAGGGGAAGAGCTGGTGCGCTTGCAGGTCAGGCACTCTGTGCTGCGGCAGCTGTGTGAAACCGACACGCAGATGAGTGCTGTACTTCAGCGCTCCAAGTGGAGGTAGTTGAGCAAAGCAAGACACTGGCACGCTAACTGGAGTTGTCACTCACCGCTGCATGGGCTGATCTCAGATGGTCCTGCAGATGAGTATCCTGCAGATGCCTATGTTTACACCCAGGTAGAGCAGAGCTCAGTCAGCATAACCAAGAAAATGGAGCAAAATCATAACGTACTATGCTAAAAATGGCTTATCTATTATATGGGCGTACCTCACAGGAAGTACAGGAGTAATAGAGGAAACAGAATAAAAGAGAGGTGATTGAAAAGACTCCTGTAAAGTGTGGGAATAAAGTTTCATAGTTTATAGTTCAATAGTTTATCTAAACATGCACCTTACTTTAAAAGCGCCCCAAACTTTTCATAGATGCAAATACAAAACGTATATCATAAGCCAAAGCCAAAACTGTCACCAATCAATATTTGTATAAATCTAATCATCCGCTTATTAAGTGTCATCACAGGGAAGATTTAGGCTCGGTTTACATGTGAGCGGATGCAAAATCCAGTCTGTGCTATATGCAGCGATCGCCAATCGTGACCCGCAGCTGCTCGGGGCCTTTGTACTCAGCCCAGAGGGTGGCAGCCCAATGGAGATCCGCATGTTTCTGTGGCGGCGATCAGCTGCGGGACATGTGGGCTGTGGCCCTGCTGTAGCCCGGGGCAGATGCTTTTCCCCATAGGTAATATCCCGTCTGCCCAGGATTATCACGGACTGTGCTTACCGCAATGGATCCATTTGCAGAGTAACAAGTGTGAATGGTTCCTATTTACAGTATAAAATAGGAGCCTTTCACTGTCAGTTTGGCAGTGAGCGGAGACCAGACAAAGAATGACTTAGTTCTCTGTTCAAGTAGGAACAAAGCAGTCAGGGATGGCTGTTTATTCCTTTTATTCACTTTTCTTACCTGGACACCTATGCCTGGCTACCTATACTGGGGGCACATTTATTAGGCGACCTATACAGGGAGCACCTACACTTGGCTTTTTATACAGGGAGCACCTACACTTGGCTTCCTATACAGGGGGCACCTACACTTGGCTTCCTATACAGGGAGCACCTACACTTGGCTTCCTATACAGGGGGCACCTATACTTGGCTACCTACCTATACCGATGGTGTTTTTTTTGGTCCCACAGCGGCAATAACGCACGGTGCAAATTGTTGGGTGCTGTGCAATCACTCCAAATCTGGGGGGTGGGCACAACCTCAAAATTTTGCCTTAGGCAGCACAAAGTCTAGAATCGGCCCTGCAGCCATGTGCACACGCTACCTGCCCCATCGTCTGGCTCGGGTTCCGGGATGCTGGTGCCATTGAAGAACTTGTCACTGTGGAAGATGTACTGGTGTTGGGGGATCAGCCGGCCTGGGAAACAGATTCCAAACGTTACAACTCAATTAAAGCAAAGCGGAGGCATAAGGGGAATGAAGAGTGGGAACCCCATGACTTCCCACAATGCACCAGGGCCTCACCAAGCATTCTGACAATGAGGTGGAGCTGATCTACATCCGATTTCCCTGGCCACAGAGGTTGTCCAGTCAGCAGCTCAGCGAATACACATCCGATGGCCCAAACGTCGACTGCCCCATACTGCGTGTCCCCAACCAGCAGCTCGGGAGCGCGGTACCACCGGGTGGCCACGTAGTCTGTGTAATCATTCTCCAGACGGCTGCAGGTAAAACATATAAAAAAGAGGATTTTCTGGACATTTTAGCTGGGAAGTCATTATTTTTGTTTGAAGGGAGGGGGTAAATATATCTGTCAAAATGTAACTTTAACCTTCTGTTTTAGGCCTAGTGCACACCGAGTGGTTTTGGTAGAGTTTTTAGAACCGCTTGCGGATGTGGAAACGCTTGGGTAATGTATTTCAATGAGCTGGTGCACACCAGAGCAGTAGGCGTTTTGCAGAATGCATACTCCCGGGCTGCAGCATTTTTGGGATTTCGGAGGCGTTTCTGCCTCCAATGTTAAGTGTAGGAAAAATACAAAATGCTTGATAAAACGCCAGATCAGAGCGGTTTTCCAGGCCTTTTTGTTACACATATGATGAATTAACTCCACAGTGCGATAGGGGTGGGTAGAGGCTGAGTGTTTATTGAGGATCAAACAATCTGGAATGAGATGGAGGGCATTCTTTCATTAGGGCAGGGTCAGTGTATCTACATAAAATCTTACATAACACAACATTATATTACTCAGAAATAACATCAATGCGAATACAGTGCAGCATATCACAGATAACAGCAATCTGCATAACATGTGCTCACTATGTCTGCCACATGCAATGTCCTAAAATCACTGAACTGAGTATCAGGGAAGCTGTCCTGAGTCTATACTGTTCTAACCTCTTTCCCTAGCATATGAGAGATCATAAACTGTCTAACAAGTAAAGTTTAGGAAAACTATCACTTAAAAAAAGAATAATCATACCTGGAATGAGATGGAGGGCATTCTTTCATTAGGGCAGGGTCTGTGTAACTACATAAAATCTCCCCACCAACCTAGAATGTACAAGTGGTTCCCCCTAACACAGGAAGTGCTACAGCTATGCTGGGGAGAACTTGTGTGTCCTCTCCATAGAATCCCAGGGTTTCAAATCTGGATCTTTTATGATTATATACATTTATGAAACTGACAGGAAAACATTTATTTTGGGGGGTGCCTATTTTATACATACTTTACACTCTACCCCTGTAATGATCTGCTCTGCTGTCTGCACAGGCAGACAGCTTTTTGACCATTTTTTAGGTCTGAGTGCTGCAGGTCTCTGGAAAAGAGACCTGTCTTCATTCTGCAAGTTTCAGAGTTGCTGTTCTGGTGAGGAATTTGCATTCACTTGTCATGCAAATTGCTTAGCTGCTTCCTTTGATGGCTTGCAGTATAAAGGTCATTTCCTCCCAGAATTTCTTGCTGGTCATGAAGGTTTGTTCCTGCTAACTTGCCTGGAGTCTCAGCCCTCTGCTCATTGTTGGCTATTATTTGCTAGCTTAGAGTAGTTATCCTTGGGGAGTGCTCCTTGCATTCTTGTTTAGTGCAGTCAGATTTGTGTTATAATTTGTACTGCCTACTCTGTCTTGTCTTGTCCTTGCGATTGCACTGTCGCCAGCGGTTGGCGGTGGTGAATCGTTCGGTCTGTTTGGATCGCACTCGCCCTAGCGTTAGAGGTGGTGGATCTCTCTGTATTCTGTCTTGGAGTTTAACCTCAGCTGCGGTCGCTACTGGTTACTCCTTTTGTCTATCTTGTTTTGCGGATCGCACTCGCTCTTGCGGAAGAGCAGTGGATCCTTTCAGTCCCGTTCCTGTGTACGGATAGCACTC
Source organism: Hyperolius riggenbachi (assembly GCF_040937935.1). Classification (NCBI taxonomy): domain Eukaryota; kingdom Metazoa; phylum Chordata; class Amphibia; order Anura; family Hyperoliidae; genus Hyperolius; species Hyperolius riggenbachi. Next base: position 114,653,807 of record NC_090655.1, read on the forward strand.
GCTCTTGCGAAAGAGCGGTGGATCCTATCTGACTTGTTCCTGTTGTCTGTTTGTCCGGAGCAAATGCTTGCTGTTGCCTAAAGTAAGCCAACCGATTAGCAAGCGTTTTTGTTATTTGTTTGTTTATGTTTCTGGGTTCATTTATTAGTCAGGGTTGGCGTGTTTTGTCTCTGTTGCGCTCCTCGTGCGGAGGCCGCGCCTTTAACGTGTTTTGTCGCTGTTGCGCTTCTCGTGCGGCAACCGCGTTTAGATTTAGAAGTGCGTTTGTTATTTTCTTTGGCGTTCTGATCATTATTGTTTGCTGTGTTTTTTTTACTATGTCTATGCTCTGTCTTTATTCAGTCTTGTGTCCCTGTTAGCAATCGCCATTCTCACGATTGCTTCTCACTTGGTTACGCTGTTGTATGTCAACCGTCGCCGGGTGGCGACTGGATTGGTGGACATACATACATTCTGTCTCTGTGCTCACTCTCTCTTTGGGGCCTATCTTGCCCTGTATTGTTTCACCTCGTACAATTCCTACCTGGCATCTGTGGCAGCGCAGAGGGTTTATTCCTCTGCGCTCCACCTGCTCTTGGGAATTCCCCTCTACAGGTGCATTGCACCAAAGCTGGGTTCTGTTATTCAGGCGCTTGTGGAGGACTTCCGCAGTGTCAGCGCGCATCTTGTGCGCTGACCACGGAGATTATTCCACAATCGTTACACCCCCACAAAAGTTTATGTTGTCCCCAACATAAGCAAAGCTGATATTCCAAAATGTACGAACACTTTTCTGTTGGAGTCTTACAGTTGTTTGGGAATTACGGGAATTATCCTCTCTCTGTGATAAATTATTCCCATGTTACTTTAATCACAGGTTCTCACCAGGTCTATTGCGCGCCATAGTTCCTAATGAGGTCTACTTGCTAATGTAGCAAGCTGTGTCTTCAAACCCCCCCCCCCCCCCTTTTTTTAAATCACAACTTTTGTTTATCACAATAAATAAACTTTTAGCAGACTCAAGGATGATGGTGAACTAGGGGACACTCACTCCATGGGTTTCCTTGTCCCGTACTTTAATTTTATAACAACACTTTCGGCCAACTTTTCCACTTTCTAGTTTCATCATCCATTGGAATACTACTTGTGGTTCATAAACCATGAAACTTACATCAGTATACATTTACCAAAACATCATAAAATAACATTAACTGCATAGGTCCATGAAAGTCCTAAAATTCAAGGCATTAAAACTAAAACTTTCAACATATTATTCTGTGTTTACCACTCTCTGCAATCTCCAACAAAGTATTCTGGACTCAAATACCATTCAGGGTAAACAGATGACATATTACCACAGTCCATAGCATGTACTGTTGTGGTTCTTGGTACAAGTCTTGAATCATAGGTTCATAGGTCATCATAGGTTAAAGTCTTTGGCTGTCTTTTGTCTCTGGTGGGCTGTTTTCTGCGTAAAGACTCTATGTCAGCATCATCCTCATTGTCACTATGCTCACTTTCAACATTGTCTTTGGAATTTTCAGATGCTGGAATCTCTTCTGCATTATTTCCTGATAAGCATTCTGTTGTTGGAGTCTGATCTTCATGAAGATCATCTCTTGAAGTATCCTCTGTAGGAAGTTCAGTCAAATCCAACTCATGAGGATAAAATTCTTCTGCTTCTGGATTAAGTTGTGTGCTATCTTCCCTTATAAGGTCATCGGATAAATGAATGAAAGTTCTCCAATGTTCTTGTTCATTGTCTGATTCATTTTCTGACTCCACATCTGAGTTTTGCTCAGAGGCGTAGCTAGGATTTTCAGCGCCCGGGGACAAAGACTATTAATGCGCTCCCGCGTCAAAAAGGGCAGTGGCCACATAATAAATGTGGGCGTGGTTATGGGTGGACCCAAATGTATATGGAGGTTAGCAGGCTCACGCTCACCCACCCTCCCTCAGTATGTACCTTCCAGCATGTTCCAAGACAAATTCAGCAATCATGAGCCCCCCCCATCAAGACAAATTCAGCAATCATGAGCCCCCCATCAAGACAAATTCAGCAATCATGAGCCCCCCCATCAAGACAAATTCAGCAATCATGAGCCCCCCCCCCCCCCCCCATCAAGACAAATTCAGCAATCATGAGCAAACATGAGGCCCCCAACATGACTAACACAGCAACCATGAGCCCCCCAACAAGACAAATTCAGCGATCTTGAGGCCCCCAACAAGACAAATTCAGCGATCTTGAGGCCCCCAACAAATCATGAGGCCCCCAACAAGACAAATTCAGCAATCATGAGGCCCCACCCAAGACAAATTCAGCAATCTTGAGGCCCCCAACAAGACAAATTCAGTAACCATGAGGCCCCCAACAAGACAAATTCAGCAGTCATGAGGCACATACATAGACAGCATTTCACATAAATAGGCAGAATGCCCCCTTAATATGGTAGACACCTCTCACCTGGCAGCAGTTCCCCAAAATACACTCAATCTGACAGCAGTGGTTCCCCAAAAATAGGTAGCCCCAGGTCTATAGATGTCCCCAGAATAGGTGGCCAGCAGTATAGATGTCCCCAGAGTAGGTGGCCAGCGGTATAGATGTCCCCAGAACAGGTAGCCAGGTGTATATGTGCCCAGTATATGTAGGCAGGGGTATGTGTGCCCAGTATATGTAGCCAGAGGTATATGTGCCCAGTATATGTAGCCAGGGGTATATGTGCCCAGTATATGTAGGCAGGGGTATATATGCCAAGTATATGTAGGCAGGTGTATATGTTCTCAGTATGTATAGCCAGGGGTATATGTCCCCAGTATATGTGCCCAGTATATATAGTCAGGGGTATATGTGCCCAGTATATATAGTCAGGGGTATATGTGCCCAGTATATGTAGCCATGGGTATATGTGCCCAGTATATGTAGTGGGGGGTATTTGTCTCCAGTATATGTAGTCAGGGTTATATGTGCCAAGTATATGTAGCCAGGGGTATATGTGCCCAGTATATATAGCCAGGGGTGTATGTGCCCAGTATATGTAGCGAGGGGTATATGTGCCCAGTATATGTAGCCAGGGGTATAATATGTGCCCAGTATATATAGTCAGGGGTATATGTGCCCAGTATATGTAGCCAGGGGTATATGTGCCCAGTATATGTAGCCAGGGGTATATGTGCCCAGTATATGTAGCCAGGGGTATATATGCCCAGTATATGTAGGCAGGGGTATATATGCCCAGTATATGTAGCCAGGGGTATATATGCCCAGTATATGTAGGCAGGGGTATATATGCCCAGTATATGTAGGCAGGGGTATATATGCCCAGTATATGTAGGCAGGGGTATATATGCCCAGTATATGTAGCCAGGGGTATATATGCCCAGTATATGTAGGCAGGGGTATATATGCCCAGTATATGTAGGCAGGGGTATATATGCCCAGTATATGTAGCCAGGGGTATATATGCCCAGTATATGTAGCCAGGGGTATATACAGTGGAGGAAATAATTATTTGACCCCTCACGGATTTTGTAAGTTTGTCCAATGACAAAGAAATGAAAAGTCTCAGAACAGTATCATTTCAATGGTAGGTTTATTTTAACAGTGGCAGATAGCACATCAAAAGGAAAATCGAAAAAATAACCTTAAATAAAAGATAGCAACTGACTTGCATTTCATTGAGTGAAATAAGTTTTTGAACCCCTACCAACCATTAAGAGTTCTGGATCCCACAGAGTGGTTAGACAGGGGTATATGTGCCCAGTATATGTAGGCAGGGGTATATATGCCAAGTATATGTAGGCAGGTGTATATGTTCTCAGTATATATAGCCAGGGGTATATGTCCCCAGTATATGTAGTCAGGGGTATATGTCCCCAGTATATATAGTCAGGGGTATATGTGCCCAGTATATGTAGCCAGGTGTATATGTGCCCAGTATATGTAGTGGGGGGTATATGTCTCCAGTATGTGTAGCCAGGGGTATATGTGCCCAGTATATGTAGCCAGGGGTATATGTGCCCAGTATATGTAGCCAGGGGTATATATGCCCAGTATATGTAGCCAGGGATATATGTGCCCAGTATATGTAGCCAGGGATATATGTGCCCAGTATATGTAGCCAGGGATATATGTGCCCAGTATATGTAGTGGGGGGTATATGTCTCCAGTATATGTAGTCAGGGGTATATGTGCCCAGTATATGTAGCCAGGGGTATATCTGCCCAGTATATGTAGCCAGGGGTATATATGCCCAGTATATGTAGCCAGGGATATATGTGCCCAGTATATGTAGGCAGGGGTATAATATGTGCCCAGTATATATAGTCAGGGGTATATGTGCCCAGTATATGTAGTCAGGGTTATATGTGCCCAGTATATGTAGCCAGGGGTATATGTGCCCAGTATATGTAGCCAGGGGTGTATGTGCCCAGTATATGTAGCGAGGGGTATATGTGCCCAGTATATGTAGCCAGGGGTATAATATGTGCCCAGTATATATAGTCAGGGGTATATGTGCCCAGTATATATAGTCAGGGGTATATGTGCCCAGTATATGTAGCCAGGGGTATATGTGCCCAGTATATGTAGCCAGGGGTATATATGCCCAGTATATGTAGGCAGGGGTATATATGCCCAGTATATGTAGCCAGGGGTATATATGCCCAGTATATGTAGCCAGGGGTATATATGCCCAGTATATGTAGGCAGGGGTATATATGCCCAGTATATGTAGGCAGGGGTATATATGCCCAGTATATGTAGGCAGGGGTATATATGCCCAGTATATGTAGCCAGGGGTATATATGCCCAGTATATGTAGGCAGGGGTATATATGCCCAGTATATGTAGCCAGGGGTAGATATGCCCAGTATATGTAACCAGGGGTATATATGCCTAGTATATGTAGGCAGGGGTATATATGCCCAGTATATGTAGGCAGGGGTATATATGCCCAGTATATGTAGCCAGGGGTATATATGCCCAGTATATGTAGCCAGGGGTATATATGCCCAGTATATGTAGCCAGGGGTATATACAGTGGAGGAAATAATTATTTGACCCCTCACGGATTTTGTAAGTTTGTCCAATGACAAAGAAATGAAAAGTCTCAGAACAGTATCATTTCAATGGTAGGTTTATTTTAACAGTGGCAGATAGCACATCAAAAGGAAAATCGAAAAAATAACCTTAAATAAAAGATAGCAACTGACTTGCATTTCATTGAGTGAAATAAGTTTATGAACCCCTACCAACCATTAAGAGTTCTGGCTCCCACAGAGTGGTTAGACACTTCTACTCAATTAGTCACCCTCATTAAGGACACCTGTCTTAACTAGTCACCTGTATAAAAGACACCTGTCCACAGAATCAATCAATTAAGCAGACTCCAAACTCTCCAACATGGGAAAGACCAAAGAGCTGTCCAAGGATGTCAGAGACAAAATTGTTGACCTGCACAAGGCTGGAATGGGCTACAAAACCATTAGCAAGAAGCTGGGAGAGAAGGTGACAACTGTTGGTGCGATTGTTCGAAAATGGAAGGAGCACAAAATGACCATCAATCGACCTCGCTCTGGGGCTCCACGCAAGATCTCACCTTGTAGGGTGTCAATGGTTCTGAGAAAGGTGAAAAAGCATCCTAGAACTACACGGGAGGTGTTAGTGAATGACCTCAAATTAGCAGGGACCACAGTCACCAAGAAAACCATTGGAAACACATTACACCGCAATGGATTAAAATCCTGCAGGGCTCGCAAGGTCCCCCTGCTCAAGAAGGCACATAAGAAGGCACATGTGCAGGCCCGTCTGAAGTTTGCCAATGAACACCTGAATGATTCTGTGAGTGACTGGGAGAAGGTGCTGTGGTCTGATGAGACCAAAATAGAGCTCTTTGGCATTAACTCAACTCGCTGTGTTTGGAGGAAGAAAAATGCTGCCTATGACCCCCAAAACACCGTTCCCACCGTCAAGCATGGGGGTGGAAACATTTTGCTTTGGGGGTGTTTTTCTGCTAAGGGCACAGGACAACTTAATCGCATTAACGGGAAAATGGACGGAGCCATGTATCGTGAAATCCTGAACGACAACCTCCTTCCCTCTGCCAGGAAACTGAAAATGGGTCGTGGATGGGTGTTCCAGTACGACAATGACCCAAAACATACAGCAAAGGCAACAAAGGAGTGGCTCAAGAAGAAGCACATTAAGGTCATGGAGTGGCCTAGTCAGTCTCCGGACCTTAATCCAATAGAAAACCTATGGAGGGAGCTCAAGCTCAGAGTTGCACAGAGACAGCCTCGAAACCTTAGGGATTTAGAGATGATCTGCAAAGAGGAGTGGACCAACATTTCTCCTAAAATGTGTGCAAACTTGGTCATCAATTACAAGAAACGTTTGACCTCTGTGCTTGCAAACAAGGGTTTTTCCACTAAGTATTAAGTCTTTTATTGTTAGAGGGTTCAAAAACTTATTTCACTCAATGAAATGCAAATCAGTTGCTATCTTTTATTTAAGGTTATTTTTTCGATTTTCCTTTTGATGTGCTATCTGCCACTGTTAAAATAAACCTACCATTGAAATGATACTGTTCTGAGACTTCATTTCTTTGTCATTGGACAAACTTACAAAATCAGTGAGGGGTCAAATAATTATTTCCTCCACTGTATGCCCAGTATATGTAGCCAGAGGTATATATGCCCAGTATATGTAGCCAGGGGTATATATGCCCAGTATATGTAGGCAGGGGTATATATGCCCAGTATATGTAGCCAGGGGTATATATGCCCAGTATAAGTAGGCAGGGGTGTATATGTAGCCAGGGGTATATATATGCCCAGTATATGTAGGCAGGGGTATATATGCCCAGTATATGTAGGCAGGGGTATATGTGCCCAAAGTAGGTAGCCAGGTGTCCCCCTCCCTGGCACCCCAGCAGGAGGGAAGCAGCGCAGAGAAGAGGGAGAGCTGCTCTCCCTCCCTCGCTGTCCCCTCCATTAATGTCCGGGTGGTGGCTGGCAGCGGTGGGCGGAACTTACCTCCGTCTCGTCGCAGCGCCGGATGGATTCGCCGCTACTCTGGTCTGGTCCAGACCAGAGCAGTGGCTGCGGCACCCAAACTTCCGGTGCTAAAGCGAGACGGAGGTATGTCCCGCCCGCTGCGCCAGACACCCGGACATTAATGGAGGGGAGAGCGAGGGAGGGAGAGCACCTTAAGGTGAGGGAAGGGGGGAGATGGCCCCCTTCTCCACCGTCTGCATAGCTCTCCCTTTTCTCTGCACTGCTCCCCTCTCCAGAAAAAAAATAAAAAAAACAAGAAAAAAAAGCAGCTCAGCTGGGCGCCCTTAGGGACCCGGCGCCCGGGGGCACTTGACCTACCCCGACCCCCCCTAGCTCCGCGCCTGGTTTTGCTCAGACTGATCTGTGTTCCTTTGGTTCTTGTCTGGTTTTGCTGTGACAACTTTTCTTGGCATGACTTTACTTAGGTCTGCTGGTAGAAACTAAGTCATATGGCAGTAGCAGATTTCTGTGTAGAATTCTTAATCAACCTTTGCCAGTCTCTGGCTTGACTTCATAAACTGGACTATCTTCAGTCTGTGTTTTAAGAACTACATATACAGAATCTTCCCAGTAAGACCTTAATTTTCCTGGACCTCCTTTTTCAGTAAGATTCCTTACAAGTACTCTGCTACCTGGTAAAAGATTAGATCCATGAATTTTCTTGTCATAATGTTCTTTACCTCTTTCTGCTGCTGTCTTGGCAGTCTTTGAAGCAATTTCATAGGCTTCATTCATTCTCTTTGTCCAAGCTTTCACATATTCTGGGTGAGTCTTGTATTTTTCAGTTACAGGAGTATCAAACATGTTGTCAATTGGTAGTCTGGGCAATCGTCCATAAAGTAGGTAAAATGGAGAATGGCCTCGATTCATCATTGTCTTAGAGATAACTTTTTCCAGTTTGTTAAATTACCGAATTCGAAGTTTAGCGATTTCTAGTTGTATTCATCAAGGTTTTTCGGCATTCGGTGTGAATTCGATAACAATTCGGTAACCATTCGGTAACGTGTCGATATTTCCATTTTACAGCGGTAATTTAACACAAGGCCATAAGATTCCCATGGAATTGTGGGTAAAAGGCAGTTCTTTGAGCACTACGTAGCAACATTCTGAATAGGGCTTAACACCTGGACCAGGATTCTGGAAGTGGTTGGGACAATCCCACAATTTGATAGGAGCCTTTTCTAAAAAATTATAGTGCAGCTAGCAAAATTAGTTAACCCTGGCACTGCCTGTGTTCTCTTACAAGATGATTCAAGAGAAATGCAGATGTCGTGTTATAGCAAATAAATCTATTCTCTTACAAATTTATATGGTTGCAGACCTTATTCTTGCCCTTCTGCGCCTTTGAATCACTCTCAGCTGATACATAACCACTTCAAATAGCTCCATCTTCTCTGTCAGCAATGATCTGACAGGAATAACGACAGAGCAGTGAAGGAGATAACTAATCCTAAATGTAACGCTAAACCACGCCCACTTTCTTTTTCATGAATTACACTTTCTTCCGTTTTAGCGAATCGTTACCGAATCGTTAACGAATGTTCCCTAACAGCTGTAGATAACTTTGATGAATCCTGAAATTAAGTTAACAAATTCGGTATTTTACCAAACTGTTGTTAACAAATTTGCTAAGTGTTGATGAATCGAGGCCAATGTCCTGTAGCTTCACTTCTAGTACAATTATAGGCATGAACAACTTTAGCTAGAGAGTTTTTCCAGTCTTTCTTTGACTCTGGTGATAGAGTACGGAGCATGGAAAGCAGGGTGCGATTGAATCTTTCAACTTGTCCATTGCCTTGAGGATGGTATGGAGTTGTATGGGAATTTTGGATGTGACCATACTTGCTTAAGGCTGCAAATAGTTGATTCTCAAATTCTCTGCCCATGTCATGGTGAATTTTTGTAGGAAATCCAAATTTCAGAACATAGTCATTGAATATTTTATCTGCAACAGTCTTTGCTGATTTGTTCTTTGTGGCATATGCTTGAGCAAATCTGGTGAAATGATCTATTACAACTAGGATGTACTCATATCCACCTTTGCATGTTTCCAGATGAAGGAAATCAATAGAAACCATCTCAAAAGTATATGTTGTTTCAATGTTATTCAAAGGAGCTCGGGTTGGCTTGTTTGGACGTTTTTCCTTTAGACATTTACACTGACGAGTAATGTAATGTTCAGTATCACTTTGCATATGTGGCCAAAAGAATCTTTCTCTGATGAGATTTACAGTTCTTTCAACTCCAAGATGTCCCATTTAATCATGTAGCTCTTTGAATACTAAGTGATGATACTTTTTAGGCAACACTAATTGGGATCCTGAAGATGTTCTTCTTTTCAAAATTCCATCAGTGTCTAGGTACAACTTAGGCCATTGTCTCATGAGTATAGACAGGTCAAGAGACTCACCTTGTCTTTCTTGTTTTGCTGGGCAATGGTTCTGACTCTTGTACTGCCAAATTTTCCCAATCACCAGATCTTCCTTCCGTGCTTTTCTGATTGTTTCTTTTGAAATCCGGATATCTCTTTGTACTGTATCTGTATCAGAAGTTGTATCAGCTATTGTTAGAGGGCATAACCAAGGCATTTTGTCTTCCTGCTGAACTTGCATTGATTGAATGATAGTACTGATGACTTTGGGATCTACTTCCTGAGTACACTGTTGCATATGTTGTTCTGGACTCAAAGGCAACCTTGAAAGTACATCTGCATCCATATTTCTTTTTCCTGGGCGGTATTTGATAGTAAAGTTAAAGTTGGCTAATTCAGCAACCCATCTGTGACCTGTTGCATTTAATCTTGCTGTTGTGAGTACATAAGTAAGTGGGTTGTTATCAGTATACACCTCAAATGATGGACAATAGTACAAATAATCTCAAAATCTGTCACAAATAGCCCACTTCATTGCTAGAAACTCCAGTTTTCCTGAGTGCATGTGGTAGTTCTTTTCAGCTGGTGTAAGAGTTCTAGATCCATAAGCAATAACTTTGAGCTTTCCATCATTCTCCTGATATAACACCGCACCTAGGCCTTCTTGAGAAGCATCACAATGAAGTACAAAGGGTCTAGAGAAGTCTGGATAACCCATAACTGGTGGACGTGTCAAGGTTTCAATTAGCTGGCTTAAAGTTGCTTGATGGTGAACAGTCCATTCTATTGAACATTGAGAAGGGAGTTGACCTTTCCATTTTTGTATAGATTTTGGTTGCTTTCTGGATGTCTTAGAAGGTGCGGCTTCAGCAGGTTCTGAAGGTGCTGACAACAAGTCATACAAAGGTTTCGCTATTCTAGAGTTAGGATAGTGTTTCTAGTTTAGCAGAAGAAAGTGTTGCCACCATTCCTTACCTGTTGCCTTCTCCGTTCCTGCCCCTTACTCCTCTCTGGCTCCTCGTGGGCAGGGTTTAAGTATGCACCCTCCAGGAGCTGCTCACAGCTCAGTCTGTCATCAGGGTCCATGCGCAGACAGCCCTGCAGAAGCAAGGCATGTAATGTGAGGTCATTGTGTAACATTACTGGATAATTACCTCGGGTTTTAAGAAAAAAGCAAGGCATTTCCTGTGTAACATCTGTTCACCACTCATAGAATTGATTAGTTTTACATTATTGCTTATGTTAGGATTATACTGTAATATCATAAACGTGATCCAGCAGAATCTACACAAGTTCCAGGTATTCCAGAATATATAAAATATGCAGCCATGTCCCACTAATTTCGTATTTATACCGACATTTCCACAGTGCTGTACAGAGTACATAGTCATGTCACTTGACTGTCCCTCAGAGGGGCCCACAATCTAATCCTACCATAGTCATATGTCTATGTATGTATTGTGTAGTTTGTTTCATAGTCTAGGGCCAATTTAGCAGGAAGCCAATTAACTTATATGTATGTTTTTGGGATGTGGGATGAAACCAGAATGCCCAGAGGAAACCCACAAAGACACGGGGAGAACATACAAACTCCCTGCAGATAGTGCCCTGGCTGGGATTCGAACCGGGGACCCAGCAGTGCGAGGTGAGAACGCTAACCACTACCCCCATGCTGACCATATGTTTACACCTAGGCAGAGCAGAGCTCAGTCAGCATAACCAAGCAAATGGAGCAAAATCATAACGTACTGTGCTAAAAATGGCTCATTTATGACATGGCGTACCTCACAGGAAGTACAAGAGTAATAGAGGAAACAGAATAAAAGAGAGGTGATTGAAAAGACTGCATTAACTTGGCTTTGCCAGCACTGAAATGTGTCTAAGCACTACTATCCTGAACCTCTAGGGGTCAGAAGCCTCCTTTTTTTACCTTCATAAAAGCCATGGCGGCCTGCGGTTTATTCGGGAATCTCTCCTCCAAGGTCTCCTGTAAAGTGTGGGAATAAAGTTTCATAGTTTATAGTTCAATAGTTTATCTAAACATACACCTTACTTTAAAACCGCCCCAAACTTTTCATAGATGCAAATACAAAACGTATATCATAAGCCAAAGCCGAAACTGTCACCAATCAATATTTGTATAAATCGAATCATCCGCTTATTAATTGTCATCACAGGGAAGATTTAGGCTCGGTTTACATGTGAGCCGATGCAAAACGGGCACGGAAAGTGGTCGCGCTTCGTCGAATTTGCATCCAGTCTGCGCTATATGCAGCGATCGCCAGTCGTGACCCGCAGACGCTCGGGGCCTCTGTACTCAGTCTGCCAGCTGCTGGGCTGTGTACAGGGAGCGAGTGGCGGCGATCAGCTGCGGGACATGTGGGCTGTGGCCCTGCTGTAGCCCGGGGCAGATGCTTTCCCCCATAGGTAATATCCCGTCTGCCCAGGATTATCGCGGACTGTGCTTACCGCAACGGATCCATTTGCAGAGTAACAAGTGTGAATGGTTCCTATTTATAAAATAGGAGCCATTCACTGTCAGTTTGGCAGTGAGCGGAGAACAGACAAAGAATGACTTAGTTCTCTGTTCAAGTAGGAACACAGCAGTCAGGGATAGCTGTTTATTCCTTTTATTCACTTTTCTTACTCACTTATTCACTTTTCTTATTCACTTTTCTTACCTGGACACCTATGCCTGGCTTCCTATACATGGGGCACCTACACTTGGCTTCCTATACAGGGGGGCACCTACACTTGGCTTCCTATACAGGGGGGCACCTACACTTGGCTACCTACCTATACTGATGGTGTTTTTTTTTGGTCCCACAGCGGCAATAACGCATGGTACAAATTGTTGGGTGCTGTGCAATCACTCCAAATCTGGGGGGGGTGGGCACAACCTCAAAATTTTGCCTTAGGTATCAAAAAGTCTAGAATCGGCCCTGCAGCCGTGTGCACAAGCTACCTGCCACATCGTCTGGGTCGGGTTCCGGGATGCTGGCACCATTGAAGAACTTGTTACTGTGGAAGATGTACTGGTGTCGGGGGATCAGCCGGCCTGGGAAACAGATTCCAAACGTTATAATCACTTAAAGCAAAGCGGAGGCATAAGGGGGAATAAAGAGTGAACAATGATACCTCAGCGCACCAATATCAGCAGTATGGGTTTGTTTCCTGCAATTGTGCTGCCGCTCCACACCAGGTCAAACCAGCTGATATAGTATGGAAAAAGAGCAATACAGTACCTCTTCCGGCCGTACGGGTAGTTAATACCTCTCTCTGTGCAAAATCTTGCTGTAATCCCGATATCCAGGAGCGTACCTCCGCTCAGCTCAGCGTGGATTCAGTCTGACCATGACGTCCCCTGGTCAGCTGATACCCGAACTTCCTGTTCCTGGCTTCCTTGCGCTCCAACAGTGGCTCCATCCCAATGTCAGTGAAGGCAGCAGCGACGCTTCCTGGCTGGGGGACAAAACGAGCAACAATAGTGTACACTGTGCGCTTAAAGGAGCCACGCAGGGGGGGTTTCCACTTACTGGATAAAAGCTTGTTTATTGCACATATCAATCTGCAGCCTCACTTCCCGACTCGAGTTTCGGCACAATGCCTTCGTCAGGGGGTGGGGCTACAGTCACAGTGGGCAGATTAAATACATAAAACTCCTCCTCTCAAAAACAATTAACCCTTGCCTTATAAGCAGGGAAAAGGAGAAGAAGGACATCCAAATTCTTCCAAAATACATTGAATACACTAAACAGAATGGTAATAAGCAATAGTTTACAATAAATGATGATAAAACAATTGATCAAAAATATCTAAAATGTTAAAACAATAAAATTCATTCATCCCTAATAAAAACAATTTAGGTCAATGTTGGCATTTAATCCATTCGGTGCTAAAGTCTGTAGCTGAAAAATCCAGCGGGTTTCCAATTGCGACAAGGTTTTTATCACATTGCCACCACGCCAATGTGGCGTGATGGTATCAATACCGTAACATCTAATCCCAGTAGGATCATGGTTGTGGTGTTTCAAAAAATGTTCAGGTACACTATGCTTTTTCTTTTCAGGGTGCATGATGTTATACACATGTTCCGAGCACCTTTTCTTCACACGTCTGCCAGTCCTTCCAACGTATTGCATGCCACACGGGCACTCCAATACATATATTACATTGATTGTATTGCACGTGATGAATTGATCTATTCTAAAGCTTCTCCCATTGGCTGTGGAAGTAAAAGTGGTCACCTTCTGTCCCCCAAATTCACAGATCCTACACAACTTTGGCTTCTTACATGGGTAGAATCCTTTTAAAATCGGGAACATACGTGGTCTTACTTCACGGATACAGTTTTTTACCAATCTATTCCCCAAATTCTTAGGTCTCCTAAAAACAACTTTCGGTTTGTCTGGGAGTGTAGGCCCTAATACAGGGTCTTCTTTCAAAATGTCCCAATTTTCTGACAACAACCTCTTGAATCTCTTGTGATCACGGGAATAAGTAGTAACAAAAGCAAACTCCGATCCACCAGGACAGGGATAATTTTTAGTGGTAATGGTTTTCTTAATGAGTCTCACTTCTCTTCCTTCTTTAACCTCCTGAGCGGTATGGACGAGCTCAGCTCGTCCATCACCGCCGGAGGCTGCCGCTCAGGCCCTGCTGGGCCGATTTGCTTCAAATAAAAAGCAGCACACGCAGCCGACACTTTGCCAGCCGCGTGTGCTGCCTGATCGCCGCCGCTCTGCGGCGATCCCCCGCGAGCAGCGGCGAAAGAGGGTCCCCCCAGCCGCCCGAGCCCTGCGCAGCCGGACCAATCAGTTCCGGCCAGCGCTAAGGGCTGGATCGGAGGCGGCTGACGTCAGGACGTCGGCTGACGTCCATGACGTCACTCCGCTCGTCGCCATGGCGACGAGGAAAGCCAAACAAGGAAGGCTGCTCATTGCGGCCTTCCTTGTTTGTTCTTGGCGCCGGAGGCGATCGGAAGAACGCCTCCGGAGCGCCCTCTAGTGGGCTTTCATGCAGCCAACTTTCAGTTGGCTGCATGAAATAGTTTTTTTTTAATTGAAAAAAAACCCTCCCGCAGCCTCCCTGGCGATCTCAATAGAACGCCGGGGAGGTTAAGGACTCAATCTCTCTTCATATATAAGTGTTTCATCATAACCCTTTTCTACGAAACGATCCTGTAAGATTTGGGATTGTGACCAATAGTCGGAATCCTTCGTGCAGTTCCTACGAATTCGGCAGAATTGTCCTCGTGGGACATTCTGCAACCAGGGAGCGTAGTGACAGCTAATGGCTTCTATATAAGAATTCCTATCACTCTCTTTAAAGAAACATTTGGTGTTCAAGTTTCCATTTTCCACAAATATATTGAGGTCAAGGAAATTTACTTCTTTTTTGTTATAGTCCACAGAGAACTCTAGGTTCCAGTCATTAGTGTTAATGTATGTGATAAATGACACAAGGGAAGGTTCATCCCCCTGCCATACAAAAATACAATCGTAGATAAAACGTTTCCAGAAAAGTAGGGATTTTTTTCAAATGGGTGGGTAAAAATGTGCTTTCCCATGCTGCCATATAAAGGTTAGCTACACTCGGAGATTGTTTTGCCCCCATCGCCACACCCTTTCTCTGTAAATAAAAACTCCCATCAAACCAGAAGTAATTGCACACTGTGGAGAAATGGAAAAGTTCACAAATAAAATCCACCTGGCTGCTTGCCAAGTAGTCTGTGTCCTGTAAAGCCGATTTAATCACTCCTGCTGTTTTTTCAATGGGTATACACGTGTATAGTGACTTCACATCTGCCGTGCATAAATAACAGTCATCCCAATTTTTCACAATCTTTTGGAGGTCATTCAGATTAGTCAAAGTGTCAAGAGTGTCCTTTAAATATGAAGGGTTTTTTTTATGAAGGGGTTTTTTGTACCAAGGGTTGTAAAAAGAAATCAATGTACTCCCCCACCTGGTAGGTGACAGAGTGAATCCCTGACACTATTGGTCTCCGGGTGGGGGAATAAAGAGTGGGAACCCCATGACTTCCCACAATGCACCAGGGGCTCACCGAGCGTTCTGACGATAAGGTGGAGCTGATCTACATCCGATTTCCCTGGCCACAGAGGTTATCCAGTCAGCAGCTCAGCGAATACACATCCGATGGCCCAAACGTCGACCGTCCCGTACTGCGTGTCCCCAACCAGCAGCTCGGGAGCGCGGTACCACCGGGTGGCCACGTAGTCTGTGTAATCATTCTCAAGACGAGCTGCAGGTAAAACATATAAAAAAGAGTATTTTCTGAACATTTTAGCTGGGAAGTCATTATATTTGTTTGAAGTAAGGGGGTAAATATATCTGTCAAAATGTAACTTTAACCTTCTGTTTCAGGCTTAGTGCACACCGATCGGTTTTGGTAGCGTTTTTAGAACCGCTTGCGGATGTGGAAACGCTTGGGTAATGTATTTCAATGAGCTGGTGCACACCAGACCGATAGGCGTTTTGAAGAAACGCATACTCCCGGGCAGCAACATTTTTTGGATTTCGGAGGCGTTTCTGCCTCCAATGTTAAGTATAGGAAAAACGCAAAATGCTTGATAAAATACACTAGGCCTTAAAGTCTTAATTTTGCCATTTAATATGTTACTTTTAAAGAGAAACTCCGACCAAGAATTGAACTTTATCCCAATCAGTAGCTGATACCCACTTTTACATGAAAAATATAATGATTTTCACAAACAGACCATCAGGGGGCGCTGTATGACTGATTTTGTGCTGAAACCCCTCCCACAAGAGGCTCTGGTACCGTACGGTACTCTGGGCAAACTGCCACAATGTAACAATGACACACACAGGAAATGGCTGTTTATAGCTGTCTGTTAAAGCCAGAACAGCTACATAATCTGCCCACAGTAACAATGTCACCATGTAATACATGTCAGAATGTGAATCTGGGAGAGGAAAGATTTTACAATGAGCAAACTCTGACTAAATCATGTATACATAATAAGCATAAGCACCTTTTTATATTAAATTATTTTCACTGGAGTTCCTCTTTAAGAATGTTTGAGGTTGGATGTTGATACACTACATGGCAAAAAAGTACAAGGTCATTATTTGTTGAGGGGGTGGTACGCAAGTGTTACCCTCCATATGACATCACCGATGGTCTAGTAGTTTGTCAATATGTGGTTTGAAGAAGAGTCGAGTCCAGTACCACACTTGCGCAATGCACCTGGGGGATGGGGGTATTAAAGTGCCATTAACAGAAATTATTATGTTGAGTGGGGGCATTAAATTGTGTGGTGGAAAGATAATTATTATTAATAAAGATAATTATTTCGGTCTTGTCCATGTTGAGTTTAAAAAAATGGGAGGACATGAAGGAGGAGATAGCATTGAGACAGTCAGGAACACGAGCTGTTAGAGTTGCCAAGTCAGGAGGTGAAAGATAGATTTTGGTGTCGCCAGCATATAGGTGTTACTGGAAACCAAAGCAACTGATGAGGTGACCAAGATCGTAGGTGTAGCTAGAGAAAAGGAGAGGGAGATAAAACACTTGAGATCTGAGTAAAGCCAAAGTCACAGAGTTTGATGACTCCTTGCTTGGTGAGGAGGATATTCTCGGGTTTGACGTCCCGGTGGATGCACTGCCAGGAAAAGACAGTATTTACCACCTAGTAACATCATGAGCAATGGGGGAAGAAGGGGGATGGGGCAGAGGCAAGGTTCTCACTCTGTAAATTTCATGTGCAGTTTCCTGTAATGCGCATCATTGCGCACCGAATGTTAACCTTATTAATGGAAGGGCTTATATATAGCTATGTACACATGCTATAAAAAAAATTCAATGGAAATGTCCGACAATCTACAGATTTCGCAGTAGGAGGCGGCAATCCTTGCGAAAAATGTAGCCAAACAATGACGAGCTACCAATACCAGGGATTTTGCCAGAATTAACTGGTGGATCAACAACCTTGTTCTACAAAATGTACGCATGCTGTGCGTAATCCTGATCCCCCTTGCAGTATTTTAATTACTTAGCCGTTTGGAATATCGATTTGAGGACAACGTTGTGTGACAGAATCATTGTTTATTTTTGTCAAGGGTAAAGTTGTTTGCGGCGACGTTTGTATAGTGTGTGTATGGACCTTAAGAATAGGGATATAGCAGAGTTCTATGGTTGCAGCGGGACGTCTAGCTAACTTACGCTGTTTTTATGGCAGAAGTTGACAGCTTGTAGAATCTGCAGAACGATATTCTTCGTGAAGACATCTGGGACTCTGAAAAACACCTATACGGTAGTACTATTAGAGCTGGCCTGGAAACTGTACACTGAATTCAAGTGATGTGTGAGATAAAAGTATAACCTAAGTTAAGTCAATTATTGTAACTAATCTTTTTTTTTTTTTTTTTTTTGTGTAAATCAGCCTTTATTTAAAAAATAGCATATCGCATCATTATTACAAACAGTTTAGTTAGTATACAATGTAGCAGTGTGCCTCTTACTTTATGTCAGAATACAGTTAGAGAAAAACGTCAGTACCAAAACACATTCTAAAAAGGTGAATCAATCCGCCATAGATGGTGAGGAATCAAATAATTTGGCTTCCAGCAATTGCTGGAAGCTGAATTATTGTGTTTTAAAATAACTTTAGCTCCGTCTTCTGACGGCGCCGACGTTACTCCCTGTGCGCTGCAATAGCGGTAATTCCTATTACGGCCTATGATGACGCCGGCTGCGCCAAGTCTCCTATGCTGGATTCACTGTGTTCGTTGGCTGGATCTAGAGTTAGGATAGTGTTTCTAGTTTAGCAGAAGAAAGTGTTGCCACCATTGCTTACCTGTTGCCTCCTCCGTTCCCGCCCCTTCCTCCTCTCTGGCTCCTCGTGGGCAGGGTTTAAGTATGCATCCTCCAGGAGCTGCTCACAGCTCAGTCTGTCATCAGGGTCCATGTGCACACAGCCCTGCAGAAGGAAGGCATGTGATGAGAGGTCATTGTGTAACATTACTGGATAATTACCTCGTGTTTGAAGAAAAAAGCAAGGCATTTTCCTGTGTAGCATCTGTTCACCACTCATAGAATTGATTAGTTTTATAGTATTGCTTATGTTAGGATTATACTGTAATATCAGAAACCTGATCCAGCAGAATCTACACAAGTCCCAGGTATTCCAGAATATATAAAATATGCAGCCATGTCCCACTGATTTAGTATTTATACCGACATTTCCACAGTGCTGTACAGAGTACATAGTCATGTCACTTAACTGCCCTCAGAGGGGCCGACAATCTAATCCTAACATAGTCATATGTCTATGTATGTATTGTGTAGTTTATGTTTCGTAGTCTAGGGCCAATTTAGGGGGAAGCCAATTAACTTATATGTACGTTTCCGGGATGTGGGAGGAAACCAGAATGTCCAGAGGAAACCCACGAAGACACGGGGAGAACATACAAAGTCTGTGCAGATAGTGCCCTGGCTGGGATTCGAATTGGGGACCCAGCGCTGCAAGGTGAGAGCGCTAACTACTACCCCCATGCTGCCCATATGTTTACACCCAGGCAGAGCAGAGCTCGGTCAGCATAACCAAGCAAATGGAGCAAAATCATAATGTACTGTGCTAAAAATGGCTCATTTATGACATGGGCATACCTCACAGGAAGTACAGGAGTAATAGAGGAAACATAATAAAAGAGTAGTGATGGGCGAACATTTCCCGAACACTTACTGTTCGGGTTCGGGTGATGTCATTGAGCGCGGCTGCCTCCTCCCGCCACCAGGGGGTGCCGGTCCTCCCGAGAGCCGGCCGGCTCCTCCACAAGCCCCCCCCGCGCCCGCTGTATCATGGCGCGGGGGGGGGGCTTGTGGAGGGGCCGGCCGGCTCTCGGGAGGACCGGCACCCCCTGGTGGCAGGAGGGGGCAGCCGCGCTCAATGACGTCACCCGAACCCGAACAGTAAGTGTTCGGGAAATGTTCGCCCATCACTATAAAAGAGAGGTGATTAAAAAGACAGCATTAACATTGGCTTTGCCAGCACTGAAATTTGTCTAAGCACTACTATCCTGAACCTCTAGGGGTCAGAAGCCTCCTTTTTTACCTTCATAAATGCCATGGCAGCTTGCGGTGTATTCGGGAATCTCTCCTCCAAGGTCTCCTATAAAGTGTGGGAATAAAGTTTCATAGTTTATAGTTCAATAGTTTATCTAAACATACACCTTACTTTAAAACCGCCCCAAACTTTTCATAGATGCAAATACAAAACGTATATCATAAGCCAAAGCCGAAACTGTCACCAATCAATATTTGTATAAATCTAATCATCCGCTTATTAATTGTCATCACAGGGAAGATTTAGGCTCGGTTTACATGTGAGCCGATGCAAAACGGGCACGGAAAGTGGTTGCGCTTCGTCGAATTTGCATCCAGTCTGCGCTATATGCAGCGATCGCCAGTCGTGACCCGCAGCCGCTCGGGGCCTCTGTACTCAGTCTGCCAGCTGCTGGGCTGTGTACAGGGAGCGAGTGGCGGCGATCAGCTGCGGGACATGTGGGCTGTGGCCCTGCTGTAGCCCGGGGCAGATGCTTTCCCCCATAGGTAATATCCCGTCTGCCCAGGATTATCGCGGACTGTGCTTACCGCAACGGATCCATTTGCAGAGTAACAAGTGTGAATGGTTCCTATTTATAAAATAGGAGTCATTCACTGTCAGTTTGGCAGTGAGCGGAGAACAGACAAAGAATGACTTACCGTATTTTTTGGACTATAAGACACACTTTTTCTCCCCCAAAACTAGGGGGGGAAAGTCAGTGCGTCTTATAGTCCGGATGTACGATTTTAGAGTGCTCAGAACTTAGGATTCACCTCTCTGCTGATACGCAGCCTGAGCCCGCACTGCAGCCCGCTCTGAATCCACTAGCTTGGCTGGGATTGTTCACCTTCCTACTTCCGTAGATAAGCTCCGCCTACTTCCTCGTGTCTGCAGCAGCGTGTCCTCCTCCTGCTACTGCTGGTGGGTGAGTGAGCCCGTGGTATTCCCCAGGTCTCGCTAAAGTCCAGGCTGCATCCAGCTTCTCTGCTCTCACTCTGTCTTCTGCCTTCTCTGCACGGCATTATTTACTACTGTATTAGTCTCTCTGTATCCACACTCCCGTCCCGTAGCTGAGAGCAGACGCAGGACGGGCAGGCAGATAGACCACACATACTGTGTATATCGAGCAGAGAACAGCGTGTTAGAACCAGTCAATGCTGTCCGTTCATACACAGACAGCTCTTAGCACTAACCTGACCTTTGTGATCACTGTCCGTCTTGCTGTTTGATGTGAGGTTAATGATCCTTCCGACCTCAAAATGCCAGCAAAGCTCAGGTTACTGCTAAGAGCTGTCTATGTAAACGGACAGCTTTGACTGGCTCTATACACATTGTGCTGTGTACTTTATACAGTTCTCTATGTGCCTGATGTGCTCTCTCAGTCAAAGCTGTGAGATTAGCAATGCAGAGCCTGTGACAATTTCTAACATGCTGTGGTCTGCTCTGTATACAGTCTATATACAGTGTTCTATGTGCCTGTGGTGCTCTCTGTCACAGGCTTTGCATTGCTATGCTCACAGCTTTGACTGACTGTAATACACTGTGGTCTGCTCTGTATGCAGTCTGTATACAGTTCACTATCTGCCTGCTGTGCTCTCTCTGTCACAAGCTCTGCATTGCTATGCTCACTGCTTTTACAGGCTGTAACATGCTGTGGTCTGCTCTGTATACAGTCTGTATACAGTTCACTATCTGCCTGCTGTGCTCTCTGTGTCACAAGCTCTGCATTGCTATGCTCACTACTTTGACAGGCTGTAACATGCTGTGGTCTGCTCTGTATACAGTTCACTATCTGCCTGCTGTGCTCTCTGTCACAGGGTTTGCATTGCTATGCTCGATGACCCAGCATGCAGTGGCTAAGCTACTACAGCTGCTTAGCCACTGCTTTAGTTATCCTGTCTGCCCAAAATTTGTCTCAAGCTAGTGCTTCTGCCAAATCATTTAATTGGCTGGCCAGCTCTTCCTCCACACTGTACCTGCTGATCCAAAGCCTCCTGGAATTGGATGCAAATGCTGCCCCAGACTCAAGAGATCCCAGACTCAACAAATGCCAGTTGTAGTGTAGCTGGGAGAAGGCAGCAGGGGTTAATGTACTGTAGCTGGGGGAGGGGGGCGAGCATTAGGAGTAAGTGTAATGTAGTGCAGTGTAGTTACTGGGGAAGCAGGGTTTAGTGTAACTGGGTAGTGTAGATAGCGACAGCTTAGGGGGAGATAAGATCCATAAGACACTCCTGGATCATGGACGCACTAAGTTTACTATATATTTTTTTTTCCCTGATTTTTTTCCTTCTAAAACTAGGTGCGTCTTATAGTCCAGAGCGTCTTATAGTCCGAAAAATACGGTAGTTCTCTGTTCAAGTAGGAACACAGCAGTCAGGGATAGCTGTTTATTCCTTTTATTCACTTTTCTTACTCACTTATTCACTTTTCTTATTCACTTTTCTTACCTGGACACCTATGCCTGGCTTCCTATACAGGGGGGCACCTACACTTGGCTTCCTATACAGGGGGGCACCTACACTTGGTTTCCTATACAGGGGGGCACCTACACTTGGCTACCTACCTATACTGATGGTGTTTTTTTTTGGTCCCACAGCGGCAATAACGCATGGTACAAATTGTTGGGTGCTGTGCAATCACTCCAAATCTGGGGGGTGTGGGCACAACCTCAAAATTTTGCCTTAGGCAGCAAAAAGTCTAGAATCGGCCCTGCAGCCGTGTGCACAAGCTACCTGCCACATCGTCTGGGTCGGGTTCCGGGATGATGGCGCCGTTGAAGAACTTGTTACTGTGGAAGATGTACTGGTGTCGGGGGATCAGCCGGCCTGGGAAACAGATTCCAAACGTTATAATCACTTAAAGCAAAGCGGAGGCATAAGGGGGAATAAAGAGTGAACAATGATACCTCAGCGCACCAATATCAGCAGTATGGGTTTGTTTCCTGCAATTGTGCTGCCGCTCCACACCAGGTCAAACCAGCTGATATAGTATGGAAAAAGAGCAATACAGTACCTCTTCCGGCCGTACGGGTAGTTAATACCTCTCTCTGTGCAAAATCTTGCTGTAATCCCGATATCCAGGAGCGTACCTCCGCTCAGCTCAGCGTGGATTCAGTCTGACCATGACGTCCCCTGGTCAGCTGATACCCGAACTTCCCGTTCCTGGCTTCCTTGCGCTCCAACAGTGGCTCCATCCCAATGTCAGTGAAGGCAGCAGCGACGCTTCCTGGCTGGGGGACAAAACGAGCAACAATAGTGTACACTGTGCGCTTAAAGGAGCCACGCAGGGGGGGTTTCCACTTACTGGATAAAAGCTTGTTTATTGCACATATCAATCTGCAGCCTCACTTCCCGACTCGAGTTTCGGCACAATGCCTTCGTCAGGGGGTGGGGCTACAGTCACAGTGGGCAGATTAAATACATAAAACTCCTCCTCTCAAAAACAATTAACCCTTGCCTTATAAGCAGGGAAAAGGAGAAGAAGGACATCCAAATTCTTCCAAAATACATTGAATACACTAAACAGAATGGTAATAAGCAATAGTTTACAATAAATGATGATAAAACAATTGATCAAAAATATCTAAAATGTTAAAACAATAAAATTCATTCATCCCTAATAAAACAATTTAGGTCAATGTTGGCATTTAATCCATTCGGTGCTAAAGTCTGTAGCTGAAAAATCCAGCGGGTTTCCAATTGCGACAAGGTTTTTATCACATTGCCACCACGCCAATGTGGCGTGATGGTATCAATACCGTAACATCTAATCCCAGTAGGATCATGGTTGTGGTGTTTCAAAAAATGTTCAGGTACACTATGCTTTTTCTTTTCAGGGTGCATGATGTTATACACATGTTCCGAGCACCTTTTCTTCACACGTCTGCCAGTCCTTCCAACGTATTGCATGCCACACGGGCACTCCAATACATATATTACATTGATTGTATTGCACGTGATGAATTGATCTATTCTAAAGCTTCTCCCATTGGCTGTGGAAGTAAAAGTGGTCACCTTCTGTCCCCCAAATTCACAGATCCTACAAAACTTTGGC
Source organism: Hyperolius riggenbachi (assembly GCF_040937935.1). Taxonomy (NCBI): domain Eukaryota; kingdom Metazoa; phylum Chordata; class Amphibia; order Anura; family Hyperoliidae; genus Hyperolius; species Hyperolius riggenbachi. Next base: position 114,677,351 of record NC_090655.1, read on the forward strand.
TTCTTACATGGGTAGAATCCTTTTAAAATCGGGAACATACGTGGTCTTACTTCACGGATACAGTTTTTTACCAATCTATTCCCCAAATTCTTAGGTCTCCTAAAAACAACTTTCGGTTTGTCTGGGAGTGTAGGCCCTAATACAGGGTCTTCTTTCAAAATGTCCCAATTTTCTGACAACAACCTCTTGAATCTCTTGTGATCACGGGAATAAGTAGTAACAAAAGCAAACTCCGATCCACCAGGACAGGGATAATTTTTAGTGGTAATGGTTTTCTTAATGAGTCTCACTTCTCTTCCTTCTTTAAGGACTCAATCTCTCTTCATATATAAGTGTTTCGTCATAACCCTTTTCTACGAAACGATCCTGTAAGATTTGGGATTGTGACCAATAGTCGGAATCCTTCGTGCAGTTCCTACGAATTCGGCAGAATTGTCCTCGTGGGACATTCTGCAACCAGGGAGCGTAGTGACAGCTAATGGCTTCTATATAAGAATTCCTATCACTCTCTTTAAAGAAACATTTGGTGTTCAAGTTTTCATTTTCCACAAATATATTGAGGTCAAGGAAATTTACTTCTTTTTTGTTATAGTCCACAGAGAACTCTAGGTTCCAGTCATTAGTGTTAATGTATGTGATAAATAGAATAGAATAGAATAGAATAGAAAATCTTTATTGTCATTGTAACAACCGAAATTGTACAACGAAATTCTTAAGTGCAATTTTCCAGCAAAAGCAAAGACAGCATAACATTCCATTCTTACATACATTGCATTGCACACACCCCTTATCAACATGGCCACTTAGCAGCATTTAACATAGAAATGGCTGAAGGATAAAAACTGTTCTTTAGTCTGTTTGTCTTAGTTTTTATAAGTCTAAAACGTTTTCCAGAAGGCAGATGTTCAAATAACACATGTCCTGGATGTGAGGCATCGCTTAAAATTTTCTTAGTATTCCTGAAACAAAAAGAAGTATATAATTCTTCTAATGGAAGAAGAGGACAGCCCACTATCCTCTGGGCAACCTTAATTACCCTATGAAGCTGCTTTTTCTGTGCTACTGTGCAGCTTGAAAACCACGCACAGAGACAGTAGACTAGGACACTCTCCACTGTACTGCGGTAAAAAGACACCAACAATTTCTCAGGAATATTATTCTTCCTAAGCACCCTTAAAAAATATAGCCTCTTCTGTGCCTTTTTCACTACTTCAGCAATATGTGACCCCCAAGTCAGGTCCTCTTTAATAGTAACTCCTAAAAACCGAAAGTCTGTGACCCTTTCTACAATATTTCCATTTATAATAAGTGGCTGAATGTCATCTGCCTTCTTCCTAAAATCCACTATAAGCTCCTTGGTTTTAGCTACATTTAGGAGCAGATTATTGTCTCTACACCACATTTCCAGCCTTTCTACCTCATCCCTATAGGCAGACTCATCCCCCCCTGATATGAGCCCCACCACTGTAGTGTCATCAGCAAACTTAACGATGGTATTACTATGGTGGGCAGGAACACAATCATGAGTGTAGAGGGTATAGAGCAGGGGGCTCAGCACACAGCCCTGAGGAGAGCCAGTGCTGAGACTGATAGATGAGGAAAAATTTGTACCCACTCTAACCCTCTGAGGACGATCGCTCAAAAAGTTCTTAATCCAGAGGCAAGTTGAATATGGAAGCCCTATGTCTGACAATTTGGTCACCAGTCTATGGGGTATAATAGTATTAAAAGCAGAACTAAAATCAATAAAAAGCAATTGTGCATAACTCCCTCGCTGCTCTAGATGGGACAGTACAACATGGAGGACAGTAGCCACCGCATCCTCTGTAGACCTATTTGATCTATAGGCAAACTGATGTTGATCAAACATGGGAGGAATAAAAGACAATATATAGTTCCTGATGAGCTTCTCAAAACACTTCATAATCACAGGTGTCAATGCGACTGGCCTGTAATCATTAAGGCTAGTGATGGTCTGTTTTTTGGCCAGAGGAACTATAAGAGAGGATTTTAAACAAGTTGGTACAATTGATTGAGACAGGGACTGATTAAAAATCCTAGTGAAGACCCCAGCTAGTTGGTCTGCACATTCTTTTAAAACACGTCCTGAGACACCATCTGGTCCGACTGCCTTTCGTGGGTTGATGGCTCGCAACGTACGTCTCACATCAATGACACAAGGGAAGGTTCATCCCCCTGCCATACAAAAATACAATCGTAGATAAAACGTTTCCAGAAAAGTAGGGATTTTTTCAAATGGGTGGGTAAAAATGTGCTTTCCCATGCTGCCATATAAAGGTTAGCTACACTCGGAGATTGTTTTGCCCCCATCGCCACACCCTTTCTCTGTAAATAAAAACTCCCATCAAACCAGAAGTAATTGCACACTGTGGAAAAATGGAAAAGTTCACAAATAAAATCCACCTGGCTGCTTGCCAAATAGTCTGTGTCCTGTAAAGCCGATTTAATCACTCCTGCTGCTTTTTCAATGGGTATACACGTGTATAGTGACTTCACATCTGCCGTGCATAAATAACAGTCATCCCAATTTTTCACAATCTTTTGGAGGTCATTCAGATTAGTCAAAGTGTCAAGAGTGTCCTTTAAATATGAAGGGTTTTTTTTATGAAGGGGTTTTTTGTACCAAGGGTTGTAAAAAGAAATCAATGTACTCCCCCACCCGGTAGGTGACAGAGTGAATCCCTGACACTATTGGTCTCCCGGGTGGGGGAATAAAGAGTGGGAACCCCATGACTTCCCACAATGCACCAGGGGCTCACCGAGCGTTCTGACGATAAGGTGGAGCTGATCTACATCCGATTTCCCTGGCCACAGAGGTTATCCAGTCAGCAGCTCAGCGAATACACATCCGATGGCCCAAACGTCGACCGTCCCGTACTGCGTGTCCCCAACCAGCAGCTCGGGAGCGCGGTACCACCGGGTGGCCACGTAGTCTGTGTAATCATTCACAAGACGGGCTGCAGGTAAAACATATAAAAAAGAGTATTTTCTGAACATTTTAGCTGGGAAGTCATTATATTTGTTTGAAGTAAGGGGGTAAATATATCTGTCAAAATGTAACTTTAACCTTCTGTTTTAGGCTTAGTGCACACCGAGCGGTTTTGGTAGCGTTTTTAGAACCGCTTGCGGATGTGGAAACGCTTGGGTAATGTATTTCAATGAGCTGGTGCACACCAGAGCGATAGGCGTTTTGAAGAAACGCATACTCCCGGGCTGCAACATTTTTGGGATTTCGGAGGCGTTTCTGCCTCCAATGTTAAGTATAGGAAAAACGCAAAATGCTTGATAAAATACACTAGGCCTTAAAGTCTTAATTTTGCCATTTAATATGTTACTTTTAAGAATGTTTGAGGTTGGATGTTGATACACTACATGGCAAAAAAGTACAAGGTCATTATTTGTTGAGGGGGTGGTACGCAAGTGTTACCCTCCATATGACATCACCGATGGTCTAGTAGTTTGTCAATATGTGGTTTGAAGAAGAGTCGAGTCCAGTACCACACTTGCGCAATGCACCTGGGGGATGGGGGTATTAAAGTGCCATTAACAGAAATTATTATGTTGAGTGGGGGCATTAAATTGTGTGGTGGAAAGATAATTATTATTATTAAAGATAATTATTTCGGTCTTGTCCATGTTGAGTTTCAAAAAATGGGAGGACATGAAGGAGGAGATAGCATTGAGACAGTCAGGAACACGAGCTGTTAGAGTTGCCAAGTCAGGAGGTGAAAGATAGATTTTGGTGTCGCCAGCATATAGGTGTTACTGGAAACCAAAGCAACTGATGAGGTGACCAAGATCGTAGGTGTAGCTAGAGAAAAGGAGAGGGAGATAAAACACTTAAGATCTGAGTAAAGCCAAAGTCCCAGAGTTTGATGACTCCTTGCTTGGTGAGGAGGATATTCTCGGGTTTGACGTCCCGGTGGATGCACTGCCAGGAAAAGACAGTATTTACCACCTAGTAACATCATGAGCAATGGGGGAAGAAGGGGGATGGGGCAGAGGCAAGGTTCTCACTCTGTAAATTTCATGTGCAGTTTCCTGTAATGCGCATCATTGCGCACCGAATGTTAACCTTATTAATGGAAGGGCTTATATATAGCTATGTACACATGCTATAAAAAAAATTCAATGGAAATGTCCGACAATCTACAGATTTCGCAGTAGGAGGCGGCAATCCTTGCGAAAAATGTAGCCAAACAATGACGAGCTACCAATACCAGGGATTTTGCCAGAATTATCTGGTGGATCAACAACCTTGTACTACAAAATGTACGCATGCTGTGCGTAATCCTGATCCCCCTTGCAGTATTTTAATTACTTAGCCGTTTGGAATATCGATTTGAGGACAACGTTGTGTGACAGAATCATTGTTTATTTTTGTCGAGGGTAAAGTTGTTTGCGGCGACGTTTGTATAGTGTGTGTATGGACCTTAAGAATAGGGATATAGCAGAGTTCTATGGTTGCAGCGGGACGTCTAGCTAACTTACGCTATTTTTATGGCAGAAGTTGACAGCTTGTAGAATCTGCAGAACGATATTCTTCGTGAAGACATCTGGGACTCTGAAAAACACCTATACGGTAGTACTATTAGAGGTGGCCTGGAAACTGTACACTGAATTAAAGTGATGTGTGAGATAAAAGTATTACCTAAGTTAAGTCAATTATTGTAACTAATCTTTTTTTTTTTTTTTGTAAATCAGCCTTTATTTAAAAAATAGCATATCGCATCATTATTACAAACAGTTTAGTTAGTATACAATGTAGCAGTGTGCCTCTTACTTTATGTCAGAATACAGTTAGAGAAAAACGTCAGTACCAAAACACATTCTAAAAAGGTGAATCAATCCGCCATAGATGGTGAGGAATCAAATAATTTGGCTTCCAGCAATTGCTGGAAGCTGAATTATTGTGTTTTAAAATAACTTTAGCTCCGTCTTCTGACGGCGCCGACGTTACTCCCTGTGCGCTGCAATAGCGGTAATTCCTATTACGGCCTATGATGACGCCGGCTGCGCCAAGTCTCCTATGCTGGATTCACTGTGTTCGTTGGCTGGATCTAGAGTTAGGATAGTGTTTCTAGTTTAGCAGAAGAAAGTGTTGCCACCATTCCTTACCTGTTGCCTCCTCCGTTCCCGCCCCTTCCTCCTCTCTGGCTCCTCGTGGGCAGGGTTTAAGTATGCATCCTCCAGGAGCTGCTCACAGCTCAGTCTGTCATCAGGGTCCATGTGCACACAGCCCTGCAGAAGGAAGGCATGTGATAAGAGGTCATTGTGTAACATTAGTGGATAATTACCTCGTGTTTGAAGAAAAAAGCAAGGCATTTTCCTGTGTAGCATCTGTTCACCACTCATAGAATTGATTAGTTTTATAGTATTGCTTATGTTAGGATTATACTGTAATATCAGAAACCTGATCCAGCAGAATCTACACAAGTTCCAGGTATTCCAGAATATATAAAATATGCAGCCATGTCCCACTGATTTAGTATTTATACCGACATTTCCACAGTGCTGTACAGAGTACATAGTCATGTCACTTAACTGCCCTCAGAGGGGCCGACAATCTAATCCTAACATAGTCATATGTCTATGTATGTATTGTGTAGTTTATGTTTCGTAGTCTAGGGCCAATTTAGGGGGAAGCCAATTAACTTATATGTACGTTTCCGGGATGTGGGAGGAAACCAGAATGTCCAGAGGAAACCCACGAAGACACGGGGAGAACATACAAAGTCTGTGCAGATAGTGCCCTGGCTGGGATTTGAATTAGGGACCCAGCGCTGCAAGGTGAGAGCGCTAACTACTACCCCCATGCTGCCCATATGTTTACACCCAGGCAGAGCAGAGCTCGGTCAGCATAACCAAGCAAATGGAGCAAAATCATAATGTACTGTGCTAAAAATGGCTCATTTATGACATGGGCATACCTCACAGGAAGTACAGGAGTAATAGAGGAAACATAATAAAAGAGTAGTGATGGGCGAACATTTTCCGAACACTTACTGTTCGGGTTCGGGTGATGTCATTGAGCGCGGCTGCCTCCTCCCGCCACGAGGGGGTGCCGGTCCTCCCGAGAGCCGGCCGGCTCCTCCACAAGCCCCCCCCCCCCGCGCCCGCTGTATCATGGCGTGGGGGGGGGGCTTGTGGAGGGGCCGGCCGGCTCTCGGGAGGACCGGCACCCCCTGGTGGCAGGAGGGGGCAGCCGCGCTCAATGACGTCACCCGAACCCGAACAGTAAGTGTTCGGGAAATGTTCGCCCATCACTATAAAAGAGAGGTGATTGAAAAGACAGCATTAACTTGGCTTTGCCAGCACTGAAATTTGTCTAAGCACTACTATCCTGAACCTCTAGGGGTCAGAAGCCTCCTTTTTTACCTTCATAAATGCCATGGCAGCTTGCGGTGTATTCGGGAATCTCTCCTCCAAGGTCTCCTGTAAAGTGTGGGAATAAAGTTTCATAGTTTATAGTTCAATAGTTTATCTAAACATACACCTTACTTTAAAACCGCCCCAAACTTTTCATAGATGCAAATACAAAACGTATATCATAGGCCAAAGCCGAAACTGTCACCAATCAATATTTGTATAAATCTAATCATCCGCTTATTAATTGTCATCACAGGGAAGATTTAGGCTCGGTTTACCGTATTTTTCGGAATATAAGACGCACCGGAGTATAAGACGCACCTAGTTTTTGAGGAAGGAAATCAAGAAAAAAAAGATTCTGAGCAAGAAATTAGGGAAAAAAAAGATTCTGAGTCAAATAGTGATTTAAAACATTTTATATCAACTATATAAAGTGCCCAGCAGCATAACAGCAGCAGCATTATGAACCATATTGCAACCTGGCATGAAGACATTGTTATATCAACCACTTGGCAATGAATGGCAATTTTGAGAACCAATAACAGAAATCTTTAAAAAAAGAATAAACATAAAAAACAATACTTCAGTAACTAAACAGGAAACATTTCAAGTTACGGTAATGTTCTGCTTGCTTTAGTGGAACCCTAAAAATTCCTCCTCATCACTGGTGTCTGAGTTTAAGAAACTCAGATCCACACAGTCACAGTCACTTTCATCGCTGCTGGTATCCTCATACAGGATACCGTCTTCAGATCCATCCAAGGCATTACTGATGCCGCACTTTTTAAATGATCGGATGACAGTTTCAATTTTAACAGAGTCCCATGATGTTTTGACCCACTCACACACTTGGGTGATAGTGGGCCTTTTCATGCGTCCTGTGGGTGTCAGGTCATGGTTCCCATCAGCCATCCACTTGTTCCACTGTTCGCACATGAAAACTTTAAATGGCTTGTTTATTGACACATCAAGAGGCTGCAGCTGGCTAGTAAGACCACCAGGAATTACAGCAATGTGTGTCTTTACGTCTTTAAACTTCTTTTTTGTATTCTCTGTGATATGTGCTCTGAACTGGTCAAGCACTAATAATGACGGTTTCTTGAGAAGCCCGCCAGAACGTTTGGTCTACACTCTATCAATCCATAGTCGCATTCCATTTTCGTCCATCCACCCTTTGTCATGAACGTGCACATAAACTCCCCTTGGAATCGCTTCTTTAGGAAATGTTTTCCTCTTGAAGATAATCATTGGTGGCAACTTGGTACCATCAGCACAGCAGGACAACACAACTGTGTAATGAGTCTTCTCATGTCCTGAGGTTTTTACAGTAATGGTTTTGGCACCTTTTGCATCTACAGTTCTATTGGATGGCACATCAAATGTTAGCGGGACTTCGTCCATATTGCCAATCTGGCTCAGTTCAAAATTATTTTTCTTTCTCGCATTAATAACAAATGTGTGAAAGGACGTAAGCTTAGCTTCATATTCTTTGGGCATCTTTTGTGCAATACGTGTTTTGGTTCGCATTGCAAGTCCACAGCGCTTCATGAACCTGTAGCACCAGGACGGTGATCCAGTAAAGTCCTGAAGGTTTTTCTCCGCAGCAACACGTTTGGCCTCATAGATGATCATTTTAGTTGAGACTGCAATGCCATTCTCCCGGTGACGTGTTATCCACTCTTTCATCTCCACCTCTAACTGTGGCCACTTTGCAGCTTGCCCACGGAAATTGTGCTTGGTTTTATCAAACTTTAGCAGCTGCTCCACCTGTTTCCTCCACTCTCTAATCATTTTTTCCGTTGGAGGTGGCCCAAAGTGTCTCTCCGCTGCTCTGTTCCCATGCTCCTTTGCATACTTCACTACTTCCAGTTTATAAGGAATTCTGTATGCTAGTCTCTTTTGCTTGGACATCTTTGTACCAGCACGTACAATCACAGTAGGAGGCGCTACTGATATTTTTCTGCAAATAATGGAAGAACTGTCAGTTCCAGTAATATCGATATGTTCTTCATTCCCCCTTGCCCCCATATTCCATCAGGTGCTGTCATATCCCCCCATATTCCATCAGGTGCTGCCATATCCCCCCATATTCCATCAGGTGCAGTCATATCCCCCCATATTCCATCAGGTGCTGTCATATCACCCCATATTCCATCAGGTGCTGCCATATCACCCCATATTCCATCAGGTGCTGCCATATCCCCCATATTCCATCAGGTGCTGTCATATCACCCCATATTCCATCAGGTGCTGTCATATCCCCCCATATTCCATCAGGTGCAGTCATATCCCCCCATATACCATCAGGTGCAGTCATATCCCCCATATTCCATCAGGTGCTGTCATATCACCCCATATTCCATCAGGTGCTGTCATATCCCCCCATATTCCATCAGGTGCTGTCATATCCCCCCATATTCCATCAGGTGCTGTCATATCCCCCCATATTCCATCAGGTGCTGCCATATCCCCCCATATTCCATCAGGTGCTGTCATATCACCCCATATTCCATCAGGTGCAGTCATATCCCCCCATATACCATCAGGTGCAGTCATATCCCCCATATTCCATCAGGTGCTGTCATATCACCCCATATTCCATCAGGTGCTGCCATATCACCCCATATTCCATCAGGTGTTGTCATATCCCCCATATACCATCAGGTGCTGTCATATCACCCCATATTCCATCAGGTGCTGCCATATCACCCCATATTCCATCAGGTGCTGTCATATCCCCCATATTCCATCAGGTGCTGTCATATCACCCCATATTCCATCAGGTGCAGTCATATCCCCCCATATTCCATCAGGTGCTGCCATATCACCCCATATTCCATCAGGTGCAGTCATATCACCCCATATTCCATCAGGTGCTGCCATATCACCCCATATTCCATCAGGTGCTGTCATATCGCCCATATTCCATCAGGTGCTGTCATATTATCCCCTATATTCCACCAAATCTAATAATTTCAATTTACAGTACATTGTGTTTTTCTGCTGCGCACTCCACTTCGAAGCAATCTAAAAGACAGTTCAATCTCGCATAGTGTAATACTGTTAGGCTTTCCTTCAACAGATAGGCAATGTTTCCGTGTAGCGTGCTTCCAAATGTTTGTTTCCATATAGCGGGCTTTTAGCTACGCTTATGGAAACATGATCGCAGGGGCATGATCGCAGACTGACATTACCATACATGCACTCCCCGGGGGACGGCGCATGCGATCCCATTCATTAAACGAAATGGGATCGCAGACACAATCGCCCCAAAACTCAGGCAACCATGTGCTGCGATTCAGTGGTGAATCGCAGCACATGGTTGCCTGAGTTTTGGGGCGATTGCATTGGTGTTCCCATTTCGTTTAGTGAATGGGATCGCAAGCGCCACCCCCCGGGGAGTCACTGGCAAAGCATAGCGGTGCGGCTCTGCGTTGCAACTGTTAATGAGCCCTCAACAGTATTACACTATGTGAGAATGAACTGTCTTTCAAATTGCTTTGAAGTGGAGTACACAGCAAAAATATCCAACGCATACTGCATACAGTACTGCACTTAGTGTTCAGAACCTTCCTCCCCCAAATTCACACACTGATTAGTACAGTACTGTCTGTGCTTAGTGTCCAGAACCTTCCACCCTCCCTCCCCTTCCCCCGAATTCACACACTAATTATGGTCCATTACCATGCTTATTGTTTAGAACCTTCCTCCCTTCCCCTCCCTTAAGTTAAATTGATTATGGTACAGTGTGATTACACTTCATTCCACAGGATTCCACTTTGATTACAGTACATATGGGGAAGTATGGTATACGCTCATTATGACTCTCATTACTATTATTAACCCCTCAGTCCCCATTACGGTTCCATAGTATGGTACAGTAGTTCTGTACCTGTGTTTCCTCACTCACGTAGCTGGCTGCTGCTGCAAGTGTGAGGAGGCTTAGTATGACGTAGTGGAGGCGGGTGGATGTTCTGCAGGAACCTATAGATAGTGGAGAAGGATTGGAGGGGGCGGAACTTCAGCCTCTTCGGCATCCAATGGGTGGAGGAGCATGGAGCTGTGCATGCAGACCCGGGCTGTTTGAGATGAGGAACTGGGCACCAATTCCCCGCCAGGATCGCCGCACACATAGCCGGGACGTCCTCATGCTGGGTCCCCGCCAGGATCGCCGCACACATAGCCAGGACGTCCTCATGCTGGGTCCCCGCCAGGATCGCCGCACACATAGCCGGGACGTCCTCATGCTGGGTCCCCGCCAGGATCGCCGCACACATAGCCAGGACGTCCTCATGCTGGGTCCCCGCCAGGATTGCCGCACACACACCCGGGATGTCCTCATGCTGGATCCCACGCAGGTCCCCGCCAGGATCGCCGCACACATAGCCAGGATCGCCGATTACAGAAAGCAGCCTGCTCAGTTCCGCACTGATCCCACATGGAGACCACACACGCAGCCGCTGAAGCCCGCTGAGTTGCCCCACTAGGATCCCCGATCAGAGACCCTGCAGCGCTGCCCCGCACTGATCCCAGCAGGTAGACCACACACGCAGCCGCTGAAATGACCCGCCTGGATCGCCGATCAGAGACCCTGCAGCGCTGCTCAGAGCCCCATACCGATCCCACACACACACAGCCGCTGAGATGTCCGCCGATCAGAGCCCCTGCAGCGCTGCTCAGAGCCCCACATGGATCCCAGCATGGTACAGACAGCACAGCCGCGGAAGCCCGCTGAGATGCCACGCTAGGATCGCCGATCAGAGACCCTGCACAGACCCCCGCACCGATCCTATGGTACAGACAGAGAGCCCGTCAGAGCCTCAAGGTACTGAACACGCTGCCTGACACTACCGCACTACTGACCACACACACGCAGGTTACAATGTTACAACGTTTATGTGCAATTTTTCTACTCTTTGGAATATAAGACGCACTGACTTCCCCCCCCCTTCTTCTGGGGGAGAAAAAGTGCGTCTTATATTCCGAAAAATACGGTACATGTGAGCCGATGCAAAACGGGCACGGAAAGTGGTTGCGCTTCGTCGAATTTGCATCCAGTCGGCGCTATATGCAGCGATCGCCAGTCGTGACCCGCAGCCGCTCGGGGCCTCTGTACTCAGTCTGCCAGCTGCTGGGCTGTGTACAGGGAGCGAGTGGCGGCGATCAGCTGCGGGACATGTGGGCTGTGGCCCTGCTGTAGCCCGGGGCAGATGCTTTCCCCCATAGGTAATATCCCGTCTGCCCAGGATTATCGCGGACTCTGCTTACCGCAACGGATCCGTTTGCAGAGTAACAAGTGTGAATGGTTCCTATTTATAAAACAGGAGCCATTCACTGTCAGTTTGGCAGTGAGCGGAGAACAGACAAAGAATGACTTAGTTCTCTGTTCAAGTAGGAACACAGCAGTCAGGGATAGCTGTTTATTCCTTTTATTCACTTTTCTTACTCACTTATTCACTTTTCTTATTCACTTTTCTTACCTGGACACCTATGCCTGGCTTCCTATACAGGGGGGCACCTACACTTGGCTACCTACTTATAATGATGGTGTTTTTTTTTGGTCCCACAGCGGCAATAACGCACGGTACAAATTGTTGGGTGCTGTGCAATCACTCCAAATCTGGGGGGTGTGGGCACAACCTCAAAATTTTGCCTTAGGCAGCAAAAAGTCTAGAATCGGCCCTGCAGCCGTGTGCACAAGCTACCTGCCACATCGTCTGGCTCGGGTTCCGGGATGCTGGCGCCGTTGAAGAACTTGTTACTGTGGAAGATGTACTGGTGTCGGGGGATCAGCCGGCCTGGGAAACAGATTCCAAACGTTATAATCACTTAAAGCAAAGCGGAGGCATAAGGGGGAATAAAGAGTGAACAATGATACCTCAGCGCACCAAAATCAGCAGTATGGGTTTGTTTCCTGCAATTGTGCTGCCGCTCCACACCAGGTCAAACCAGCTGATATAGTATGGAAAAAGAGCAATACAGTACCTCTTCCGGCCGTACGGGTAGTTAATACCTCTCTCTGTGCAAAATCTTGCTGTAATCCCGATATCCAGGAGCGTACCTCCGCTCAGCTCAGCGTGGATTCAGTCTGACCATGACGTCCCCTGGTCAGCTGATACCGGAACTTCCTGTTCCTGGCTTCCTTGCGCTCCAACAGTGGCTCCATCCCAATGTCAGTGAAGGCAGCAGCGACGCTTCCTGGCTGGGGGACAAAACGAGCAACAATAGTGTACACTGTGCGCTTAAAGGAGCCACGCAGGGGGGGGTTTCCACTTACTGGATAAAAGCTTGTTTATTGCACATATCAATCTGCAGCCTCACTTCCCGACTCGAGTTTCGGCACAATGCCTTCGTCAGGGGGTGGGGCTACAGTCACAGTGGGCAGATTAAATACATAAAACTCCTCCTCTCAAAAACAATTAACCCTTGCCTTATAAGCAGGGAAAAGGAGAAGAAGGACATCCAAATTCTTCCAAAATACATTGAATACACTAAACAGAATGGTAATAAGCAATAGTTTACAATAAATGATGATAAAACAATTGATCAAAAATATCTAAAATGTTAAAACAATAAAATTCATTCATCCCTAATAAAACAATTTAGGTCAATGTTGGCATTTAATCCATTCGGTGCTAAAGTCTGTAGCTGAAAAATCCAGTGGGTTTCCAATTGCGACAAGGTTTTTATCACATTGCCACCACGCCAATGTGGCGTGATGGTATCAATACCGTAACATCTAATCCCAGTAGGATCATGGTTGTGGTGTTTCAAAAAATGTTCAGGTACACTATGCTTTTTCTTTTCAGGGTGCATGATGTTATACACATGTTCCGAGCACCTTTTCTTCACACGTCTGCCAGTCCTTCCAACGTATTGCATGCCACACGGGCACTCCAATACATATACTACATTGATTGTATTGCACGTGATGAATTGATCTATTCTAAAGCTTCTCCCATTGGCTGTGGAAGTAAAAGTGGTCACCTTCTGTCCCCCAAATTCACAGATCCTACACAACTTTGGCTTCTTACATGGGTAGAATCCTTTTAAAATCGGGAACATACGTGGTCTTACTTCACGGATACAGTTTTTTACCAATCTATTCCCCAAATTCTTAGGTCTCCTAAAAACAACTTTCGGTTTGTCTGGGAGTGTAGGCCCTAATACAGGGTCTTCTTTCAAAATGTCCCAATTTTCTGACAACAACCTCTTGAATCTCTTGTGATCACGGGAATAAGTAGTAACAAAAGCAAACTCCGATCCACCAGGACAGGGATAATTTTTAGTGGTAATGGTTTTCTTAATGAGTCTCACTTCTCTTCCTTCTTTAACCTCCTGAGCGGTATGGACGAGCTCAGCTCGTCCATCACCGCCGGAGGCTGCCGCTCAGGCCCTGCTGGGCCGATTTGCTTCAAATAAAAAGCAGCACACGCAGCCGACACTTTGCCAGCCGCGTGTGCTGCCTGATCGCCGCCGCTCTGCGGCGATCCCCCGCGAGCAGCGGCGAAAGAGGGTCCCCCCAGCCGCCCGAGCCCTGCGCAGCCGGACCAATCAGTTCCGGCCAGCGCTAAGGGCTGGATCGGAGGCGGCTGACGTCAGGACGTCGGCTGACGTCCATGACGTCACTCCGCTCGTCGCCATGGCGACGAGGAAAGCCAAACAAGGAAGGCTGCTCATTGCGGCCTTCCTTGTTTGTTCTGGGCGCCGGAGGCGATCGGAAGAACGCCTCCGGAGCGCCCTCTAGTGGGCTTTCATGCAGCCAACTTTCAGTTGGCTGCATGAAATAGTTTTTTTTTAATTGAAAAAAAACCCTCCCGCAGCCTCCCTGGCGATCTCAATAGAACGCCGGGGAGGTTAAGGACTCAATCTCTCTTCATATATAAGTGTTTCATCATAACCCTTTTCTACGAAACGATCCTGTAAGATTTGGGATTGTGACCAATAGTCGGAATCCTTCGTGCAGTTCCTACGAATTCGGCAGAATTGTCCTCGTGGGACATTCTGCAACCAGGGAGCGTAGTGACAGCTAATGGCTTCTATATAAGAATTCCTATCACTCTCTTTAAAGAAACATTTGGTGTTCAAGTATCCATTTTCCACAAATATATTGAGGTCAAGGAAATTTACTTCTTTTTTGTTATAGTCCACAGAGAACTCTAGGTTCCAGTCATTAGTGTTAATGTATGTGATAAATGACACAAGGGAAGGTTCATCCCCCTGCCATACAAAAATACAATCGTAGATAAAACGTTTCCGGAAAAGTAGGGATTTTTTTCAAATGGGTGGGTAAAAATGTGCTTTCCCATGCTGCCATATAAAGGTTAGCTACACTCGGAGATTGTTTTGCCCCCATCGCCACACCCTTTCTCTGTAAATAAAAACTCCCATCAAACCAGAAGTAATTGCACACTGTGGAAAAATGGAAAAGTTCACAAATAAAATCCACCTGGCTGCTTGCCAAGTAGTCTGTGTCCTGTAAAGCCGATTTAATCACTCCTGCTGCTTTTTCAATGGGTATACACGTGTATAGTGACTTCACATCTGCCGTGCATAAATAACAGTCATCCCAATTTTTCACAATCTTTTGGAGGTCATTCAGATTAGTCAAAGTGTCAAGAGTGTCCTTTAAATATGAAGGTTTTTTTTTTATGAAGGGGTTTTTTGTACCAAGGGTTGTAAAAAGAAATCAATGTACTCCCCCACCCGGTAGGTGACAGAGTGAATCCCTGACACTATTGGTCTCCGGGTGGGGGAATAAAGAGTGGGAACCCCATGACTTCCCACAATGCACCAGGGGCTCACCGAGCGTTCTGACGATAAGGTGGAGCTGATCTACATCCGATTTCCCTGGCCACAGAGGTTATCCAGTCAGCAGCTCAGCGAATACACATCCGATGGCCCAAACGTCGACCGTCCCGTACTGCGTGTCCCCAACCAGCAGCTCGGGAGCGCGGTACCACCGGGTGGCCACGTAGTCTGTGTAATCATTCTCAAGACGAGCTGCAGGTAAAACATATAAAAAAGAGTATTTTCTGAACATTTTAGCTGGGAAGTCATTATATTTGTTTGAAGTAAGGGGGTAAATATATCTGTCAAAATGTAACTTTAACCTTCTGTTTTAGGCTTAGTGCACACCGAGCGGTTTTGGTAGCGTTTTTAGAACCGCTTGCGGATGTGGAAACGCTTGGGTAATGTATTTCAATGAGCTGGTGCACACCAGAGCGATAGGCGTTTTGAAGAAACGCATACTCCCGGGCTGCAACATTTTTTGGATTTCGGAGGCGTTTCTGCCTCCAATGTTAAGTATAGGAAAAACGCAAAATGCTTGATAAAATACACTAGGCCTTAAAGTCTTAATTTTGCCATTTAATATGTTACTTTTAAGAATGTTTGAGGTTGGATGTTGATACACTACATGGCAAAAAAGTACAAGGTCATTATTTGTTGAGGGGGTGGTACGCAAGTGTTACCCTCCATATGACATCACCGATGGTCTAGTAGTTTGTCAATATGGGGTTTGAAGAAGAGTCGAGTCCAGTACCACACTTGCGCAATGCACCTGGGGGATGGGGGTATTAAAGTGCCATTAACAGAAATTATTATGTTGAGTGGGGGCATTAAATTGTGTGGTGGAAAGATAATTATTATTAATAAAGATAATTATTTCGGTCTTGTCCATGTTGAGTTTCAAAAAATGGGAGGACATGAAGGAGGAGATAGCATTGAGACAGTCAGGAACACGAGCTGTTAGAGTTGCCAAGTCAGGAGGTGAAAGATAGATTTTGGTGTCGCCAGCATATAGGTGTTACTGGAAACCAAAGCAACTGATGAGGTGACCAAGATCGTAGGTGTAGCTAGAGAAAAGGAGAGGGAGATAAAACACTTGAGATCTGAGTAAAGCCAAAGTCACAGAGTTTGATGACTCCTTGCTTGGTGAGGAGGATATTCTCGGGTTTGACGTCCCGGTGGATGCACTGCCAGGAAAAGACAGTATTTACCACCTAGTAACATCATGAGCAATGGGGGAAGAAGGGGGATGGGGCAGAGGCAAGGTTCTCACTCTGTAAATTTCATGTGCAGTTTCCTGTAATGCGCATCATTGCGCACCGAATGTTAACCTTATTAATGGAAGGGCTTATATATAGCTATGTACACATGCTATAAAAAAAATTCAATGGAAATGTCCGACAATCTACAGATTTCGCAGTAGGAGGCGGCAATCCTTGCGAAAAATGTAGCCAAACAATGACGAGCTACCAATACCAGGGATTTTGCCAGAATTATCTGGTGGATCAACAACCTTGTTCTACAAAATGTACGCATGCTGTGCGTAATCCTGATCCCCCTTGCAGTATTTTAATTACTTAGCCGTTTGGAATATCGATTTGAGGACAACGTTGTGTGACAGAATCATTGTTTATTTTTGTCAAGGGTAAAGTTGTTTGCGGCGACGTTTGTATAGTGTGTGTATGGACCTTAAGAATAGGGATATAGCAGAGTTCTATGGTTGCAGCGGGACGTCTAGCTAACTTACGCTGTTTTTATGGCAGAAGTTGACAGCTTGTAGAATCTGCAGAACGATATTCTTCGTGAAGACATCTGGGACTCTGAAAAACACCTATACGGTAGTACTATTAGAGCTGGCCTGGAAACTGTACACTGAATTCAAGTGATGTGTGAGATAAAAGTATAACCTAAGTTAAGTCAATTATTGTAACTAATCTTTTTTTTTTTTTTTTTTTTGTAAATCAGCCTTTATTTAAAAAATAGCATATCGCATCATTATTACAAACAGTTTAGTTAGTATACAATGTAGCAGTGTGCCTCTTACTTTATGTCAGAATACAGTTAGAGAAAAACGTCAGTACCAAAACACATTCTAAAAAGGTGAATCAATCCGCCATAGATGGTGAGGAATCAAATAATTTGGCTTCCAGCAATTGCTGGAAGCTGAATTATTGTGTTTTAAAATAACTTTAGCTCCGTCTTCTGACGGCGCCGACGTTACTCCCTGTGCGCTGCAATAGCGGTAATTCCTATTACGGCCTATGATGACGCCGGCTGCGCCAAGTCTCCTATGCTGGATTCACTGTGTTCGTTGGCTGGATCTAGAGTTAGGATAGTGTTTCTAGTTTAGCAGAAGAAAGTGTTGCCACCATTCCTTACCTGTTGCCTCCTCCGTTCCCGCCCCTTCCTCCTCTCTGGCTCCTCGTGGGCAGGGTTTAAGTATGCATCCTCCAGGAGCTGCTCACAGCTCAGTCTGTCATCAGGGTCCATGTGCACACAGCCCTGCAGAAGGAAGGCATGTGATGAGAGGTCATTGTGTAACATTACTGGATAATTACCTCGTGTTTGAAGAAAAAAGCAAGGCATTTTCCTGTGTAGCATCTGTTCACCACTCATAGAATTGATTAGTTTTATAGTATTGCTTATGTTAGGATTATACTGTAATATCAGAAACCTGATCCAGCAGAATCTACACAAGTCCCAGGTATTCCAGAATATATAAAATATGCAGCCATGTCCCACTGATTTAGTATTTATACCGACATTTCCACAGTGCTGTACAGAGTACATAGTCATGTCACTTAACTGCCCTCAGAGGGGCCGACAATCTAATCCTAACATAGTCATATGTCTATGTATGTATTGTGTAGTTTATGTTTCGTAGTCTAGGGCCAATTTAGGGGGAAGCCAATTAACTTATATGTACGTTTCCGGGATGTGGGAGGAAACCAGAATGTCCAGAGGAAACCCACGAAGACACGGGGAGAACATACAAAGTCTGTGCAGATAGTGCCCTGGCTGGGATTCGAATTGGGGACCCAGCGCTGCAAGGTGAGAGCGCTAACTACTACCCCCATGCTGCCCATATGTTTACACCCAGGCAGAGCAGAGCTCGGTCAGCATAACCAAGCAAATGGAGCAAAATCATAATGTACTGTGCTAAAAATGGCTCATTTATGACATGGGCATACCTCACAGGAAGTACAGGAGTAATAGAGGAAACATAATAAAAGAGTAGTGATGGGCGAACATTTCCCGAACACTTACTGTTCGGGTTCGGGTGATGTCATTGAGCGCGGCTGCCTCCTCCCGCCACTAGGGGGTGCCGGTCCTCCCGAGAGCCGGCCGGCTCCTCCACAAGCCCCCCCCGCGCCCGCTGTATCATGGCGCGGGGGGGGGGGGCTTGTGGAGGGGCCGGCCGGCTCTCGGGAGGACCGGCACCCCCTGGTGGCAGGAGGGGGCAGCCGCGCTCAATGACGTCACCCGAACCCGAACAGTAAGTGTTCGGAAAATGTTCGCCCATCACTATAAAAGAGAGGTGATTAAAAAGACAGCATTAACATTGGCTTTGCCAGCACTGAAATTTGTCTAAGCACTACTATCCTGAACCTCTAGGGGTCAGAAGCCTCCTTTTTTACCTTCATAAATGCCATGGCAGCTTGCGGTGTATTCGGGAATCTCTCCTCCAAGGTCTCCTATAAAGTGTGGGAATAAAGTTTCATAGTTTATAGTTCAATAGTTTATCTAAACATACACCTTACTTTAAAACCGCCCCAAACTTTTCATAGATGCAAATACAAAACGTATATCATAGGCCAAAGCCGAAACTGTCACCAATCAATATTTGTATAAATCTAATCATCCGCTTATTAATTGTCATCACAGGGAAGATTTAGGCTCGGTTTACATGTGAGCCGATGCAAAACGGGCACGGAAAGTGGTTGCGCTTCGTCGAATTTGCATCCAGTCTGCGCTATATGCAGCGATCGCCAGTCGTGACCCGCAGCCGCTCGGGGCCTCTGTACTCAGTCTGCCAGCTGCTGGGCTGTGTACAGGGAGCGAGTGGCGGCGATCAGCTGCGGGACATGTGGGCTGTGGCCCTGCTGTAGCCCGGGGCAGATGCTTTCCCCCATAGGTAATATCCCGTCTGCCCAGGATTATCGCGGACTGTGCTTACCGCAACGGATCCATTTGCAGAGTAACAAGTGTGAATGGTTCCTATTTATAAAATAGGAGTCATTCACTGTCAGTTTGGCAGTGAGCGGAGAACAGACAAAGAATGACATACCGTATTTTTTGGACTATAAGACGCACTTTTTCTCCCCCAAAACTAGGGGGGGAAAGTCAGTGCGTCTTATAGTCCGGATGTACGATTTTAGAGTGCTCAGAACTTAGGATTCACCTCTCTGCTGATACGCAGCCTGAGCCCGCACTGCAGCCCGCTCTGAATCCACTAGCTTGGCTGGGATTGTTCACCTTCCTACTTCCGTAGATAAGCTCCGCCTACTTCCTCGTGTCTGCAGCAGCGTGTCCTCCTCCTGCTACTGCTGGTGGGTGAGTGAGCCCGTGGTATTCCCCAGGTCTCGCTAAAGTCCAGGCTGCATCCAGCTTCTCTGCTCTCACTCTGTCTTCTGCCTTCTCTGCACGGCATTATTTACTACTGTATTAGTCTCTCTGTATCCACACTCCCGTCCCGTAGCTGAGAGCAGACGCAGGACGGGCAGGCAGATAGACCACACATACTGTGTATATCGAGCAGAGAACAGCGTGTTAGAACCAGTCAATGCTGTCCGTTCATACACAGACAGCTCTTAGCACTAACCTGACCTTTGTGATCACTGTCCGTCTTGCTGTTTGATGTGAGGTTAATGATCCTTCCGACCTCAAAATGCCAGCAAAGCTCAGGTTACTGCTAAGAGCTGTCTATGTAAACGGACAGCTTTGACTGGCTCTATACACATTGTGCTGTGTACTTTATACAGTTCTCTATGTGCCTGATGTGCTCTCTCAGTCAAAGCTGTGAGATTAGCAATGCAGAGCCTGTGACAATTTCTAACATGCTGTGGTCTGCTCTGTATACAGTCTATATACAGTGTTCTATGTGCCTGTGGTGCTCTCTGTCACAGGCTTTGCATTGCTATGCTCACAGCTTTGACTGACTGTAATACACTGTGGTCTGCTCTGTATGCAGTCTGTATACAGTTCACTATCTGCCTGCTGTGCTCTCTCTGTCACAAGCTCTGCATTGCTATGCTCACTGCTTTTACAGGCTGTAACATGCTGTGGTCTGCTCTGTATACAGTCTGTATACAGTTCACTATCTGCCTGCTGTGCTCTCTGTGTCACAAGCTCTGCATTGCTATGCTCACTACTTTGACAGGCTGTAACATGCTGTGGTCTGCTCTGTATACAGTTCACTATCTGCCTGCTGTGCTCTCTGTCACAGGGTTTGCATTGCTATGCTCGATGACCCAGCATGCAGTGGCTAAGCTACTACAGCTGCTTAGCCACTGCTTTAGTTATCCTGTCTGCCCAAAATTTGTCTCAAGCTAGTGCTTCTGCCAAATCATTTAATTGGCTGGCCAGCTCTTCCTCCACACTGTACCTGCTGATCCAAAGCCTCCTGGAATTGGATGCAAATGCTGCCCCAGACTCAAGAGATCCCAGACTCAACAAATGCCAGTTGTAGTGTAGCTGGGAGAAGGCAGCAGGGGTTAATGTACTGTAGCTGGGGGAGGGGGGCGAGCATTAGGAGTAAGTGTAATGTAGTGCAGTGTAGTTACTGGGGAAGCAGGGTTTAGTGTAACTGGGTAGTGTAGATAGCGACAGCTTAGGGGGAGATAAGATCCATAAGACACTCCTGGATCATGGACGCACTAAGTTTACTATATATTTTTTTTTCCCTGATTTTTTTCCTTCTAAAACTAGGTGCGTCTTATAGTCCAGAGAGTCTTATAGTCCGAAAAATACGGTAGTTCTCTGTTCAAGTAGGAACACAGCAGTCAGGGATAGCTGTTTATTCCTTTTATTCACTTTTCTTACTCACTTATTCACTTTTCTTATTCACTTTTCTTACCTGGACACCTATGCCTGGCTTCCTATACAGGGGGGCACCTACACTTGGCTTCCTATACAGGGGGGCACCTACACTTGGCTTCCTATACAGGGGGGCACCTACACTTGGCTACCTACTTATAATGATGGTGTTTTTTTTTGGTCCCACAGCGGCAATAACGCATGGTACAAATTGTTGGGTGCTGTGCAATCACTCCAAATCTGGGGGGTGTGGGCACAACCTCAAAATTTTGCCTTAGGCAGCAAAAAGTCTAGAATCGGCCCTGCAGCCGTGTGCACAAGCTACCTGCCACATCGTCTGGGTCGGGTTCCGGGATGATGGCGCCGTTGAAGAATTTGTTACTGTGGAAGATGTACTGGTGTCGGGGGATCAGCCGGCCTGGGAAACAGATTCCAAACGTTATAATCACTTAAAGCAAAGCGGAGGCATAAGGGGGAATAAAGAGTGAACAATGATACCTCAGCGCACCAATATCAGCAGTATGGGTTTGTTTCCTGCAATTGTGCTGCCGCTCCACACCAGGTCAAACCAGCTGATATAGTATGGAAAAAGAGCAATACAGTACCTCTTCCGGCCGTACGGGTAGTTAATACCTCTCTCTGTGCAAAATCTTGCTGTAATCCCGATATCCAGGAGCGTACCTCCGCTCAGCTCAGCGTGGATTCAGTCTGACCATGACGTCCCCTGGTCAGCTGATACCCGAACTTCCTGTTCCTGGCTTCCTTGCGCTCCAACAGTGGCTCCATCCCAATGTCAGTGAAGGCAGCAGCGACGCTTCCTGGCTGGGGGACAAAACGAGCAACAATAGTGTACACTGTGCGCTTAAAGGAGCCACGCAGGGGGGGGGTTTCCACTTACTGGATAAAAGCTTGTTTATTGCACATATCAATCTGCAGCCTCACTTCCCGACTCGAGTTTCGGCACAATGCCTTCGTCAGGGGGTGGGGCTACAGTCACAGTGGGCAGATTAAATACATAAAACTCCTCCTCTCAAAAACAATTAACCCTTGCCTTATAAGCAGGGAAAAGGAGAAGAAGGACATCCAAATTCTTCCAAAATACATTGAATACACTAAACAGAATGGTAATAAGCAATAGTTTACAATAAATGATGATAAAACAATTGATCAAAAATATCTAAAATGTTAAAACAATAAAATTCATTCATCCCTAATAAAACAATTTAGGTCAATGTTGGCATTTAATCCATTCGGTGCTAAAGTCTGTAGCTGAAAAATCCAGCGGGTTTCCAATTGCGACAAGGTTTTTATCACATTGCCACCACGCCAATGTGGCGTGATGGTATCAATACCGTAACATCTAATCCCAGTAGGATCATGGTTGTGGTGTTTCAAAAAATGTTCAGGTACACTATGCTTTTTCTTTTCAGGGTGCATGATGTTATACACATGTTCCGAGCACCTTTTCTTCACACGTCTGCCAGTCCTTCCAACGTATTGCATGCCACACGGGCACTCCAATACATATATTACATTGATTGTATTGCACGTGATGAATTGATCTATTCTAAAGCTTCTCCCATTGGCTGTGGAAGTAAAAGTGGTCACCTTCTGTCCCCCAAATTCACAGATCCTACACAACTTTGGCTTCTTACATGGGTAGAATCCTTTTAAAATCGGGAACATACGTGGTCTTACTTCACGGATACAGTTTTTTACCAAATATTTTCCCCAAATTCTTAGGTCTCCTAAAAACAACTTTCGGTTTGTCTGGGAGTGTAGGCCCTAATACAGGGTCTTCTTTCAAAATGTCCCAATTTTCTGACAACAACCACTTGAATCTCTTGTGATCACGGGAATAAGTAGTAACAAAAGCAAACTCCGATCCACCAGGACAGGGATAATTTTTAGTGGTAATGGTTTTCTTAATGAGTCTCACTTCTCTTCCCTCTTTAACCACTTGCCGACCGCACGCTTATACCGTGCATCGGCAAAGTGGCAGCTGCAGGACCAGCGACGCAGTACTGCGTCGCCAGCTGCAGGCTGATTAATCAGGAAGCAGCCGCTCGCGCGAGTGGCTGCTTCCTGTCAATTCACGGCGGGGGGCTCCGTGAATAGCCTGCGGGCCGCCGATGGCGGCTCGCAGGCTAAATGTAAACACAAGCGGAAATAATCCGCTTTGTTTACATTGTACGGCGCTGCTGCGCAGCAGCGCCGTAAGGCAGATCGGCGATCCCCGGCCAATCAGCGGCCAGGGATCGCCGCCATGTGACAGGGGACGTCCTGTCACTGGCTGCACAGGACGGATAGCGTCCTGTGCAGCCCGGATCACCGGGGGGGGAGAGGTAGGAGAGGGAGGGGGGTGAATGTCGCCGCGGAGGGGGGCTTTGAGGTGCCCCCCCGCAACTAGCCTGCACGCAGGAGCGATCAGACCCCCCCTGCACATCATCCCCATAGGGGGGAAAAAAGGGGGGCGATCTGATCGCTCTGCGTGCACCCTGATCTTTGCTGGGGGCTGCAGAGCCCACCCAGCACAGATCACAACAAACAGCGCTGGTCCTTAAGGGGGGGTAAAGGGTGGGTCCTCAAGTGGTTAAGGACTCTCAATCTCTCTTCATATATAAGTGTTTCGTCATAACCCTTTTCTACGAAACGATCCTGTAAGATTTGGGATTGTGACCAATAGTCGGAATCCTTCGTGCAGTTCCTACGAATTCGGCAGAATTGTCCTCGTGGGACATTCTGCAACCAGTGGCGTAGTGACAGCTAATGGCTTCTATATAAGAATTCCTATCACTCTCTTTAAAGAAACATTTGGTGTTCAAGTTTCCAGTTTCCACAAATATATTGAGGTCAAGGAAATTGACTTCTTTTTTGTTATAGTCCACAGAGAACTCTAGGTTCCAGTCATTAGTGTTAATGTATGTGATAAATGACACAAGGGAAGGTTCATCCCCCTGCCATACAAAAATACAATCGTAGATAAAACGTTTCCAGAAAAGTAGGGATTTTTTCAAATGGGTGGGTAAAAATGTGCTTTCCCATGCTGCCATATAAAGGTTAGCTACACTCGGAGCTTGTTTTGCCCCCATCGCCACACCCTTTCTCTGTAAATAAAAACTCCCATCAAACCAGAAGTAATTGCACACTGTGGAAAAATGGAAAAGTTCACAAATAAAATCCACCTGGCTGCTTGCCAAGTAGTCTGTGTCCTGTAAAGCCGATTTAATCACTCCTGCTGCTTTTTCAATGGGTATACACGTGTATAGTGACTTCACATCTGCCGTGCATAAATAACAGTCATCCCAATTTTTCACAATCTTTTGGAGGTCATTCAGATTAGTCAAAGTGTCAAGGGTGTCCTTTAAATATGAAGGGTTTTTTTTTATGAAGGGGTTTTTTGTACCAAGGGTTGTAAAAAGAAATCAATGTACTCCCCCACCCGGTAGGTGACAGAGTGAATCCCTGACACTATTGGTCTCCCGGGTGGGGGAATAAAGAGTGGGAACCCCATGACTTCCCACAATGCACCAGGGCCTCACCGAGCGTTCTGACGATAAGGTGGAGCTGATCTACATCCGATTTCCCTGGCCACAGAGGTTATCCAGTCAGCAGCTCAGCGAATCCCTTTCCAATGGCCCAAACGTCGACCGTCCCGTACTGCGTGTCCCCAACCAGCAGCTCGGGAGCGTGGTACCACCGGGTGGCCACGTAGTCTGTGTAATCATTCACAAGACGGGCTGCAGGTAAAACATATAAAAAAGTATTTTCTGAACATTTTAGCTGGGAAGTCATTATATTTGTTTGAAGTAAGGGGGTAAATATATCTGTCAAAATGTAACTTTAACCTTCTGTTTTAGGCTTAGTGCACACCGAGCGGTTTTGGTAGCGTTTTTAGAACCGCTTGCGGATGTGGAAACGCTTGGGTAATGTATTTCAATGAGCTGGTGCACACCAGAGCGATAGGCGTTTTGAAGAAACGCATACTCCCGGGCTGCAACATTTTTTGGATTTCGGAGGCGTTTCTGCCTCCAATGTTAAGTATAGGAAAAACGCAAAATGCTTGATAAAATACACTAGGTCTTAAAGAGACTCCGTAATAAAAATTGCATCCTGTTTTTTATCATCCTACAAGTTCCAAAAGCTATTCTAATGTGTTCTGGCTTACTGCAGCACTTTGTACTATCACAGTCTCTGTAATAAATCAACTTATCTCTCTCTTGTCAGACTTGTCAGCCTGTGTCTGGAAGGCTGCCAAGTTCTTCAGTGTTGTGGTTCTGCTATGAACTCCCCCTTCCAGGCCCCTCTCTGCACACTGCCTGTGTGTTATTTAGATTAGAGCAGCTTCTCTCTTCTCTCTTATCTTTTACAAGCTGGATAAATCGTCCTCTGAGCTGGCTGGGCTTTCACATAGTGAGGAATTACAGACAAGGGCAAAGCTGTTTGCAGGAAGAAAAGAGCAGCCTGAAACTTCAGTGCATGAGAGATGCAGGGGGAAAGAAACACACAAATGATCTCTTGAGATTCAAAAGGAAGGCTGTGTACAGCCTGCTTGTGTATGGATGTATTTTCTATGTGTGGACATACTGTGCATCAACCTACTTCCTGTTTTGGTGGCCATTTTGTTTGTTTATAAACAAACTTTTTAAAACTGTTTTTAACCACTTTTAATGCGGCGGGGAGCGGCGAAATTGTGACAGAGGGTAATAGGAGATGTCCCCTAACGCACTGGTATGTTTACTTTTGTGTGATTTTAACAATACAGATTCTCTTTAAAGTCTTAATTTTGCCATTTAATATGTAACTTTTAAGAATGTTTGAGGTTGGATGTTGATACACTACATGGCAAAAAAGTGCAAGGTCATTATTTGTTGAGGGGGTGGTACGCAAGTGTTACCCTCCATATGACATCACCGATGGTCTAGTAGTTTGTCAATATGTGGTTTGAAGAAGAGTCGAGTCCAGTACCACACTTGCGCAATGCGCCTGGGGGATGGGGGTATTAAAGTGCCATTAACAGAAATTATTATGTTGAGTGGGGGCATTAAATTGTGTGGTGGAAAGATAATTATTATTATTATTAAAGATAATTATTTCGGTCTTGTCCATGTTGAGTTTCAAAAAATGGGAGGACGTGAAAGAGGAGATAGCATTGAGACAGTCAGGAACACGAGCTGTTAGAGTTGCCAAGTCAGGAGGTGAAAGATAGATTTTGGTGTCGCCAGCATATAGGTGTTACTGGAAACCAAAGCAACTGATGAGGTGACCAAGATCGTAGGTGTAGCTAGAGAAAAGGAGAGGGAGATAAAACACTTAAGATCTGAGTAAAGCCAAAGTCACAGAGTTTGATGACTCCTTGCTTGGTGAGGAGGATATTCTCGGGTTTGACGTCCCGGTGGATGCACTGCCAGGAAAAGACAGTATTTACCACCTAGTAACATCATGAGCAATGGGGGAAGAAGGGGGATGGGGCAGAGGCAAGGTTCTCACTCTGTAAATTTCATGTGCAGTTTCCTGTAATGCGCATCATTGCGCACCGAATGTTAACCTTATTAATGGAAGGGCTTATATATAGCTATGTACACATGCTATAAAAAAAATTCAATGGAAATGTCCGACAATCTACAGATTTCGCAGTAGGAGGCGGCAATCCTTGCGAAAAATGTAGCCAAACAATGACGAGCTACCAATACCAGGGATTTTGCCAGAATTATCTGGTGGATCAACAACCTTGTACTACAAAATGTACGCATGCTGTGCGTAATCCTGATCCCCCTTGCAGTATTTTAATTACTTAGCCGTTTGGAATATCGATTTGAGGACAACGTTGTGTGACAGAATCATTGTTTATTTTTGTCGGGGGTAAAGTTGTTTGCGGCGACGTTTGTATAGTGTGTGTATGGACCTTAAAGGATACCCGAACTGAAATGTGACATAATGAGATAGACATGTGTATGTACAGTGCCAAGCATACAAATAACTATGCTGTGTTCCTTTTTTCTTTCTCTGCCTGAAAGAGTTAAATATCAGGTATGTAAGTGGCTGACTCAGTCCTGACTCAGACAGGAAGTGACTACAGTGTGACCCTCACTGATAAGAAATTCCCCTTTTTTACCTCTTTCTTCCTCTCAGAAGCCATTTTCTGCCAGGAAAGTGTTTCATAGTTGGAATTTCTTATCAGTGAGGGTCACACTGTAGTCACTTCCTGTCTGAGTCAGCCACTTGCATACCTTATATTTAACTCTTTCAGGCAGAGAAAGAAAAAAAGGAACACAGCCTATTTATTTGTGTGCTAGGCACTGTACATACACATGTCTATCTCATTATGTCAAATTTCAGTTCGGGTATCCTTTAAGAATAGGGATATAGCAGAGTTCTATGGTTGCAGTGGGACGTCTAGCTAACTTACGCTATTTTTATGGCAGAAGTTGACAGCTTGTAGAATCTGCAGAACGATATTCTTCGTGAAGACATCTGGGACTCTGAAAAACACCTATACGGTAGTACTATTAGAGGTGGCCTGGAAACTGTACACTGAATTCAAGTGATGTGTGAGATAAAAGTATTACCTAAGTTAAGTCAATTATTGTAACTAATCTTTTTTTTTTTTTTGTAAATCAGCCTTTATTTAAAAAATAGCATATTGCATCATTATTACAAACAGTTTAGTTAGTATACAATGTAGCAGTGTGCCTCTTACTTTATGTCAGAATACAGTTAGAGAAAAACGTCAGTACCAAAACACATTCTAAAAAGGTGAATCAATCTGCCATAGATGGTGAGGAATCAAATAATTTGGCTTCCAGCAATTGCTGGAAGCTGAATTATTGTGTTTTAAAATAACTTGAGCTCCGTCTTCTGACGGCACCGACGTTACTCCCTGTGCGCTGCAATAGCAGTAATTCCTATTACGGCCTATGATGACGCCGGCTGCGCCAAGTCTCCTATGCTGGATTCACTGTGTTCGTTGCCTGGATCTAGAGTTAGGATAGTGTTTCTAGTTTAGCAGAAGAAAGTGTTGCCACCATTCCTTACCTGTTGCCTCCTCTGTCCCCGCCCCTTCCTCCTCTCTGGCTCCTTGTGGGTGGGGTTTAAGTGTGCACTCTCTAGGAGCTGCTCACAGTTCAGTCTGTCATCAGGGTCCATGTGCACACAGCCCTGCAGAAGGAAGGCATGTGATGAGAGGTCATTGTGTAACATTACTGGATAATTACCTCGTGTTTGAAGAAAAAAGCAAGGCATTTTCCTGTGTAGCATCTGTTCACCACTCATAGAATTGATTAGTTTTATATTATTGCTTATGTTAGGATTATACTGTAATATCAGAAACGTGATCCAGCAGAATCTACACAAGTTCCAGGTATTCCAGAATATATATAATATGCAGCCATGTCCCACTGATTTAGTATTTATACCGACATTTCCACAGTGCTGTACAGAGTACATAGTCATGTCACTTAACTGCCCTCAGAGGGGCCGACAATCTAATCCTAACATAGTCATATGTCTATGTATGTATTGTGTAGTTTATGTTTCGTAGTCTAGGGCCAATTTAGGGGGAAGCCAATTAACTTATATGTATGTTTCCGGGATGTGGGAGGAAACCAGAATGTTCAGAGGAAACCCACGAAGACACGGGGAGAACATACAAAGTCTGTGCAGATAGTGCCCTGGCTGGGATTCGAATTGGGGACCCAGCGCTGCAAGGTGAGAGCGCTAACTACTACCCCCATGCTGACCATATGTTTACACCCAGGCAGAGCAGAGCTCGGTCAGCATAACCAAGCAAATGGAGCAAAATCATAATGTACTGTGCTAAAAATGGCTCATTTATGACATGGCGTACCTCACAGGAAGTACAGGAGTAATAGAGGAAACAGAATAAAAAAGAGGTGATTGAAAAGACAGCATTAACATTGGCTTTGCCAGCACTGAAATTTGTCTAAGCACTACTATCCTGAACCTCTAGGGGTCAGAAGCCTCCTTTTTTACCTTCATAAAAGCCATGGCGGCCTGCGGTGTATTCTGGAATCTTTCATCCAAGGTCTCCTGTAAAGTGTGGGAATAAAGTTTCATAGTTTATAGTTCAATAGTTTATCTAAACATACACCTTATGTTAAAACCGCCCCAAACTTTTCATAGATGCAAATACAAAACGTATATCATAAGCCAAAGCCGAAACTGTCACCAATCAATATTTGTATAAATCTAATCATCCGCTTATTAAGTGTCATCAGAGGGAAGATTTAGGCTCGGTTTACATGTGAGCCGATGCAAAACGGGCACGGAAAGTGGTCGCGCTTCGTCGAATTTGCATCCAGTCTGCGCTATATGCAGCGATCGCCAGTCGTGACCCGCAGCCGCTCGGGGCCTCTGTACTCAGTCTGCCAGCTGCTGGGCTGTGTACAGGGAGCGAGTGGCGGCGATCAGCTGCGGGACATGTGGGCTGTGGCCCTGCTGTAGCCCGGGGCAGATGCTTTCCCCCATAGGTAATATCCCGTCTGCCCAGGATTATCGCGGACTGCGCTTACCGCAACGGATCCATTTGCAGAGTAACAAGTGTGAATGGTTCCTATTTATAAAATAGGAGCCATTCACTGTCAGTTTGGCAGTGAGCGGAGAACAGACAAAGAATGACTTAGTTCTCTGTTCAAGTAGGAACACAGCAGTCAGGGATAGCTGTTTATTCCTTTTATTTACTTTTCTTACCTGGACACCTATGCCTGGCTACCTATACTGGGGGCACATTTATTAGGCGACCTATAAAGGGAGCACCTACACTTGGCTTCTTATACAGGGAGCACCTACACTTGGCTTCTTATACAGGGGGCACCTACACTTGGCTTCCTATACAGGGGGCACCTATACTTGGCTTCCTATACAGGGGGCACCTACACTTGGCTACCTACCTATAATGATGGTGTTTCTTTTGGTCCCACAGCGGCAATAACGCACGGTGCAAATTGTTGGGTGCTGTGCAATCACTCCAAATCTGGGGGGTGTGGACACAACCTCAAAATTTTTCCTTAGGCAGCAAAAAGTCTAGAATCGGCCCTGCAGCCATGTGCACAAGCTACCTGCCCCATCGTCTGGCTCGGGTTCCGGGATGCTGGTGCCATTGAAGAATTTGTCACTGTGGAAGATGTACTGGTGTTGGGGGATCAGCCGGCCTGGGAAACAGATTCCAAACGTTACAACTCAATTAAAGCAAAGCGGAGGCATAAGGGGGAATGAAGAGTGGGAACCCCATGACTTCTTACAATGCACCAGGGCCTCACCGAGCGTTCTGATGATGAGGTGGAGCTGATCTACATCCGATTTTCCTGGCCACAGAGGTTGTCCAGTCAGCAGCTCAGCGAATACACATCCGATGGCCCAAACGTCGACCTCCCCATACTGCGTGTCCCCAACCAGCAGCTCGGGAGCGCGGTACCACCGGGTGGCCACGTAGTCTGAGTAATCATTCTCAAGACGGGCTGCAGGTAAAACATATAAAAAAGAGGATTTTCTGAACATTTTAGCTGGGAAGTCATTATTTTTGTTTGAAGGGAGGGGGTAAATATATCTGTCAAAATGTAACTTTAACCTTCTGTTTTAGGCCTAGTGCACACCGAGTGGTTTTGGTAGAGTTTTTAGAACCGCTTGCGGATGTGGAAACGCTTGGGTAATGTATTTCAATGAACTGGTGCACACCAGAGCGGTAGGCGTTTTGCAGAAACGCATACTCCCGGGCTGCAGCATTTTTTGGATTTCGGAGGCGTTTCTGCCTCCAATGTTAAGTATAGGAAAAATGCAAAATGATTGATAAAACGCCAGATCAGAGCGGTTTTCCAGGCGTTTGTGCTACAGTAGCTGTTCAGTAACACTTTACTGTAACAATATCTGTAATCTGCTACACAAAAACGCTACCAAAAACGCTTCCCTTTAAGTAAAAAACGCTACACAAAACCACAAAACGCTTCATAATAAGAGAAAACGCTTCAAAAACCGCTAGCATTTTGCGGATCTGCTAGCGGTTTTTGGTGTGCACTAGGCCTTAAAGTCTTAATTTTGCTATTTAATATGTAACTTTTAAGAATGTTTGAGGTTGGATGTTGATACACTACATGGCAAAAAGTACAAGGTCATTATTTGTTAAGGGGGTGATACGCAAGTGTTACCCTCCATATGACATCACCAATGGTCTAGTGGAGGAGAATAGTTTGTCAATATGTGGTTTGAAGAAGAGAGTCGAGTCCAGTACCACACTTGCACAATGCACCTGGGGGATGGGAGTATTAAAGTGCCATTAACAGAAATTATTATGTTGAGTGGGGGCATTAAATTGTGTGGTGGAAAGATAATTATTTCGGTCTTCTCCATGTTGAGTTTCAAAAAACGAGAGGACATGAAGGAGGAGAAAGCATTGAGAGAGTCAGGAACACGAGCTGTTAGAGTAGCCAAGTCAGAAGGAGAAAGATAGATTTTGGTGTCGCCAGCATATAGGTGGTACTTGAAACCAAAGCAACTGATGAGATGACCAAGATCGTAGGTGTAGCTAGAGAAAAGGAGAGGTCAGAGGGAGATAAAACACTTACTTAAGATCCGAGCAAAGCCAAAGTCACAGAGTTTGATGACTCCTTGCTTGGTAAGGAGGATATTCTCAGGTTTGACATCCCGGTGGACGCACTGCCAGGAAAAGACAGTATTTAGCACCCAGAAACATCATGAGCAAATAGGGAGGGGGGGGGGGGGCAGAGCAGGGTTCTCACTTGGTAAATTTCATGTGCAGTTTCCTGTAACGCACATCATTGCGCACCAAATGTTAACCTTATTAATGGCAGGGCTTATATATACTGTAGCTATGTACACACGCTATAAAAAAATTAAATGGAAATGTCCGACAAACAACAGATTTTGCAGTAGGAGGCGGCAATCCTTGCGAAAAATGTAGCCAAACAAAGACGAGCTACCAATACCAGGGATTTTGCTAGAATTATCCGGTGGGTCAACAAACTTGTTCTACAAAATGTACGCATGCTGTGCGTAATGCCGCTCCCTCTTGCAGTATTTTAATTACTTAGTCGTTTGGCATATAGATTTGAGGACAACGTTGTGTGACAGAATCATTGTTTATTTTTGTCAGGGGTAAAGTTGTTTGCACACCGTTGCTCGTTTGTTTGCGGCGACGTTTGTATAGTGTGTGTATAAACCTTAAGAATAGGGATATAGCAGAGTTCTATGGTTGCAGCGGGACGTCTGGCTAATTTACGCTGTTTTTATGGCAGAAGTTGACAGCCTGTATAATCTGCAGAGCGATATTCTTCGTGATGGCATCTGGGACTCTGAAAAACACCTATACGGTAATACTATTAGAGACGGCCTGGAAACTGTACGCTGGATTCAAGTGATGTGTGAGATAAAAGTATTACCTAATTCAATTATTGTTACCTTCATAAAAGCCATGGCAGCCTGCGGTGTATTCGGGAATCTTTCCTCCAAGGTCTCCTGTAAAAAATAGCATATCGCATCATTATCACAGTTTAGTTTGTATACAATATAGCAGTGTGCCTCCTACTTTATGTCAGAATACAGTTAAAGAAAAACGTCAGTACCAAAACACATTCTGAAAAGGTGAATCAATCCGCCATGGATAGTGGGGAATGAAATAATTTAGCTTCCAGCAATAGCTGGAAGCTGAATTATTATGTTTTAAAAGTAACTTCAGCTCCATCTTCTGATGGTGCCGAAGTTACTCCCCGTGCGTTGCTATAGCAGTAATTCCTATTACGGCCTATGGTGACGCCGGCTGCGCCAAGTCTCCTGTGCTGGATTCACTGTGTTCGTTGCCTGGATCTAAGCCCTGATCTAGAGTTAGGATAGTGTTTCTAGTTTAGCAGAAGAAAGTGTTGCCACCATTTCTTACCTGTTGCCTCCTCCGTCCCCACCCCTTACTCCTCTCTGGCTCCTCATGGGTGGGGTTTAATTATGCACCCTCCAGGAGCTGCTCACAGCTCAGTCTATCATCAGGGTCCATGTGCACACAGCCCTGCAGAAGGAAGGCATGTGATGTGAGGTCATTGTGTAACATTAGTGGATAATTACCTCGTGTTTAAAGAAAAAAGAAAGGCATTTTCCTGTGTAGAATTTGTTCACCACTCATAGAATTGATTAGTTTTACATTATTGCTTATGTTAGGATTATACTGTAATATCAGAAACGTGATCCAGCAGAATCTACACAAGTTCCAGGTATTCCAGAATATATAAAACATGCACCTATGTCCCATTGATTTGATATTTATACCGACATCTTCCACAGTGCTGTACAGAGTACATAGTCATGTCACTTAACTGTCCCTCAGAGGGGCCCACAATCTAATCCTACCATAGTCATATGTCTATGTATGTATTGTGTAGTTTATGTTTCGTAGTCTAGGGCCAATTTAGGGGTAAGCCAATGAACTTATATGTATGTCTTTGGGGTGTGGGAGGAAACCAGAATGCCCAGAGGAAACCCACAAAGACACGGGGAGAACGTACAAACTCCGTGCAAATAGTGCCCTGGCTGGGATTCGAACCGGGCACCCAGCGCTGCAAGGTGAGAGCGCTAACTACTACCCCCATGCTGACCATATGTTTACACCCAGGCAGAGCAGAGCTCAGTCAGCATGACCAAGCAAATGGAGCAAAATCATAACGTACTGTGCTAAAAATGGCTGATTTATGACATGGCGTACCTCACAGGAAGTACAAGAGTAATAGAGGAAACAGAATAAAAGAGAGGTGATTGAAAAGACAGCATTAACTTGGCTTTGCCAGCACTCAAATGTGTCTAAGCACTACTATCCTAAACCTCTAGGGGTCAGAAGCCTCCGTTTTTACCTTCATAAAAGCCATGGCGGCCTGCGGTGTATTCTGGAATATTTCCTCCAAGGTCTCCTGTAAAGCATGGGAATAAAGTTTCATAGTTTATAGTTCAATAGTTTATCTAAACATACACCTTACTTTAAAACCGCCCCAAACTTTTCATAGATGCAAATACAAAACGTATATCATAAGCCAAAGGCAAAACTGTCACCAATCAATATTTGTATAAATCTAATCATCCGCTTATTAATTGTCATCAGAGGGAAGATTTAGGCTCGGTTTACATGTGAGCCGATGCAAAACGGGCACGGAAAGTGGTTGCGCTTCGTCCAATTTGCATCCAGTCTGCGCTATATGCAGCGATTTCCAGTCGTGACCCGCGGCCGATTGGGGCCTCTGTACTCAGCCCAGAGGGTGGCAGGAGCATGGAAATCTCCATAGGATGCAGTAGAATAAATTCTCCCTAGCATCAGGGAGAATTTTCATTAATTCACCATGAACCAATGGGATTTCTACCTGTTGCTGAGGATTCCCATTGGTCTTTTGCAGCTCAATGGAGTTCCCCATGTTTCTGCCAGCTGCTGGGCTGTGTACAGGGAGCGAGTGGCGGTGATCAGCTGCGGGACATGTGGGCCGTGGCCCTGCTGTAGCCCGGGGCAGATGCTTTCCCCCATAGGTAATATCCCGTCTGCCCAGGATTATCGCGGACTGCGCTTACCGCAACGGATCCATTTGCATAGTAACAAGTGTGAATGGTTCCCATTTATAAAATAGTAGCCATTCACTGTCAGTTTGGCAGTGAGCGGAGAACAGACAAAGAATGACTTAATTCTCTGTTCAAGTAGGAACACAGCAGTCAGGGATAGCTGTTTATTCCTTTTATTCACTTTTCTTACCTGGACACCTATGCCTGGCTACCTATACTGGGGGCACATTTATTAGGCGACCTATACAGGGAGCACCTACACTTGGCTTCTTATACAGGGGGCACCTACACTTGGCTTCCTATACAGGGGGCACCTACACTTGGCTTCCTATACAGGGGGCACATACACTTGGCTACCTACCTATACTGATGGCAGGTTTTTTTGGTCCCACTGCGGCAATAACGCACGGTGCAAATTGTCGGGTGCTGTGCAATCACTCCAAATCTGGGGGGTGTGGGCACAACCTTTAACATTTTTCCTTAGGCAGCAAAAAGTCTAGAATCGGCCCTGCAGCCGTGTGCACAAGCTACCTGCCACATCGTCTGGCTCGGGTTCCGGGATGCTGGTGCCATTGAAGAACTTGTCACTGTGGAAGATGTACTGGTGTCGGGGGATCAGCCGGCCTGGGAAACAGATTCCAAACGTT
The DNA here is from genome assembly GCF_040937935.1 of Hyperolius riggenbachi. NCBI lineage: Eukaryota > Metazoa > Chordata > Amphibia > Anura > Hyperoliidae > Hyperolius > Hyperolius riggenbachi. Next base: position 114,712,768 of record NC_090655.1, read on the forward strand.
ACAATTTAATTAAAGCAAAGCGGAGGCATAAGGGGGAATGAAGAGTGGGAACCCCATGACTTCCCACAATGCACCAGGGCCTCACCGAGCGTTCTGATGATGAGGTGGAGCTGATCTACATCCGATTTCCCTGGCCACAGAGGTTGTCCAGTCAGCAGCTCAGCAAATACACATCCGATGGCCCAAACGTCGACCTCCCCATACTGCGTGTCCCCAACCAGCAGCTCGGGAGCGCCGTACCACCGGGTGGCCACGTAGTCTGAGTAATCATTCTCAAGACGGGCTGCAGGTAAAACATATAAAAAAGAGGATTTTCTGAACATTTTAGCTGGAAAGTCATTATTTTTGTTTGAAGGGAGGGGGTAAATATGTCTGTCAAAATGTAACTTTAACCTTCTGTTTTAGGCCTAGTGCACACCGAGTGGTTTTGGTAGTGTTTTTAGAACCGCTTGCGGATGTGGAAACGCTTGGGTAATGTATTTCAATGAACTGGTGCACACCAGAGCGGTAGGCGCTTTGCAGAAACGCATACTCCCGGGCTGCAGCATTTTTTGGATTTCGGAGGCGTTTCTGCCTCCAATGTTAAGTATAGGAAAAATGCAAAATGCTTGATAAAACGCCAGAGCAGAGCGGTTTTCCAGGCGTTTGTGCTACAGTAGCTGTTCAGTAACACTTTACTGTAACAATATCTGTAATCTGCTACACAAGAACGCTACCAAAAACGCTTCCCTTTAAGTAAAAAACGCTACACAAAACCACAAAACGCTTCCTAATAAGAGAAAACGCTTCAAAAACCGCTAGCATTTTGCGGATCTGCTAGCGGTTTTTGGTGTGCACTAGGCCTTAAAGTCTTAATTTTGCTATTTAATATGTAACTTTTAAGAATGTTTGAGGTTGGATGTTGATACACTACATGGCAAAAAGTACAAGGTCATTATTTGTTAAGGGGGTGATACGCAAGTGTTACCCTCCATATGACATCACCAATGGTCTAGTGGAGGAGAATAGTTTGTCAATATGTGGTTTGAAGAAGAGAGTCGAGTCCAGTACCACACTTGCGCAATGCACCTGGGGGATGGGGGTATTAAAGTGCCATTAACAGAAATTATTATGTTGAGTGGGGGCATTAAATTGTGTGGTGGAAAGATAATTATTTCGGTCTTGTCCATGTTGAGTTTCAAAAAACGAGAGGACATGAAGGAGGAGATAGCATTGAGAGAGTCAGGAACACGAGCTGTTAGAGTAGCCAAGTCAGGAGGTGAAAGATAGATTTTGGTGTCGCCAGCATATAGGTGGTACTGGAAACCAAAGCAACTGATGAGATGACCAAGATCGTAGGTGTAGCTAGAGAAAAGGAGAGGTCAGAGGGAGATAAAACACTTACTTAAGATCTGAGCAAAGCTAAAGTCACAGAGTTTGATGACTCCTTGCTTGGTAAGGGGGATATTCTCAGGTTTGACATCCCGGTGGACGCACTGCCAGGAAAAGACAGTATTTACCACCCAGAAACATCATGAGCAATAGGGAGGGGGGGGGGGGGCAGAGCAGCGTTCTCACTTGGTAAATTTCATGTGCAGTTTCCTGTAACGCACATCATTGCGCACCAAATGTTAACCTATTAATGGCAGGGCTTATAAATACTGTAGCTATGTACACACGCTATAAAAAAAATTCAATGGAAATGTCCGACAAACAATAGATTTTGCAGTAGGAGGCGGCAATCCTTGCGAAAAATGTAGACAAACAAAGACGAGCTACCAATACCAGGGATTTTGCCAGAATTATCCGGTGGGTCAACAACCTTGTTCTACAAAATGTACGCATGCTGTGCGTAATGCCGCTCCCTCTTGCAGTATTTTAATTACTTAGTCGTTTGGCATATAGATTTGAGGACAACGTTGTGTGACAGAATCATTGTTTATTTTTGTCAGGGGTAAAGTTGTTTGCACACCGTTGCTCGTTTGTTTGCGGCGACGTTTGTATAGTGTGTGTATGGACCATAAGAATAGGGATATAGCAGAGTTCTATGGTTGCAGCAGGACGTCTGGCTAATTTACGCTGTTTTTATGGCAGAAGTTGACAGCCTGTATAATCTGCAGAGCGATATTCTTCGTGATGGCATCTGGGACTCTGAAAAACACCTATACGGTAATACTATTAGAGACGGCCTGGAAACTGTACGCTGGATTCAAGTGATGTGTGAGATAAAAGTATTACCTAATTCAATTATTGTTACCTTCATAAAAGCCATGGCGGCCTGCGGTGTATTCGGGAATCTTTCCTCCAAGGTCTCCTGTAAAAAATAGCATATCGCATCATTATCACAGTTTAGTTCGTATACAATATAGCAGTGTGCCTCCTACTTTATGTCAGAATACAGTTAAAGAAAAACGTCAGTACCAAAACACATTCTGAAAAGGTGAATCAATCCGCCATGGATAGTGGGGAATGAAATAATTTAGCTTCCAGCAATAGCTGGAAGCTGAATTATTATGTTTTAAAAGTAACTTCAGCTCCGTCTTCTGATGGTGCCGAAGTTACTCCCCGTGCGTTGCTATAGCAGTAATTCTATTACGGCCTATGGTGACGCCGGCTGCGCCAAGTCTCCTGTGCTGGATTCACTGTGTTCGTTGCCTGGATCTAAGCCCTGATCTAGAGTTAGGATAGTGTTTCTAGTTTAGCAGAAGAAAGTGTTGACACCATTCCTTACCTGTTGCCTCCTCCGTCCCCACCCCTTACTCCTCTCTGGCTCCTCATGGGTGGGGTTTAAGTATGCACCCTCCAGGAGCTGCTCACAGCTCAGTCTATCATCAGGGTCCATGTGCACACAGCCCTGCAGAAGGAAGGCATGTGATGTGAGGTCATTGTGTAACATTAGTGGATAATTACCTCGTGTTTAAAGAAAAAAGAAAGGCATTTTCCTGTGTAGCATTTGTTCACCACTCATAGAATTGATTAGTTTTACATTATTGCTTATGTTAGGATTATACTGTAATATCAGAAACGTGATCCAGCAGAATCTACACAAGTTCCAGGGATTCCAGAATATATAAAACATGCACCTATGTCCCACTGATTTGATATTTATACCGACATCTTCCACAGTGCTGTACAGAGTACATAGTCATGTCACTTAACTGTCCCTCAGAGGGGCCCACAATCTAATCCTACCATAGTCATATGTCTATGTATGTATTGTGTAGTTTATGTTTCGTAGTCTAGGGCCAATTTAGGGGTAAGCAAATTAACTTATATGTATGTCTTTGGGATGTGGGAGGAAACCAGAATGCCCAGAGGAAACCCACGAAGACACGGGGAGAACATACAAACTCCGTGCAAATAGTGCCCTGGCTGGGATTCGAACCGGGCACCCAGCGCTGCAAGGTGAGAACGCTAACTACTACCCCCATGCTGCCCATATGTTTACACCCAGGCAGAGCAGAGCTCAGTCAGCATAACCAAGCAAATGGAGCAAAATCATAACGTACTGTGCTAAAAATGGCTCATTTATGACATGGCGTACCTCACAGGAAGTACAAGAGTAATAGAGGAAACAGAATAAAAGAGAGGTGATTGAAAAGACAGCATTAACTTGGCTTTGCCAGCACTGAAATGTGTCTAAGCACTACTATCCTAAACCTCTAGGGGTCAGAAGCCTCCTTTTTTACCTTCATAAAAGCCATGGCGGCCTGCGGTGTATTCTGGAATCTTTCCTCCAAGGTCTCCTGTAAAGCATGGGAATAAAGTTTCATAGTTTATAGTTCAATAGTGTATAAAAACATACACCTTACTTTAAAACCGCCCCAAACTTTTCATAGATGCAAATACAAAACGTATATCATAAGCCAAAGCTGAAACTGTCACCAATCAATATTGTATAAATCTAATCATCCGCTTATTAATTGTCATCACAGGGAAGATTTACGCTCGGTTTACATGTGAGCCGATGCAAAACGGGCACGGAAAGTGGTCGCGCTTCGTCCAATTTGCATCCAGTCTGCGCTATATGCAGCGATTTCCAGTCGTGACCCGCGGGCGATTGGGGCCTCTGTACTCAGCCCAGAGGGTGGCAGGAGCATGGAAATCTCCATAGGATGCAGTAGAATAAATTCTCCCTAGCATCAGGGAGAATTTTCATTAATTCACCATGAACCAATGGGATTTCTACCTGTTGCTGAGGATTCCCATTGTTCTTTTGCAGCTCAATGGAGATCCCCATGTTTCTGCCAGCTGCTGGGCTGTGTACAGGGAGCGAGTGGCGGTGATCAGCTGCGGGACATGTGGGCCGTGGCCCTGCTGTAGCCCGGGGCAGATGCTTTCCCCCATAGGTAATATCCCGTCTGCCCAGGATTATCGCGGACTGCGCTTACCGCAACGGATCCATTTGCAGAGTAACAAGTGTGAATGGTTCCCATTTATAAAATAGGAGCCATTCACTGTCAGTTTGGCAGTGAGCGGAGAACAGACAAAGAATGACTTAATTCTCTGTTCAAGTAGGAACACAGCAGTCAGGGATAGCTGTTTATTCCTTTTATTCACTTTTCTTACCTGGACACCTATGCCTGGCTACCTATACTGGGGGCACATTTATTAGGCGACCTATACAGGGAGCACCTACACTTGGCTTTTTATACAGGGGGCACCTACACTTGGCTTCCAATACAGGGGGCACCTACACTTGGCTTCCTATACAGGGGGCACATACACTTGGCTATCTACCTATACTGATGGCGGGTTTTTTTGGTCCCACAGCGGCAATAACGCACGGTGCAAATTGTCGGGTGCTGTGCAATCACTCCAAATCTGGGGGGTGTGGGCACAATCTTTAAAATTTTTCCTTAGGCAGCAAAAAGTCTAGAATCGGCCCTGCAGCCATGTGCACAAGCTACCTGCCCCATCGTCTGGCTCGGGTTCCGGGATGCTGGTGCCATTGAAGAATTTGTCACTGTGGAAGATGTACTGGTGTCGGGGGATCAGCCGGCCTGGGAAACAGATTCCAAACGTTACAACTCAATTAAAGCAAAGCGGAGGCATAAGGGGGAATGAAGAGTGGGAACCCCATGACTTCTCACAATGCACCAGGGCCTCACCGAGCGTTCTGATGATGAGGTGGAGCTGATCTACATCCGATTTCCCTGGCCACAGAGGTTGTCCAGTCAGCAGCTCAGCGAATACACATCCGATGGCCCAAACGTCGACCTCCCCATACTGCGTGTCCCCAACCAGCAGCTCGGGAGCGCGGTACCACCGGGTGGCCACGTAGTCTGAGTAATCATTCTCAAGACGGGCTGCAGGTAAAACATATAAAAAAGAGGATTTTCTGAACATTTTAGCTGGGAAGTCATTATTTTTGTTTGAAGGGAGGGGGTAAATATATCTGTCAAAATGTAACTTTAACCTTCTGTTTTAGGCCTAGTGCACACCGAGTGGTTTTGGTAGAGTTTTTAGAACCGCTTGCGGATGTGGAAACGCTTGGGTAATGTTTTTCAATGAACTGGTGCACACCAGAGCGGTAGGCGTTTTGCAGAAACGCATACTCCCGGGCTGCAGCATTTTTTGGATTTCGGAGGCGTTTCTGCCTCCAATGTTAAGTATAGGAAAAATGCAAAATGCTTGATAAAACGCCAGAGCAGAGCGGTTTTCCAGGCGTTTGTGCTACAGTAGCTGTTCAGTAACACTTTACTGTAACAATATCTGTAATTTGCTACACAAAAACGCTACCAAAAACGCTTCCCTTTAAGTAAAAAACGCTACACAAAACGCTTCCTAATAAGAGAAAACGCTTCAAAAACCGCTAGCATTTTGCGGATCTGCTAGCGGTTTTTGGTGTGCACTAGGCCTTAAAGTCTTAATTTTGCTATTTAATATGTAACTTTTAAGAATGTTTGAGGTTGGATGTTGATACACTACATGGCAGAAAGTACAAGGTCATTATTTGTTAAGGGGGTGATACGCAAGTGTTACCCTCCATATGACATCACCAATGGTCTAGTGGAGGAGAATAGTTTGTCAATATGTGGTTTGAAGAAGAGAGTCGAGTCCAGTACCACACTTGCGCAATGCACCTGGGGGATGGGGGTATTAAAGTGCCATTAACAGAAATTATTATGTTGAGTGGGGGCATTAAATTGTGTGGTGGAAAGATAATTTTTTCGGTCTTGTCCATGTTGAGTTTCAAAAAACGAGAGGACATGAAGGAGGAGATAGCATTGAGAGAGTCAGGAACACGAGCTGTTAGAGTAGCCAAGTCAGGAGGTGAAAGATAGATTTTGGTGTCGCCAGCATATAGGTGGTACTGGAAACCAAAGCAACTGATGAGATGACCAAGATCGTAGGTGTAGCTAGAGAAAAGGAGAGGTCAGAGGGAGATAAAACACTTACTTAAGATCCGAGCAAAGCTAAAGTCACAGAGTTTGATGACTCCTTGCTTGGTAAGGAGGATATTCTCAGGTTTGACATCCCGGTGGATGCACTGCCAGGAAAAGACAGTATTTACCACCTAGAAACATCATGAGCAATAGGGAGGGGGGGGGGGCAGAGCAGCGTTCTCACTTGGTAAATTTCATGTGCAGTTTCCTGTAACGCACATCATTGCGCACCAAATGTTAACCTTATTAATGGCAGGGCTTATATATACTGTAGCTATGTACACACGCTATAAAAAAATTCAATGGAAATGTCCGACAAACAACAGATTTTGCAGTAGGAGGCGGCAATGCTTGCGAAAAATTTAGCCAAGCAAAGACGAGCTACCAATACCAGGGATTTTGCCAGAATTATCCGGTGGGTCAACAACCTTGTTCTACAAAATGTACGCATGCTGTGCGTAATGCCGCTCCCTCTTGCAGTATTTTAATTACTTAGTCGTTTGGCATATAGATTTGAGGACAACGTTGTGTGACAGAATCATTGTTTATTTTTGTCAGGGGTAAAGTTGTTTGCACACCGTTGCTCGTTTGTTTGCGGCGACGTTTGTATAGTGTGTGTATGGACCATAAGAATAGGGATATAGCAGAGTTCTATGGTTGCAGCGGGACGTCTGGCTAATTTACGCTGTTTTTATGGCAGAAGTTGACAGCCTGTATAATCTGCAGAGCGATATTCTTCGTGATGGCATCTGGGACTCTGAAAAACACCTATACGGTAATACTATTAGAGACGGCCTGGAAACTGTACGCTGGATTCAAGTGATGTGTGAGATAAAAGTATTACCTAATTCAATTATTGTTACCTTCATAAAAGCCATGGCGGCCTGCGGTGTATTCGGGAATCTTTCCTCCAAGGTCTCCTGTAAAAAATAGCATATCGCATCATTATCACAGTTTAGTTCGTATACAATATAGCAGTGTGCCTTCTACTTTATGTCAGAATACAGTTAAAGAAAAACGTCAGTACCAAAACACATTCTGAAAAGGTGAATCAATCCGCCATGGATAGTGGGGAATGAAATAATTTAGCTTCCAGCAATAGCTGGAAGCTGAATTATTATGTTTTAAAAGTAACTTCAGCTCCGTCTTCTGATGGTGCCGAAGTTACTCCCCGTGCGTTGCTATAGCAGTCATTCCTATTACGGCCTATGGTGACGCCGGCTGCGCCAAGTCTCCTGTGCTGGATTCACTGTGTTCGTTGCCTGGATCTAAGCCCTGATCTAGAGTTAGGATAGTGTTTCTAGTTTAGCAGAAGAAAGTGTTGACACCATTCCTTACCTGTTGCCTCCTCCGTCCCCACCCCTTACTCCTCTCTGGCTCCTCATGGGTGGGGTTTAAGTATGCACCCTCCAGGAGCTGCTCACAGCTCAGTCTATCATCAGGGTCCATGTGCACACAGCCCTGCAGAAGGAAGGCATGTGATGTGAGGTCATTGTGTAACATTAGTGGATAATTACCTCGTGTTTAAAGAAAAAAGAAAGGCATTTTCCTGTGTAGCATTTGTTCACCACTCATAGAATTGATTAGTTTTACATTATTGCTTATGTTAGGATTATACTGTAATATCAGAAACGTGATCCAGCAGAATCTACACAAGTTCCAGGGATTCCAGAATATATAAAACATGCACCTATGTCCCACTGATTTGATATTTATACCGACATCTTCCACAGTGCTGTACAGAGTACATAGTCATGTCACTTAACTGTCCCTCAGAGGGGCCCACAATCTAATCCTACCATAGTCATATGTCTATGTATGTATTGTGTAGTTTATGTTTCGTAGTCTAGGGCCAATTTAGGGGTAAGCAAATTAACTTATATGTATGTCTTTGGGATGTGGGAGGAAACCAGAATGCCCAGAGGAAACCCACGAAGACACGGGGAGAACATACAAACTCCGTGCAAATAGTGCCCTGGCTGGGATTCGAACCGGGCACCCAGCGCTGCAAGGTGAGAACGCTAACTACTACCCCCATGCTGCCCATATGTTTACACCCAGGCAGAGCAGAGCTCAGTCAGCATAACCAAGCAAATGGAGCAAAATCATAACGTACTGTGCTAAAAATGGCTCATTTATGACATGGCGTACCTCACAGGAAGTACAAGAGTAATAGAGGAAACAGAATAAAAGAGAGGTGATTGAAAAGACAGCATTAACTTGGCTTTGCCAGCACTGAAATGTGTCTAAGCACTACTATCCTAAACCTCTAGGGGTCAGAAGCCTCCTTTTTTACCTTCATAAAAGCCATGGCGGCCTGCGGTGTATTCTGGAATCTTTCCTCCAAGGTCTCCTGTAAAGCATGGGAATAAAGTTTCATAGTTTATAGTTCAATAGTGTATAAAAACATACACCTTACTTTAAAACCGCCCCAAACTTTTCATAGATGCAAATACAAAACGTATATCATAAGCCAAAGCTGAAACTGTCACCAATCAATATTGTATAAATCTAATCATCCGCTTATTAATTGTCATCACAGGGAAGATTTACGCTCGGTTTACATGTGAGCCGATGCAAAACGGGCACGGAAAGTGGTCGCGCTTCGTCCAATTTGCATCCAGTCTGCGCTATATGCAGCGATTTCCAGTCGTGACCCGCGGGCGATTGGGGCCTCTGTACTCAGCCCAGAGGGTGGCAGGAGCATGGAAATCTCCATAGGATGCAGTAGAATAAATTCTCCCTAGCATCAGGGAGAATTTTCATTAATTCACCATGAACCAATGGGATTTCTACCTGTTGCTGAGGATTCCCATTGTTCTTTTGCAGCTCAATGGAGATCCCCATGTTTCTGCCAGCTGCTGGGCTGTGTACAGGGAGCGAGTGGCGGTGATCAGCTGCGGGACATGTGGGCCGTGGCCCTGCTGTAGCCCGGGGCAGATGCTTTCCCCCATAGGTAATATCCCGTCTGCCCAGGATTATCGCGGACTGCGCTTACCGCAACGGATCCATTTGCAGAGTAACAAGTGTGAATGGTTCCCATTTATAAAATAGGAGCCATTCACTGTCAGTTTGGCAGTGAGCGGAGAACAGACAAAGAATGACTTAATTCTCTGTTCAAGTAGGAACACAGCAGTCAGGGATAGCTGTTTATTCCTTTTATTCACTTTTCTTACCTGGACACCTATGCCTGGCTACCTATACTGGGGGCACATTTATTAGGCGACCTATACAGGGAGCACCTACACTTGGCTTTTTATACAGGGGGCACCTACACTTGGCTTCCAATACAGGGGGCACCTACACTTGGCTTCCTATACAGGGGGCACATACACTTGGCTATCTACCTATACTGATGGCGGGTTTTTTTGGTCCCACAGCGGCAATAACGCACGGTGCAAATTGTCGGGTGCTGTGCAATCACTCCAAATCTGGGGGGTGTGGGCACAATCTTTAAAATTTTTCCTTAGGCAGCAAAAAGTCTAGAATCGGCCCTGCAGCCATGTGCACAAGCTACCTGCCCCATCGTCTGGCTCGGGTTCCGGGATGCTGGTGCCATTGAAGAATTTGTCACTGTGGAAGATGTACTGGTGTCGGGGGATCAGCCGGCCTGGGAAACAGATTCCAAACGTTACAACTCAATTAAAGCAAAGCGGAGGCATAAGGGGGAATGAAGAGTGGGAACCCCATGACTTCTCACAATGCACCAGGGCCTCACCGAGCGTTCTGATGATGAGGTGGAGCTGATCTACATCCGATTTCCCTGGCCACAGAGGTTGTCCAGTCAGCAGCTCAGCGAATACACATCCGATGGCCCAAACGTCGACCTCCCCATACTGCGTGTCCCCAACCAGCAGCTCGGGAGCGCGGTACCACCGGGTGGCCACGTAGTCTGAGTAATCATTCTCAAGACGGGCTGCAGGTAAAACATATAAAAAAGAGGATTTTCTGAACATTTTAGCTGGGAAGTCATTATTTTTGTTTGAAGGGAGGGGGTAAATATATCTGTCAAAATGTAACTTTAACCTTCTGTTTTAGGCCTAGTGCACACCGAGTGGTTTTGGTAGAGTTTTTAGAACCGCTTGCGGATGTGGAAACGCTTGGGTAATGTTTTTCAATGAACTGGTGCACACCAGAGCGGTAGGCGTTTTGCAGAAACGCATACTCCCGGGCTGCAGCATTTTTTGGATTTCGGAGGCGTTTCTGCCTCCAATGTTAAGTATAGGAAAAATGCAAAATGCTTGATAAAACGCCAGAGCAGAGCGGTTTTCCAGGCGTTTGTGCTACAGTAGCTGTTCAGTAACACTTTACTGTAACAATATCTGTAATTTGCTACACAAAAACGCTACCAAAAACGCTTCCCTTTAAGTAAAAAACGCTACACAAAACGCTTCCTAATAAGAGAAAACGCTTCAAAAACCGCTAGCATTTTGCGGATCTGCTAGCGGTTTTTGGTGTGCACTAGGCCTTAAAGTCTTAATTTTGCTATTTAATATGTAACTTTTAAGAATGTTTGAGGTTGGATGTTGATACACTACATGGCAGAAAGTACAAGGTCATTATTTGTTAAGGGGGTGATACGCAAGTGTTACCCTCCATATGACATCACCAATGGTCTAGTGGAGGAGAATAGTTTGTCAATATGTGGTTTGAAGAAGAGAGTCGAGTCCAGTACCACACTTGCGCAATGCACCTGGGGGATGGGGGTATTAAAGTGCCATTAACAGAAATTATTATGTTGAGTGGGGGCATTAAATTGTGTGGTGGAAAGATAATTTTTTCGGTCTTGTCCATGTTGAGTTTCAAAAAACGAGAGGACATGAAGGAGGAGATAGCATTGAGAGAGTCAGGAACACGAGCTGTTAGAGTAGCCAAGTCAGGAGGTGAAAGATAGATTTTGGTGTCGCCAGCATATAGGTGGTACTGGAAACCAAAGCAACTGATGAGATGACCAAGATCGTAGGTGTAGCTAGAGAAAAGGAGAGGTCAGAGGGAGATAAAACACTTACTTAAGATCCGAGCAAAGCTAAAGTCACAGAGTTTGATGACTCCTTGCTTGGTAAGGAGGATATTCTCAGGTTTGACATCCCGGTGGATGCACTGCCAGGAAAAGACAGTATTTACCACCTAGAAACATCATGAGCAATAGGGAGGGGGGGGGGGCAGAGCAGCGTTCTCACTTGGTAAATTTCATGTGCAGTTTCCTGTAACGCACATCATTGCGCACCAAATGTTAACCTTATTAATGGCAGGGCTTATATATACTGTAGCTATGTACACACGCTATAAAAAAATTCAATGGAAATGTCCGACAAACAACAGATTTTGCAGTAGGAGGCGGCAATGCTTGCGAAAAATTTAGCCAAGCAAAGACGAGCTACCAATACCAGGGATTTTGCCAGAATTATCCGGTGGGTCAACAACCTTGTTCTACAAAATGTACGCATGCTGTGCGTAATGCCGCTCCCTCTTGCAGTATTTTAATTACTTAGTCGTTTGGCATATAGATTTGAGGACAACGTTGTGTGACAGAATCATTGTTTATTTTTGTCAGGGGTAAAGTTGTTTGCACACCGTTGCTCGTTTGTTTGCGGCGACGTTTGTATAGTGTGTGTATGGACCATAAGAATAGGGATATAGCAGAGTTCTATGGTTGCAGCGGGACGTCTGGCTAATTTACGCTGTTTTTATGGCAGAAGTTGACAGCCTGTATAATCTGCAGAGCGATATTCTTCGTGATGGCATCTGGGACTCTGAAAAACACCTATACGGTAATACTATTAGAGACGGCCTGGAAACTGTACGCTGGATTCAAGTGATGTGTGAGATAAAAGTATTACCTAATTCAATTATTGTTACCTTCATAAAAGCCATGGCGGCCTGCGGTGTATTCGGGAATCTTTCCTCCAAGGTCTCCTGTAAAAAATAGCATATCGCATCATTATCACAGTTTAGTTCGTATACAATATAGCAGTGTGCCTTCTACTTTATGTCAGAATACAGTTAAAGAAAAACGTCAGTACCAAAACACATTCTGAAAAGGTGAATCAATCCGCCATGGATAGTGGGGAATGAAATAATTTAGCTTCCAGCAATAGCTGGAAGCTGAATTATTATGTTTTAAAAGTAACTTCAGCTCCGTCTTCTGATGGTGCCGAAGTTACTCCCCGTGCGTTGCTATAGCAGTCATTCCTATTACGGCCTATGGTGACGCCGGCTGCGCCAAGTCTCCTGTGCTGGATTCACTGTGTTCGTTGCCTGGATCTAAGCCCTGATCTAGAGTTAGGATAGTGTTTCTAGTTTAGCAGAAGAAAGTGTTGACACCATTCCTTACCTGTTGCCTCCTCCGTCCCCACCCCTTACTCCTCTCTGGCTCCTCATGGGTGGGGTTTAAGTATGCACCCTCCAGGAGCTGCTCACAGCTCAGTCTATCATCAGGGTCCATGTGCACACAGCCCTGCAGAAGGAAGGCATGTGATGTGAGGTCATTGTGTAACATTAGTGGATAATTACCTCGTGTTTAAAGAAAAAAGAAAGGCATTTTCCTGTGTAGCATTTGTTCACCACTCATAGAATTGATTAGTTTTACATTATTGCTTATGTTAGGATTATACTGTAATATCAGAAACGTGATCCAGCAGAATCTACACAAGTTCCAGGGATTCCAGAATATATAAAACATGCACCTATGTCCCACTGATTTGATATTTATACCGACATCTTCCACAGTGCTGTACAGAGTACATAGTCATGTCACTTAACTGTCCCTCAGAGGGGCCCACAATCTAATCCTACCATAGTCATATGTCTATGTATGTATTGTGTAGTTTATGTTTCGTAGTCTAGGGCCAATTTAGGGGTAAGCAAATTAACTTATATGTATGTCTTTGGGATGTGGGAGGAAACCAGAATGCCCAGAGGAAACCCACGAAGACACGGGGAGAACATACAAACTCCGTGCAAATAGTGCCCTGGCTGGGATTCGAACCGGGCACCCAGCGCTGCAAGGTGAGAACGCTAACTACTACCCCCATGCTGCCCATATGTTTACACCCAGGCAGAGCAGAGCTCAGTCAGCATAACCAAGCAAATGGAGCAAAATCATAACGTACTGTGCTAAAAATGGCTCATTTATGACATGGCGTACCTCACAGGAAGTACAAGAGTAATAGAGGAAACAGAATAAAAGAGAGGTGATTGAAAAGACAGCATTAACTTGGCTTTGCCAGCACTGAAATGTGTCTAAGCACTACTATCCTAAACCTCTAGGGGTCAGAAGCCTCCTTTTTTACCTTCATAAAAGCCATGGCGGCCTGCGGTGTATTCTGGAATCTTTCCTCCAAGGTCTCCTGTAAAGCATGGGAATAAAGTTTCATAGTTTATAGTTCAATAGTGTATAAAAACATACACCTTACTTTAAAACCGCCCCAAACTTTTCATAGATGCAAATACAAAACGTATATCATAAGCCAAAGCTGAAACTGTCACCAATCAATATTGTATAAATCTAATCATCCGCTTATTAATTGTCATCACAGGGAAGATTTACGCTCGGTTTACATGTGAGCCGATGCAAAACGGGCACGGAAAGTGGTCGCGCTTCGTCCAATTTGCATCCAGTCTGCGCTATATGCAGCGATTTCCAGTCGTGACCCGCGGGCGATTGGGGCCTCTGTACTCAGCCCAGAGGGTGGCAGGAGCATGGAAATCTCCATAGGATGCAGTAGAATAAATTCTCCCTAGCATCAGGGAGAATTTTCATTAATTCACCATGAACCAATGGGATTTCTACCTGTTGCTGAGGATTCCCATTGTTCTTTTGCAGCTCAATGGAGATCCCCATGTTTCTGCCAGCTGCTGGGCTGTGTACAGGGAGCGAGTGGCGGTGATCAGCTGCGGGACATGTGGGCCGTGGCCCTGCTGTAGCCCGGGGCAGATGCTTTCCCCCATAGGTAATATCCCGTCTGCCCAGGATTATCGCGGACTGCGCTTACCGCAACGGATCCATTTGCAGAGTAACAAGTGTGAATGGTTCCCATTTATAAAATAGGAGCCATTCACTGTCAGTTTGGCAGTGAGCGGAGAACAGACAAAGAATGACTTAATTCTCTGTTCAAGTAGGAACACAGCAGTCAGGGATAGCTGTTTATTCCTTTTATTCACTTTTCTTACCTGGACACCTATGCCTGGCTACCTATACTGGGGGCACATTTATTAGGCGACCTATACAGGGAGCACCTACACTTGGCTTTTTATACAGGGGGCACCTACACTTGGCTTCCAATACAGGGGGCACCTACACTTGGCTTCCTATACAGGGGGCACATACACTTGGCTATCTACCTATACTGATGGCGGGTTTTTTTGGTCCCACAGCGGCAATAACGCACGGTGCAAATTGTCGGGTGCTGTGCAATCACTCCAAATCTGGGGGGTGTGGGCACAATCTTTAAAATTTTTCCTTAGGCAGCAAAAAGTCTAGAATCGGCCCTGCAGCCATGTGCACAAGCTACCTGCCCCATCGTCTGGCTCGGGTTCCGGGATGCTGGTGCCATTGAAGAATTTGTCACTGTGGAAGATGTACTGGTGTCGGGGGATCAGCCGGCCTGGGAAACAGATTCCAAACGTTACAACTCAATTAAAGCAAAGCGGAGGCATAAGGGGGAATGAAGAGTGGGAACCCCATGACTTCTCACAATGCACCAGGGCCTCACCGAGCGTTCTGATGATGAGGTGGAGCTGATCTACATCCGATTTCCCTGGCCACAGAGGTTGTCCAGTCAGCAGCTCAGCGAATACACATCCGATGGCCCAAACGTCGACCTCCCCATACTGCGTGTCCCCAACCAGCAGCTCGGGAGCGCGGTACCACCGGGTGGCCACGTAGTCTGAGTAATCATTCTCAAGACGGGCTGCAGGTAAAACATATAAAAAAGAGGATTTTCTGAACATTTTAGCTGGGAAGTCATTATTTTTGTTTGAAGGGAGGGGGTAAATATATCTGTCAAAATGTAACTTTAACCTTCTGTTTTAGGCCTAGTGCACACCGAGTGGTTTTGGTAGAGTTTTTAGAACCGCTTGCGGATGTGGAAACGCTTGGGTAATGTTTTTCAATGAACTGGTGCACACCAGAGCGGTAGGCGTTTTGCAGAAACGCATACTCCCGGGCTGCAGCATTTTTTGGATTTCGGAGGCGTTTCTGCCTCCAATGTTAAGTATAGGAAAAATGCAAAATGCTTGATAAAACGCCAGAGCAGAGCGGTTTTCCAGGCGTTTGTGCTACAGTAGCTGTTCAGTAACACTTTACTGTAACAATATCTGTAATTTGCTACACAAAAACGCTACCAAAAACGCTTCCCTTTAAGTAAAAAACGCTACACAAAACGCTTCCTAATAAGAGAAAACGCTTCAAAAACCGCTAGCATTTTGCGGATCTGCTAGCGGTTTTTGGTGTGCACTAGGCCTTAAAGTCTTAATTTTGCTATTTAATATGTAACTTTTAAGAATGTTTGAGGTTGGATGTTGATACACTACATGGCAGAAAGTACAAGGTCATTATTTGTTAAGGGGGTGATACGCAAGTGTTACCCTCCATATGACATCACCAATGGTCTAGTGGAGGAGAATAGTTTGTCAATATGTGGTTTGAAGAAGAGAGTCGAGTCCAGTACCACACTTGCGCAATGCACCTGGGGGATGGGGGTATTAAAGTGCCATTAACAGAAATTATTATGTTGAGTGGGGGCATTAAATTGTGTGGTGGAAAGATAATTTTTTCGGTCTTGTCCATGTTGAGTTTCAAAAAACGAGAGGACATGAAGGAGGAGATAGCATTGAGAGAGTCAGGAACACGAGCTGTTAGAGTAGCCAAGTCAGGAGGTGAAAGATAGATTTTGGTGTCGCCAGCATATAGGTGGTACTGGAAACCAAAGCAACTGATGAGATGACCAAGATCGTAGGTGTAGCTAGAGAAAAGGAGAGGTCAGAGGGAGATAAAACACTTACTTAAGATCCGAGCAAAGCTAAAGTCACAGAGTTTGATGACTCCTTGCTTGGTAAGGAGGATATTCTCAGGTTTGACATCCCGGTGGATGCACTGCCAGGAAAAGACAGTATTTACCACCTAGAAACATCATGAGCAATAGGGAGGGGGGGGGGGCAGAGCAGCGTTCTCACTTGGTAAATTTCATGTGCAGTTTCCTGTAACGCACATCATTGCGCACCAAATGTTAACCTTATTAATGGCAGGGCTTATATATACTGTAGCTATGTACACACGCTATAAAAAAATTCAATGGAAATGTCCGACAAACAACAGATTTTGCAGTAGGAGGCGGCAATGCTTGCGAAAAATTTAGCCAAGCAAAGACGAGCTACCAATACCAGGGATTTTGCCAGAATTATCCGGTGGGTCAACAACCTTGTTCTACAAAATGTACGCATGCTGTGCGTAATGCCGCTCCCTCTTGCAGTATTTTAATTACTTAGTCGTTTGGCATATAGATTTGAGGACAACGTTGTGTGACAGAATCATTGTTTATTTTTGTCAGGGGTAAAGTTGTTTGCACACCGTTGCTCGTTTGTTTGCGGCGACGTTTGTATAGTGTGTGTATGGACCATAAGAATAGGGATATAGCAGAGTTCTATGGTTGCAGCGGGACGTCTGGCTAATTTACGCTGTTTTTATGGCAGAAGTTGACAGCCTGTATAATCTGCAGAGCGATATTCTTCGTGATGGCATCTGGGACTCTGAAAAACACCTATACGGTAATACTATTAGAGACGGCCTGGAAACTGTACGCTGGATTCAAGTGATGTGTGAGATAAAAGTATTACCTAATTCAATTATTGTTACCTTCATAAAAGCCATGGCGGCCTGCGGTGTATTCGGGAATCTTTCCTCCAAGGTCTCCTGTAAAAAATAGCATATCGCATCATTATCACAGTTTAGTTCGTATACAATATAGCAGTGTGCCTTCTACTTTATGTCAGAATACAGTTAAAGAAAAACGTCAGTACCAAAACACATTCTGAAAAGGTGAATCAATCCGCCATGGATAGTGGGGAATGAAATAATTTAGCTTCCAGCAATAGCTGGAAGCTGAATTATTATGTTTTAAAAGTAACTTCAGCTCCGTCTTCTGATGGTGCCGAAGTTACTCCCCGTGCGTTGCTATAGCAGTCATTCCTATTACGGCCTATGGTGACGCCGGCTGCGCCAAGTCTCCTGTGCTGGATTCACTGTGTTCGTTGCCTGGATCTAAGCCCTGATCTAGAGTTAGGATAGTGTTTCTAGTTTAGCAGAAGAAAGTGTTGCCACCATTCCTTACCTGTTGCCTCCTCCGTCCCCACCCCTTACTCCTCTCTGGCTCCTCATGGGTGGGGTTTAAGTATGCACCCTCCAGGAGCTGCTCACAGCTCAGTCTATCATCAGGGTCCATGTGTACACAGCCCTGCAGAAGGAAGGCATGTGATGTGAGGTCATTGTGTAACATTAGTTGATAATTACCTTGTGTTTAAAGAAAAAAGAAAGGCATTTTCCTGTGTAGCATTTGTTTACCACTCATAGAATTGATTAGTTTTACATTAATGCTTATGTTAGGATTATACTGCAATATCAGAAACGTGATCCAGCAGAATCTACACAAGTTCCAGGTATTCCAGAATATATAAAACATGCACCTATGTCCCACTGATTTGATATTTATACTGACATCTTCCACAGTGCTGTACAGAGTACATAGTCATGTCACTTAACTGTCCCTCAGAGGGGCCCACAATCTAATCCTACCATAGTCATATGTCTATGTATGTATTGTGTAGTTTATGTTTCGTAGTCTAGGGCCAATTTAGGGGTAAGCCAATTAACTTATATGTATGTCTTTGGGATGTGGGAGGAAACCAGAATGCCCAGAGGAAACCCACGAAGACACGGGGAGAACATACAAACTCCGTGCAAATAGTGACCTGGCTGGGATTCGAACCGGGCACCCAGCGCTGCAAGGTGAGAGCGCTAACCACTACCCCCATGCTGACCATATGTTTACTCCCAGGCAGAGCAGAGCTCAGTCAGCATGACCAAGCAAATGGAGCAAAACCATAACGTACTGTGCTAAAAATGGCTCATTTATGACATGGTGTACCTCACAGGAAGTACAAGAGTAATAGAGGAAACAGAATAAAAGAGAGGTGATTGAAAAGACAGCATTAACTTGGCTTTGCCAGCACTGAAATGTGTCTAAGCACTACTATCCTAAACCTCTAGGGGTCAGAAGCCTCCTTTTTTACCTTCATAAAAGCCATGGCGGCCTGCGGTGTATTCTGGAATCTTTCCTCCAAGGTCTCCTGTAAAGCATGGGAATAAAGTTTCATAGTTTATAGTTCAATAGTTTATCTAAACATACACCTTACTTTAAAACCGCCCCAAACTTTTCATAGATGCAAATACAAAACGTATATCATAAGCCAAAGGCAAAACTGTCACCAATCAATATTTGTATAAATCTATTCATCCGCTTATTAATTGTCATCAGAGGGAAGATTTAGGCTCGGTTTACATGTGAGCCGATGCAAAACGGGCACGGAAAGTGGTCGCGCTTCGTCCAATTTGCATCCAGTCTGCGCTATATGCAGCGATTTCCAGTCGTGACCCGCGGCCGATTGGGGCCTCTGTACTCAGCCCAGAGGGTGGCAGGAGCATGGAAATCTCCATAGGATGCAGTAGAATAAATTCTCCCTAGCATCAGGGAGAATTTTCATTAATTCACCATGAACCAATGGGATTTCTACCTGTTGCTGAGGATTCCCATTGCTCTTTTGCAGCTCAATGGAGATCCCCATGTTTCTGCCAGCTGCTGGGCTGTGTACAGGGAGCGAGTGGCGGTGATCAGCTGCGGGACATGTGGGCCGTGGCCCTGCTGTAGCCCGGGGCAGATGCTTTCCCCCATAGGTAATATCCCGTCTGCCCAGGATTATCGCGGACTGCGCTTACCGCAACGGATCCATTTGCATAGTAACAAGTGTGAATGGTTCCCATTTATAAAATAGGAGCCATTCACTGTCAGTTTGGCAGTGAGCGGAGAACAGACAAAGAATGACTTAATTCTCTGTTCAAGTAGGAACACAGCAGTCAGGGATAGCTGTTTATTCCTTTTATTCACTTTTCTTACCTGGACACCTATGCCTGGCTACCTATACTGGGGGCACATTTATTAGGCGACCTATACAGGGAGCACCTACACTTGGCTTCTTATACAGGGGGCACCTACACTTGGCTTCCTATACAGGGGGCACCTACACTTGGCTTCCTATACAGGGGGCACCTACACTTGGCTATCTACCTATACTGATGGCGGGTTTTTTTGGTCCCACAGCGGCAATAACGCACGGTGCAAATTGTCGGGTGCTGTGCAATCACTCCAAATCTGGGGGGTGTGGGCACAATCTTTAAAATTTTTCCTTAGGCAGCAAAAAGTCTAGAATCGGCCCTGCAGCCATGTGCACAAGCTACCTGCCCCATCGTCTGGCTCGGGTTCCGGGATGCTGGTGCCATTGAAGAATTTGTCACTGTGGAAGATGTACTGCTGTCGGGGGATCAGCCGGCCTGGGAAACAGATTCCAAACGTTACAACTCAATTAAAGCAAAGCGGAGGCATAAGGGGGAATGAAGAGTGGGAACCCCATGACTTCTCACAATGCACCAGGGCCTCACCGAGCGTTCTGATGATGAGGTGGAGCTGATCTACATCCGATTTCCCTGGCCACAGAGGTTTTCCAGTCAGCAGCTCAGCGAATACACATCCGATGGCCCAAACGTCGACCTCCCCATACTGCGTGTCCCCAACCAGCAGCTCGGGAGCGCGGTACCACCGGGTGGCCACGTAGTCTGAGTAATCATTCTCAAGACGGGCTGCAGGTAAAACATATAAAAAAGAGGATTTTCTGAACATTTTAGTTGGAAAGTCATTATTTTTGTTTGAAGGGAGGGGGTAAATATGTCTGTCAAAATGTAACTTTAACCTTCTGTTTTAGGCCTAGTGCACACCGAGTGGTTTTGGTAGAGTTTTTAGAACCGCTTGCGGATGTGGAAACGCTTGGGTAATGTATTTCAATGAACTGGTGCACACCAGAGCGGTAGGCGTTTTGCAGAAACGCATACTCCCGGGCTGCAGCATTTTTTGGATTTCTGAGGCGTTTCTGTCTCCAATGTTAAGTATAGGAAAAATGCAAAATGCTTGATAAAACGCCAGATCAGAGCGGTTTTCCAGGCGTTTGTGCTACAGTAGCTGTTCAGTAACACTTTACTGTAACAATATCTGTAATCTGCTGCACAAAAACGCTACCAAAAACGCTTCCCTTTAAGTAAAAAACGCTACACAAAACCACAAAACGCTTCATAATAAGAGAAAATGCTTCAAAAACCGCTAGCATTTTGCGGATCTGCTAGCGGTTTTTGGTGTGCACTAGGCCTTAAAGTCTTAATTTTGCTATTTAATATGTAACTTTTAAGAATGTTTGAGGTTGGATGTTGATACACTACATGGCAAAAAGTACAAGGTCATTATTTGTTAAGGGGGTGATACGCAAGTGTTACCCTCCATATGACATCACCAATGGTCTAATGGAGGAGAATAGTTTGTCAATATGTGGTTTGAAGAAGAGTCGAGTCCAGTACCACACTTGCACAATGCACCTGGGGGATGGGGGTATTAAAGTGCCATTAACAGAAATTATTATGTTGAGTGGGGGCATTCAATTGTGTGGTGGAAAGATAATTATTTCGGTCTTGTCCATGTTGAGTTTCAAAAAACGGGAGGACATGAAGGAGGAGATAGCATTGAGAGAGTCAGGAACACGAGCTGTTAGAGTAGCCAAGTCAGGAGGTGAAAGATAGATTTTGGTGTCGCCAGCATATAGGTGGTACTGGAAACCAAAGCAACTGATGAGATGACCAAGATCGTAGGTGTAGCTAGAGAAAAGGAGAGGTCAGAGGGAGATAAAACACTTACTTAAGATCCGAGCAAAGCCAAAGTCACAGAGTTTGATGACTCCTTGCTTGGTAAGGAGGATATTCTCAGGTTTGACATCCCGGTGGACGCACTGCCAGGAAAAGACCGTATTTACCACCCAGAAACATCATGAGCAATAGGGAGGGGGGGGGGGGGCAGAGCAGGGTTCTCACTTGGTAAATTTCATATGCAGTTTCCTGTAACGCACATCATTGCGCACAAAATGTTAACCTTATTAATGGCAGGGCTTATATATACTGTAGCTATGTACACACGCTATAAAGAAATTCAATGGAAATGTCCGACAAACAACAGATTTTGCAGTAGGAGGCGGCAATCCTTGCGAAAAATGTAGCCAAACAAAGACGAGCTACCAATACCAGGGATTTTGCCAGAATTATCCGGTGGGTCAACAACCTTGTTCTACAAAATGTACGCATGCTGTGCGTAATGCCGCTCCCTCTTGCAGTATTTTAATTACTTAGTCGTTTGGCATATAGATTTGAGGACAACGTTGTGTGACAGAATCATTGTTTATTTTTGTCAGGGGTAAAGTTGTTTGCACACCGTTGCTCGTTTGTTTGCGGCGACGTTTGTATAGTGTGTGTATGGACCTTAAGAATAGGGATATAGCAGAGTTCTATGGTTGCAGCGGGACGTCTGGCTAATTTACGCTGTTTTTATGGCAGAAGTTGACAGCCTGTATAATCTGCAGAGCGATATTCTTCGTGATGGCATCTGGGACTCTGAAAAACACCTATACGGTAATACTATTAGAGACGGCCTGGAAACTGTACGCTGGATTCAAGTGATGTGTGAGATAAAAGTATTACCTAATTCAATTATTGTTACCTTCATAAAAGCCATGGCGGCCTGCGGTGTATTCGGGAATCTTTCCTCCAAGGTCTCCTGTAAAAAATAGCATATCGCATCATTATCACAGTTTAGTTCGTATACAATATAGCAGTGTGCCTCCTACTTTATGTCAGAATACAGTTAAAGAAAAACGTCAGTACCAAAACACATTCTAAAAAGGTGAATCAATCCGCCATGGATAGTGGGGAATGAATAATTTAGCTTCCAGCAATAGCTGGAAGCTGAATTATTATGTTTTAAAAGTAACTTCAGCTCCGTCTTCTGATGGTGCCGAAGTTACTCCCCGTGCATTGCTATAGCAGTAATTCCTATTACGGCCTATGGTGACGCCGGCTGCGCCAAGTCTCCTGTGCTGGATTCACTGTGTTCGTTGCCTGGATCTAAGCCCTGATCTAGAGTTAGGATAGTGTTTCTAGTTTAGCAGAAGAAAGTGTTGCCACCATTCCTTACCTGTTGCCTCCTCCGTCCCCACCCCTTACTCCTCTCTGGCTTCTCATGGGTGGGGTTTAAGTATGCACCCTCCAGGAGCTGCTCACAGCTTAGTCTATCATCAGGGTCCATGTGCACACAGCCCTGCAGAAGGAAGGCATGTGATGTGAGGTCATTGTGTAACATTAGTGAATAATTACATCGTGCTTAAAGAAAAAAGAAAGGCATTTTCCTGTGTAGCATTTGTTCACCACTCATAGAATTGATTAGTTTTACATTATTGCTTATGTTAGGATTATACTGTAATATCAGAAACGTGATCCAGCAGAATCTACACAAGTTCCAGGTATTCCAGAATATATAAAACATGCACCTATGTCCCACTGATTTGATATTTATACCGACATCTTCCACAGTGCTGTACAGAGTACATAGTCATGTCACTTAACTGTCCCTCAGAGGGGCCCACAATCTAATCCTACCATAGTCATATGTCTATGTATGTATTGTGTAGTTTATGTTTCGTAGTCTAGGGCCAATTTAGGGGTAAGCCAATTAACTTATATGTATGTCTTTGGGATGTGGGAGGAAACCAGAATGCCCAGAGGAAACCCACGAAGACACGGGGAGAACATACAAACTCCGTGCAAATAGTGCCCTGGCTGGGATTCGAACCGGGCACCCAGCGCTGCAAGGTGAGAGCGCTAACTACTAACCCCATGCTGACCATATGTTTACACCCAGGCAGAGCAGAGCTCAGTCAGCATGACCAAGCAAATGGAGCAAAATCATAACGTACTGTGCTAAAAATGGCTCATTTATGACATGGCGTACCTCACAGGAAGTACAAGAGTAATAGAGGAAACAGAATAAAAGAGAGGTGATTGAAAAGACAGCATTAACTTGGCTTTGCCAGCACTGAAATGTGTCTAAGCACTACTATCCTAAACCTCTAGGGGTCAGAAGCCTCCTTTTTTACCTTCATAAAAGCCATGGCGGCCTGCGGTGTATTCTGGAATCTTTCCTCCAAGGTCTCCTGTAAAGCATGGGAATAAAGTTTCATAGTTTATAGTTCAATAGTTTATCTAAACATACACCTTACTTTAAAACCGCCCCAAACTTTTCATAGATGCAAATACAAAACGTATATCATAAGCCAAAGCCAAAACTGTCACCAATCAATATTTGTATAAATCTAATCATCCGCTTATTAATTGTCATCAGAGGGAAGATTTAGGCTCGGTTTACATCAGAATCAGAATTCGTTTATTTCGCCAAGCATGATTTGGGTCGTGCCCGGAATTGGTTTTAGCAGCACAGAACACCTTAGACTTTGTTTACATAGACACACTGACAATAGAAGAGAGCAGTAAATACAGCAAAAAAACTAATCAAAGTAATCATAAGAAACAACATGACAGTAAGCAACTCATCAGCAGATACAGAGACATTTCAAGAGGAGCAGCACAGAGAGAAGTAGAACATTAGTATTAACACTGGTGTCAGACTACGTGGGTGCCTCCCTGGGTGGCGGGGGACCCCGAGGGGCTCGTACAGAGTTCAAGAGTCTCACTGCTGTGGGGAAAAAAGTGTCCCTGTGCCTTGATGTCTTGGTGGGGATGGCCCGGAATCTGCGCCCCAACGGGAGCCGTTGAAGAAGCGATGGCCTGGGTGCGTCGAGTCGTTTGCAATCCTTGTTGCTCTGGAACACATCCTGGCCTCATGAATGAGATCCAGTGGGGGAAGGGGTTTCCCGATTATTTTCTCTGCAGCTCTGATGACCCTCTGGATTTTGTATCTGCCGCTGGTTGTGGCCCCAGTGTACCAGACGAGGATGGAGGAGGAGAGGACAGACTCGATCGTGGCAGAGTAGAAGGACTTTAGGAGTTCGTGGGCCATACCGAACTTTTTTAGTTGCCGCAGGAAGAAGAGTCTCTGCTGGGCCTTCTTTTGGGTTGAGATGGTGTTGGCTTTCCAGCTCAGATCATCCGTGATGGTCGTGCCCAGGAGACGGACACTGGAGACTCTACTGACTTCGGACCCATTAATATGGATCGGGCGGGGGGTGGTGGTGCTCCGCCTTCTGAAGTCAATAACCATTTCCACAGTTTTGGTATTATTGAGCACTAGCTTGTTTTCCTTGCACCAGTGGCTGATTCTATCCACCTCCTGGAGGTAGGCCCGTTCATCGTTCTTCCTAACAAGGCCAACAATTGTGGTATCATCTGCGAATTTGATGACTTTGACGGAGTTCTCTTTGGATGTGCAGTTGTTGGTGTATAGTGAAAACAGAAAAGGTGACAGGACACATCCCTGTGGGGCTCCCGTGTTGGTTGTTCTTGGGCTGGATGCTATGTTTCCAAGTTTCACAGTTTGGGACCTATTCGTAAGGAAATACGTGATCCAGCAGCGGAGGGTGGGGTGGACACCGAGCTCCACTAGGTTATCATGCAGTATCCGTGGGCATATGGTGTTGAATGCCGAGCTGAAGTCCAAGAGGAGCACTCTGGCATATGAGTCCGGTCTGTCCAGGTGGTCTGTAACGAACTCCAAACAGATGTTGATAGCGTCATCCGTGGACCTATTTGCTCTGTACGCAAATTGGAGTGGGTCCAGGCGGTGCAGAGTGGAGTGCTTAAGAAGGGCTAGGACCGCTTTCTCGAAAGTTTTCATGACAACAGAAGTGAGGGCCACTGGTCTGAAGTTGTTTAGGTCTCGAGCCCCCTGTTTTTTTGGAACAGGGATAATGGTGGACTTTTTGAAGCATGAAGGGACCTTGCCTTCCCTTAGGGACTTGGAGTATATGGAAGTGAGGATGGGGGTCAGCTGCTGTGCGCAAGCTTTCAGACAGGCTGGAGACACACCATCTGGACCCGAGGCTTTTCTGGTGTTTAGCATGGACAGGTGGTGCAGCACCTCATCCTCACTCACCGCTGGAGGGGGAAGGCTTGTGCTTGCAGGGAGGAGGATAGAGGGTGCAGGGGGCCCCTGCGAGTCCGTTGGGTTTTCGAACCTGCAGTAAAAGCTGCTGAGTTCCTCAGCTAGCTCTGAGTTTGGTGTTACATTGTGAGGTGCAGGCTTGTAATTAGTGACCGTCTTGAGCCCCTTCCAAACAGCCCGTGGGTCCCTTGAGCTGAGGTTCTCCCTTACCTTTCCTGCGTACTCCCTTTTTGCAGCTCTCAGCTCCTTGTTGAGGGAGTTCCTTGCTATCCTGAAGTCCTCTAGGGAGCCTGACTTGTGCGCAGCTTCTTTGCGCTTTCGTAGTTGTCGTAGCTTGCTGGAAAACCAGGGTTTGCTGTTTGGGTAGATTTTGAAGGACTTTGAGGGAATGCAGGATTCCTCACAAAAACTTATGTAGGATGTGACAGTGTCCGCCCACTCATCCAGGTTAGGTGTTTCCAGAGCCTCCCAGTCCGTGCACTCGAAACAGGCCTGGAGTTGGTCTTTTGCCTCATTTGACCACATGTGAGCCGATGCAAAACGGGCACGGAAAGTGGTCGCGCTTCGTCCAATTTGCATCCAGTCTGCGCTATATGCAGCGATTTCCAGTCGTGACCCGCGGCCGATTGGGGCCTCTGTACTCAGCCCAGAGGGTGGCAGGAGCATGGAAATCTCCATAGGATGCAGTAGAATAAATTCTCCCTAGCATCAGGGAGAATTTTCATTAATTCACCATGAACGAATGGGATTTCTACCTGTTGCTGAGGATTCCCATTGCTCTTTTGCAGCTCAATGGAGATCCCCATGTTTCTGCCAGCTGCTGGGCTGTGTACAGGGAGCGAGTGGCGGTGATCAGCTGCGGGACATGTGGGCTGTGGCCCTGCTGTAGCCCGGGGCAGATGCTTTCCCCCATAGGCAATATCCCGTCTGCCCAGGATTATCGCGGACTGCGCTTACCGCAACGGATCCATTTGCAGAGAAACAAGTGTGAATGGTTCCCATTTATAAAATAGGAGCCATTCACTGTCAGTTTGGCAGTGAGCGGAGAACAGACAAAGAATGACTTAATTCTCTGTTCAAGTAGGAACACAGCAGTCAGGGATAGCTGTTTATTCCTTTTATTCACTTTTCTTACCTGGACACCTATGCCTGGCTACCTATACTGGGGGCACATTTATTAGGCGACCTATACAGGGAGCACCTACACTTGGCTTCTTATACAGGGGGCACCTACACTTGGCTTCCTATACAGGGGGCACCTACACTTGGCTTCCTATACAGGGGGCACCTACACTTGGCTATCTACCTATACTGATGGCGGGTTTTTTTGGTCCCACAGCGGCAATAACGCACGGTGCAAATTGTCGGGTGCTGTGCAATCACTCCAAATCTGGGGGGTGTGGGCACAATCTTTAAAATTTTTCCTTAGGCAGCAAAAAGTCTAGAATCGGCCCTGCAGCCATGTGCACAAGCTACCTGCCCCATCGTCTGGCTCGGGTTCCGGGATGCTGGTGCCATTGAAGAATTTGTCACTGTGGAAGATGTACTGGTGTCGGGGGATCAGCCGGCCTGGGAAACAGATTCCAAACGTTACAACTCAATTAAAGCAAAGCGGAGGCATAAGGGGGAATGAAGAGTGGGAACCCCATGACTTCTCACAATGCACCAGGGCCTCACCGAGCGTTCTGATGATGAGGTGGAGCTGATCTACATCCGATTTCCCTGGCCACAGAGGTTGTCCAGTCAGCAGCTCAGCGAATACACATCCGATGGCCCAAACGTCGACCTCCCCATACTGCGTGTCCCCAACCAGCAGCTCGGGAGCGCGGTACCACCGGGTGGCCACGTAGTCTGAGTAATCATTCTCAAGACGGGCTGCAGGTAAAACATTTAAAAAAGAGGATTTTCTGAACATTTTAGTTGGAAAGTCATTATTTTTGTTTGAAGGGAGGGGGTAAATATGTCTGTCAAAATGTAACTTTAACCTTCTGTTTTAGGCCTAGTGCACACCGAGTGGTTTTGGTAGAGTTTTTAGAACCGCTTGCGGATGTGGAAACGCTTGGGTAATGTATTTCAATGAACTGGTGCACACCAGAGCGGTAGGCGTTTTGCAGAAACGCATACTCCCGGGCTGCAGCATTTTTTGGATTTCTGAGGCGTTTCTGTCTCCAATGTTAAGTATAGGAAAAATGCAAAATGCTTGATAAAACGCCAGATCAGAGCGGTTTTCCAGGCGTTTGTGCTACAGTAGCTGTTCAGTAACACTTTACTGTAACAATATCTGTAATCTGCTGCACAAAAACGCTACCAAAAACGCTTCCCTTTAAGTAAAAAACGCTACACAAAACCACAAAACGCTTCATAATAAGAGAAAATGCTTCAAAAACCGCTAGCATTTTGCGGATCTGCTAGCGGTTTTTGGTGTGCACTAGGCCTTAAAGTCTTAATTTTGCTATTTAATATGTTACTTTTAAGAATGTTTGAGGTTGGATGTTGATACACTACATGGCAAAAAGTACAAGGTCATTATTTGTTAAGGGGGTGATACGCAAGTGTTACCCTCCATATGACATCACCAATGGTCTAATGGAGGAGAATAGTTTGTCAATATGTGGTTTGAAGAAGAGAGTCGAGTCCAGTACCACACTTGCACAATGCACCTGGGGGATGGGGGTATTAAAGTGCCATTAACAGAAATTATTATGTTGAGTGGGGGCATTCAATTGTGTGGTGAAAAGATAATTATTTCGGTCTTGTCCATGTTGAGTTTCAAAAAACGGGAGGACATGAAGGAGGAGATAGCATTGAGAGAGTCAGGAACACGAGCTGTTAGAGTAGCCAAGTCAGGAGGTGAAAGATAGATTTTGGTGTCGCCAGCATATAGGTGGTACTGGAAACCAAAGCAACTGATGAGATGACCAAGATCGTAGGTGTAGCTAGAGAAAAGGAGAGGTCAGAGGGAGATAAAACACTTACTTAAGATCCGAGCAAAGCCAAAGTCACAGAGTTTGATGACTCCTTGCTTGGTAAGGAGGATATTCTCAGGTTTGACATCCCGGTGGACGCACTGCCAGGAAAAGACCGTATTTACCACCCAGAAACATCATGAGCAATAGGGAGGGGGGGGGGGGCAGAGCAGGGTTCTCACTTGGTAAATTTCATATGCAGTTTCCTGTAACGCACATCATTGCGCACAAAATGTTAACCTTATTAATGGCAGGGCTTATATATACTGTAGCTATGTACACACGCTATAAAAAAATTCAATGGAAATGTCCGACAAACAACAGATTTTGCAGTAGGAGGCGGCAATCCTTGCGAAAAATGTAGCCAAACAAAGACGAGCTACCAATACCAGGGATTTTGCCAGAATTATCCGGTGGGTCAACAACCTTGTTCTACAAAATGTACGCATGCTGTGCGTAATGCCGCTCCCTCTTGCAGTATTTTAATTACTTAGTCGTTTGGCATATAGATTTGAGGACAACGTTGTGTGACAGAATCATTGTTTATTTTTGTCAGGGGTAAAGTTGTTTGCACACCGTTGCTCGTTTGTTTGCGGCGACGTTTGTATAGTGTGTGTATGGACCATAAGAATAGGGATATAGCAGAGTTCTATGGTTGCAGCAGGACGTCTGGCTAATTTACGCTGTTTTTATGGCAGAAGTTGACAGCCTGTATAATCTGCAGAGCGATATTCTTCGTGATGGCATCTGGGACTCTGAAAAACACCTATACGGTAATACTATTAGAGACGGCCTGGAAACTGTACGCTGGATTCAAGTGATGTGTGAGATAAAAGTATTACCTAATTCAATTATTGTTACCTTCATAAAAGCCATGGCGGCCTGCGGTGTATTCGGGAATCTTTCCTCCAAGGTCTCCTGTAAAAAATAGCATATCGCATCATTATCACAGTTTACTTCGTATACAATATAGCAGTGTGCCTCCTACTTTATGTCAGAATACAGTTAAAGAAAAACGTCAGTACCAAAACACATTCTGAAAAGGTGAATCAATCCGCCATGGATAGTGGGGAATGAAATAATTTAGCTTCCAGCAATAGCTGGAAGCTGAATTATTATGTTTTAAAAGTAACTTCAGCTCCGTCTTCTGATGGTGCCGAAGTTACTCCCCGTGCGTTGCTATAGCAGTAATTCTATTACGGCCTATGGTGACGCCGGCTGCGCCAAGTCTCCTGTGCTGGATTCACTGTGTTCGTTGCCTGGATCTAAGCCCTGATCTAGAGTTAGGATAGTGTTTCTAGTTTAGCAGAAGAAAGTGTTGCCACCATTCCTTACCTGTTGCCTCCTCCGTCCCCACCCCTTACTCCTCTCTGGCTCCTCATGGGTGGGGTTTAAGTATGCACCCTTCAGGAGCTGCTAACAGCTCAGTCTATCATCAGGGTCCACGTGCACACAGCCCTGCAGAAGGAAGGCATGTGATGTGAGGTCATTGTGTAACATTAGTGGATAATTACATCGTGTTTAAAGAAAAAAGAAAGGCATTTTCCTGTGTAGCATTTAGTCACCACTCATAGAATTGATTAGTTTTACATTATTGCTTATGTTAGGATTATACTGTAATATCAGAAACGTGATCCAGCAGAATCTACACAAGTTCCAGGTATTCCAGAATATATAAAACATGCACCTATGTCCCACTGATTTGATATTTATACCGACATCTTCCACAGTGCTGTACAGAGTACATAGTCATGTCACTTAACTGTCCCTCAGAGGGGCCCACAATCTAATCCTACCATAGTCATATGTCTATGTATGTATTGTGTAGTTTATGTTTCGTAGTCTAGGGCCAATTTAGGGGTAAGCCAATTAACTTATATGTATGTCTTTGGCATGTGGGAGGAAACCAGAATGCCCAGAGGAAACCCACGAAGACACGGGGAGAACATACAAACTCCGTGCAAATAGTGCCCTGGCTGGGATTCAAACCAGGCACCCAGCGCTGCAAGGTGAGAGCGCTAACTACTAACCCCATGCTGACCATATGTTTACACCCAGGCAGAGCAGAGCTCAGTCAGCATGACCAAGCAAATGGAGCAAAATCATAACGTACTGTGCTAAAAATGGCTCATTTATGACATGGCGTACCTCACAGGAAGTACAAGAGTAATAGAGGAAACAGAATAAAAGAGAGGTGATTGAAAAGACAGCATTAACTTGGCTTTGCCAGCACTGAAATGTGTCTAAGCACTACTATCCTAAACCTCTAGGGGTCAGAAGCCTCCTTTTTTACCTTCATAAAAGCCATGGCGGCCTGCGGTGTATTCTGGAATCTTTCCTCCAAGGTCTCCTGTAAAGCATGGGAATAAAGTTTCATAGTTTATAGTTCAATAGTTTATCTAAACATACACCTTACTTCAAAACCGCCCCAAACTTTTCATAGATGCAAATACAAAACGTATATCATAAGCCAAAGCCGAAACTGTCACCAATCAATATTTGTATAAATCTATTCATCCGCTTATTAATTGTCATCAGAGGGAAGATTTAGGCTCGGTTTACATGTGAGCCGATGCAAAACGGGCACGGAAAGTGGTCGCGCTTCGTCCGATTTGCATCCAGTCTGCGCTATATGCAGCGATTTCCAGTCGTGACCCGCGGCCGATTGGGGCCTCTGTACTCAGCCCAGAGGGTGGCAGGAGCATGGAAATCTCCATAGGATGCAGTAGAATAAATTCTCCCTAGCATCAGGGAGAATTTTCATTAATTCACCATGAACCAATGGGATTTCTACCTGTTGCTGAGGATTCCCATTGGTCTTTTGCAGCTCAATGGAGATCCCCATGTTTCTGCCAGCTGCTGGGCTGTGTACAGGGAGCGAGTGGCGGTGATCAGCTGCGGGACATGTGGGCCGTGGCCCTGCTGTAGCCCGGGGCAGATGCTTTCCCCCATAGGTAATATCCCGTCTGCCCAGGATTATCGCGGACTGCGCTTACCGCAACGGATCCATTTGCATAGTAACAAGTGTGAATGGTTCCCATTTATAAAATAGGAGCCATTCACTGTCAGTTTGGCAGTGAGCGGAGAACAGACAAAGAATGACTTAATTCTCTGTTCAAGTAGGAACACAGCAGTCAGGGATAGCTGTTTATTCCTTTTATTCACTTTTCTTACCTGGACACCTATGCCTGGCTACCTATACTGGGGGCACATTTATTAGGCGACCTATACAGGGAGCACCTACACTTGGCTTCTTATACAGGGGGCACCTACACTTGGCTTCCTATACAGGGGGCACCTACACTTGGCTTCCTATACAGGGGGCACATACACTTGGCTATCTACCTATACTGATGGCGGGTTTTTTTGGTCCCACAGCGGCAATAACGCACGGTGCAAATTGTCGGGTGCTGTGCAATCACTCCAAATCTGGGGGGTGTGGGCACAATCTTTAAAATTTTTCCTTAGGCAGCAAAAAGTCTAGAATCGGCCCTGCAGCCATGTGCACAAGCTACCTGCCCCATCGTCTGGCTCGGGTTCCGGGATGCTGGTGCCATTGAAGAATTTGTCACTGTGGAAGATGTACTGGTGTCGGGGGATCAGCCGGCCTGGGAAACAGATTCCAAACGTTACAACTCAATTAAAGCAAAGCGGAGGCATAAGGGGGAATAAAGAGTGGGAACCCCATGACTTCTCACAATGCACCAGGGCCTCACCGAGCGTTCTGATGATGAGGTGGAGCTGATCTACATCCGATTTCCCTGGCCACAGAGGTTGTCCAGTCAGCAGCTCAGCGAATACACATCCGATGGCCCAAACGTCGACCTCCCCATACTGCGTGTCCCCAACCAGCAGCTCGGGAGCGCGGTACCACCGGGTGGCCACGTAGTCTGAGTAATCATTCTCAAGACGGGCTGCAGGTAAAACATATAAAAAAGAGGATTTTCTGAACATTTTAGTTGGAAAGTCATTATTTTTGTTTGAAGGGAGGGGGTAAATATGTCTGTCAAAATGTAACTTTAACCTTCTGTTTTAGGCCTAGTGCACACCGAGTGGTTTTGGTAGAGTTTTTAGAACCGCTTGCGGATGTGGAAACGCTTGGGTAATGTATTTCAATGAACTGGTGCACACCAGAGCGGTAGGCGTTTTGCAGAAACGCATACTCCCGGGCTGCAGCATTTTTTGGATTTCTGAGGCGTTTCTGTCTCCAATGTTAAGTATAGGAAAAATGCAAAATGCTTGATAAAACGCCAGATCAGAGCGGTTTTCCAGGCGTTTGTGCTACAGTAGCTGTTCAGTAACACTTTACTGTAACAATATCTGTAATCTGCTGCACAAAAACGCTACCAAAAACGCTTCCCTTTAAGTAAAAAACGCTACACAAAACCACAAAACGCTTCATAATAAGAGAAAATTCTTCAAAAACCGCTAGCATTTTGCGGATCTGCTAGCGGTTTTTGGTGTGCACTAGGCCTTAAAGTCTTAATTTTGCTATTTAATATGTTACTTTTAAGAATGTTTGAGGTTGGATGTTGATACACTACATGGCAAAAAGTACAAGGTCATTATTTGTTAAGGGGGTGATACGCAAGTGTTACCCTCCATATGACATCACCAATGGTCTAATGGAGGAGAATAGTTTGTCAATATGTGGTTTGAAGAAGAGTCGAGTCCAGTACCACACTTGCACAATGCACCTGGGGGATGGGGGTATTAAAGTGCCATTAACAGAAATTATTATGTTGAGTGGGAGCATTAAATTGTGTGGTGGAAAGATAATTATTTCGGTCTTGTCCATGTTGAGTTTCAAAAAACGGTAGGACATGAAGGAGGAGATAGCATTGAGAGAGTCAGGAACACGAGCTGTTAGAGTAGCCAAGTCAGGAGGTGAAAGAAAGATTTTGGTGTCGCCAGCATATAGGTGGTACTGGAAACCAAAGCAACTGATGAGATGACCAAGATCGTAGGTGTAGCTAGAGAAAAGGAGAGGTCAGAGGGAGATAAAACACTTACTTAAGATCCGAGCAAAGCCAAAGTCACAGAGTTTGATGACTCCTTGCTTGGTAAGGAGGATATTCTCAGGTTTGACATCCCGGTCGACGCACTGCCAGGAAAAGACCGTATTTACCACCCAGAAACATCATGAGCAATAGGGGGGAGGGGGGGGGGGCAGAGCAGGGTTCTCACTTGGTAAATTTCATATGCAGTTTCCTGTAACGCACATCATTGCGCACAAAATGTTAACCTTATTAATGGCAGGGCTTATATATACTGTAGCTATGAACACACGCTATAAAAAAATTCAATGGAAATGTCCGACAAACAACAGATTTTGCAGTAGGAGGCGGCAATCCTTGCGAAAAATGTAGCCAAACAAAGACGAGCTACCAATACCAGGGATTTTGCCAGAATTATCCGGTGGGTCAACAACCTTGTTCTACAAAATGTACGCATGCTGTGCGTAATGCCGCTCCCTCTTGCAGTATTTTAATTACTTAGTCGTTTGGCATATAGATTTGAGGACAACGTTGTGTGACAGAATCATTGTTTATTTTTGTCAGGGGTAAAGTTGTTTGCACACCGTTGCTCGTTTGTTTGCGGCGACGTTTGTATAGTGTGTGTATGGACCTTAAGAATAGGGATATAGCAGAGTTCTATGGTTGCAGCGGGACGTCTGGCTAATTTACGCTGTTTTTATGGCAGAAGTTGACAGCCTGTATAATCTGCAGAGCGATATTCTTCGTGATGGCATCTGGGACTCTGAAAAACACCTATACGGTAATACTATTAGAGACGGCCTGGAAACTGTACGCTGGATTCAAGTGATGTGTGAGATAAAAGTATTACCTAATTCAATTATTGTTACCTTCATAAAAGCCATGGCGGCCTGCGGTGTATTCGGGAATCTTTCCTCCAAGGTCTCCTGTAAAAAATAGCATATCGCATCATTATCACAGTTTAGTTCGTATACAATATAGCAGTGTGCCTCCTACTTTATGTCAGAATACAGTTAAAGAAAAACGTCAGTACCAAAACACATTCTGAAAAGGTGAATCAATCCGCCATGGATAGTGGGGAATGAAATAATTTAGCTTCCAGCAATAGCTGGAAGCTGAATTATTATGTTTTAAAAGTAACTTCAGCTCCGTCTTCTGATGGTGCCGAAGTTACTCCCCGTGCGTTGCTATAGCAGTAATTCTATTACGGCCTATGGTGACGCCGGCTGCGCCAAGTCTCCTGTGCTGGATTCACTGTGTTCGTTGCCTGGATCTAAGCCCTGATCTAATGTTAGGATAGTGTTTCTAGTTTAGCAGAAGAAAGTGTTGCCACCATTCCTTACCTGTTGCCTCCTCCGTCCCCACCCCTTACTCCTCTCTGGCTCCTCATGGGTGGGGTTTAAGTATGCACCCTCCAGGAGCTGCTCACAGCTCAGTCTATCATCAGGGTCCATGTGCACACAGCCCTGCAGAAGGAAGGCATGTGATGTGAGGTCATTGTGTAACATTAGTGGATAATTACCTCGTGTTTAAAGAAAAAAGAAAGGCATTTTCCTGTGTAGCATTTGTTCACCACTCATAGAATTGATTAGTTTTACATTATTGCTTATGTTAGGATTATACTGTAATATCAGAAACGTGATCCAGCAGAATCTACACAAGTTCCAGGTATTCCAGAATATATAAAACATGCACCTATGTCCCACTGATTTGATATTTATACCGACATCTTCCACAGTGCTGTACAGAGTACATAGTCATGTCACTTAACTGTCCCTCAGAGGGGCCCACAATCTAATCCTACCATAGTCATATGTCTATGTATGTATTGTGTAGTTTATGTTTCGTAGTCTAGGGCCAATTTAGGGGTAAGCCTATTAACTTATATGTATGTCTTTGGGATGTGGGAGGAAACCAGAATGCCCAGAGGAAACCCACGAAGACACGGGGAGAACATGCAAACTCCGTGCAAATAGTGCCCTGGCTGGGATTCGAACCGGGCACCCAGCGCTGCAAGGTGAGAACGCTAACTACTACCCCCATGCTGACCATATGTTTACACCCAGGCAGAGCAGAGCTCAGTCAGCATGACCAAGCAAATGGAGCAAAATCATAACGTACTGTGCTAAAAATGGCTCATTTATGACATGGCGTACCTCACAGGAAGTACAAGAGTAATAGAGGAAACAGAATAAAAGAGAGGTGATTGAAAAGACAGCATTAACTTGGCTTTGCCAGCACTGAAATGTGTCTAAGCACTACTATCCTAAACCTCTAGGGGTCAGAAGCCTCCTTTTTTACCTTCATAAAAGCCATGGCGGCCTGCGGTGTATTCTGGAATCTTTCCTCCAAGGTCTCCTGTAAAGCATGGGAATAAAGTTTCATAGTTTATAGTTCAATAGTGTATAAAAACATACACCTTACTTTAAAACCGCCCCAAACTTTTCATAGATGCAAATACAAAACGTATATCATAAGCCAAAGCTGAAACTGTCACCAATCAATATTGTATAAATCTAATTATCCGCTTATTAATTGTCATCACAGGGAAGATTTAGGCTCGGTTTACATGTGAGCCGATGCAAAACGGGCACGGAAAGTGGTCGCGCTTCGTCCAATTTGCATCCAGTCTGCGCTATATGCAGCGATTTCCAGTCGTGACCCGCGGCCGATTGGGGCCTCTGTACTCAGCCCAGAGGGTGGCAGGAGCATGGAAATCTCCATAGGATGCAGTAGAATAAATTCTCCCTAGCATCAGGGAGAATTTTCATTAATTCACCATGAACCAATGGGATTTCTACCTGTTGCTGAGGATTCCCATTGTTCTTTTGCAGCTCAATGGAGATCCCCATGTTTCTGCCAGCTGCTGGGCTGTGTACAGGGAGCGAGTGGCGGTGATCAGCTGCGGGACATGTGGGCCGTGGCCCTGCTGTAGCCCGGGGCAGATGCTTTCCCCCATAGGTAATATCCCGTCTGCCCAGGATTATCGCGGACTGCGCTTACCGCAACGGATCCATTTGCATAGTAACAAGTGTGAATGGTTCCCATTTATAAAATAGGAGCCATTCACTGTCAGTTTGGCAGTGAGCGGAGAACAGACAAAGAATGACTTAATTCTCTGTTCAAGTAGGAACACAGCAGTCAGGGATAGCTGTTTATTCCTTTTATTCACTTTTCTTACCTGGACACCTATGCCTGGCTACCTATACTGGGGGCACATTTATTAGGCGACCTATACAGGGAGCACCTACACTTGGCTTCTTATACAGGGGGCACCTACACTTGGCTTCCTATACAGGGGGCACCTACACTTGGCTTCCTATACAGGGGGCACCTACACTTGGCTATCTACCTATACTGATGGCGGGTTTATTTTGGTCCCACAGCGGCAATAACGCACGGTGCAAATTGTCGGGTGCTGTGCAATCACTCCAAATCTGGGGGGTGTGGGCACAATCTTTAAAATTTTTCCTTAGGCAGCAAAAAGTCTAGAATCGGCCCTGCAGCCATGTGCACAAGCTACCTGCCCCATCGTCTGGCTCGGGTTCCGGGATGCTGGTGCCATTGAAGAATTTGTCACTGTGGAAGATGTACTGGTGTCGGGGGATCAGCCGGCCTGGGAAACAGATTCCAAACGTTACAACTCAATTAAAGCAAAGCGGAGGCATAAGGGGGAATGAAGAGTGGGAACCCCATGACTTCTCACAATGCACCAGGGCCTCACCGAGCGTTCTGATGATGAGGTGGAGCTGATCTACATCCGATTTCCCTGGCCACAGAGGTTGTCCAGTCAGCAGCTCAGCGAATACACATCCGATGGCCCAAACGTCGACCTCCCCATACTGCGTGTCCCCAACCAGCAGCTCGGGAGCGCGGTACCACCGGGTGGCCACGTAGTCTGAGTAATCATTCTCAAGACGGGCTGCAGGTAAAACATATAAAAAAGAGGATTTTCTGAACATTTTAGCTGGGAAGTCATAATTTTTGTTTGAAGGGAGGGGGTAAATATATCTGTCAAAATGTAACTTTAACCTTCTGTTTTAGGCCTAGTGCACACCGAGTGGTTTTGGTAGAGTTTTTAGAACCGCTTGCGGATGTGGAAACGCTTGGGTAATGTATTTCAATGAACTGGTGCACACCAGAGCGGTAGGCGCTTTGCAGAAACGCATACTCCCGGGCTGCAGCATTTTTTGGATTTCTGAGGCGTTTCTGTCTCCATTGTTAAGTATAGGAAAAATGCAAAATGCTTGATAAAACGCCAGATCAGAGCGGTTTTCCAGGCGTTTGTGCTACAGTAGCTGTTCAGTAACACTTTACTGTAACAATATCTGTAATCTGCTGCACAAAAACGCTACCAAAAACGCTTCCCTTTAAGTAAAAAACGCTACACAAAACCACAAAACGCTTCATAATAAGAGAAAATTCTTCAAAAACCGCTAGCATTTTGCGGATCTGCTAGCGGTTTTTGGTGTGCACTAGGCCTTAAAGTCTTAATTTTGCTATTTAATATGTTACTTTTAAGAATGTTTGAGGTTGGATGTTGATACACTACATGGCAAAAAGTACAAGGTCATTATTTGTTAAGGGGGTGATACGCAAGTGTTACCCTCCATATGACATCACCAATGGTCTAATGGAGGAGAATAGTTTGTCAATATGTGGTTTGAAGAAGAGTCGAGTCCAGTACCACACTTGCACAATGCACCTGGGGGATGGGGGTATTAAAGTGCCATTAACAGAAATTATTATGTTGAGTGGGAGCATTAAATTGTGTGGTGGAAAGATAATTATTTCGGTCTTGTCCATGTTGAGTTTCAAAAAACGGTAGGACATGAAGGAGGAGATAGCATTGAGAGAGTCAGGAACACGAGCTGTTAGAGTAGCCAAGTCAGGAGGTGAAAGAAAGATTTTGGTGTCGCCAGCATATAGGTGGTACTGGAAACCAAAGCAACTGATGAGATGACCAAGATCGTAGGTGTAGCTAGAGAAAAGGAGAGGTCAGAGGGAGATAAAACACTTACTTAAGATCCGAGCAAAGCCAAAGTCACAGAGTTTGATGACTCCTTGCTTGGTAAGGAGGATATTCTCAGGTTTGACATCCCGGTCGACGCACTGCCAGGAAAAGACCGTATTTACCACCCAGAAACATCATGAGCAATAGGGGGGAGGGGGGGGGGGCAGAGCAGGGTTCTCACTTGGTAAATTTCATATGCAGTTTCCTGTAACGCACATCATTGCGCACAAAATGTTAACCTTATTAATGGCAGGGCTTATATATACTGTAGCTATGAACACACGCTATAAAAAAATTCAATGGAAATGTCCGACAAACAACAGATTTTGCAGTAGGAGGCGGCAATCCTTGCGAAAAATGTAGCCAAACAAAGACGAGCTACCAATACCAGGGATTTTGCCAGAATTATCCGGTGGGTCAACAACCTTGTTCTACAAAATGTACGCATGCTGTGCGTAATGCCGCTCCCTCTTGCAGTATTTTAATTACTTAGTCGTTTGGCATATAGATTTGAGGACAACGTTGTGTGACAGAATCATTGTTTATTTTTGTCAGGGGTAAAGTTGTTTGCACACCGTTGCTCGTTTGTTTGCGGCGACGTTTGTATAGTGTGTGTATGGACCTTAAGAATAGGGATATAGCAGAGTTCTATGGTTGCAGCGGGACGTCTGGCTAATTTACGCTGTTTTTATGGCAGAAGTTGACAGCCTGTATAATCTGCAGAGCGATATTCTTCGTGATGGCATCTGGGACTCTGAAAAACACCTATACGGTAATACTATTAGAGACGGCCTGGAAACTGTACGCTGGATTCAAGTGATGTGTGAGATAAAAGTATTACCTAATTCAATTATTGTTACCTTCATAAAAGCCATGGCGGCCTGCGGTGTATTCGGGAATCTTTCCTCCAAGGTCTCCTGTAAAAAATAGCATATCGCATCATTATCACAGTTTAGTTCGTATACAATATAGCAGTGTGCCTCCTACTTTATGTCAGAATACAGTTAAAGAAAAACGTCAGTACCAAAACACATTCTGAAAAGGTGAATCAATCCGCCATGGATAGTGGGGAATGAAATAATTTAGCTTCCAGCAATAGCTGGAAGCTGAATTATTATGTTTTAAAAGTAACTTCAGCTCCGTCTTCTGATGGTGCCGAAGTTACTCCCCGTGCGTTGCTATAGCAGTAATTCTATTACGGCCTATGGTGACGCCGGCTGCGCCAAGTCTCCTGTGCTGGATTCACTGTGTTCGTTGCCTGGATCTAAGCCCTGATCTAATGTTAGGATAGTGTTTCTAGTTTAGCAGAAGAAAGTGTTGCCACCATTCCTTACCTGTTGCCTCCTCCGTCCCCACCCCTTACTCCTCTCTGGCTCCTCATGGGTGGGGTTTAAGTATGCACCCTCCAGGAGCTGCTCACAGCTCAGTCTATCATCAGGGTCCATGTGCACACAGCCCTGCAGAAGGAAGGCATGTGATGTGAGGTCATTGTGTAACATTAGTGGATAATTACCTCGTGTTTAAAGAAAAAAGAAAGGCATTTTCCTGTGTAGCATTTGTTCACCACTCATAGAATTGATTAGTTTTACATTATTGCTTATGTTAGGATTATACTGTAATATCAGAAACGTGATCCAGCAGAATCTACACAAGTTCCAGGTATTCCAGAATATATAAAACATGCACCTATGTCCCACTGATTTGATATTTATACCGACATCTTCCACAGTGCTGTACAGAGTACATAGTCATGTCACTTAACTGTCCCTCAGAGGGGCCCACAATCTAATCCTACCATAGTCATATGTCTATGTATGTATTGTGTAGTTTATGTTTCGTAGTCTAGGGCCAATTTAGGGGTAAGCCTATTAACTTATATGTATGTCTTTGGGATGTGGGAGGAAACCAGAATGCCCAGAGGAAACCCACGAAGACACGGGGAGAACATGCAAACTCCGTGCAAATAGTGCCCTGGCTGGGATTCGAACCGGGCACCCAGCGCTGCAAGGTGAGAACGCTAACTACTACCCCCATGCTGACCATATGTTTACACCCAGGCAGAGCAGAGCTCAGTCAGCATGACCAAGCAAATGGAGCAAAATCATAACGTACTGTGCTAAAAATGGCTCATTTATGACATGGCGTACCTCACAGGAAGTACAAGAGTAATAGAGGAAACAGAATAAAAGAGAG
The DNA here is from genome assembly GCF_040937935.1 of Hyperolius riggenbachi. Lineage (NCBI taxonomy): Eukaryota > Metazoa > Chordata > Amphibia > Anura > Hyperoliidae > Hyperolius > Hyperolius riggenbachi. The sequence continues at coordinate 114,753,559 of NC_090655.1, forward strand.
GTGATTGAAAAGACAGCATTAACTTGGCTTTGCCAGCACTGAAATGTGTCTAAGCACTACTATCCTAAACCTCTAGGGGTCAGAAGCCTCCTTTTTTACCTTCATAAAAGCCATGGCGGCCTGCGGTGTATTCTGGAATCTTTCCTCCAAGGTCTCCTGTAAAGCATGGGAATAAAGTTTCATAGTTTATAGTTCAATAGTGTATAAAAACATACACCTTACTTTAAAACCGCCCCAAACTTTTCATAGATGCAAATACAAAACGTATATCATAAGCCAAAGCTGAAACTGTCACCAATCAATATTGTATAAATCTAATTATCCGCTTATTAATTGTCATCACAGGGAAGATTTAGGCTCGGTTTACATGTGAGCCGATGCAAAACGGGCACGGAAAGTGGTCGCGCTTCGTCCAATTTGCATCCAGTCTGCGCTATATGCAGCGATTTCCAGTCGTGACCCGCGGCCGATTGGGGCCTCTGTACTCAGCCCAGAGGGTGGCAGGAGCATGGAAATCTCCATAGGATGCAGTAGAATAAATTCTCCCTAGCATCAGGGAGAATTTTCATTAATTCACCATGAACCAATGGGATTTCTACCTGTTGCTGAGGATTCCCATTGTTCTTTTGCAGCTCAATGGAGATCCCCATGTTTCTGCCAGCTGCTGGGCTGTGTACAGGGAGCGAGTGGCGGTGATCAGCTGCGGGACATGTGGGCCGTGGCCCTGCTGTAGCCCGGGGCAGATGCTTTCCCCCATAGGTAATATCCCGTCTGCCCAGGATTATCGCGGACTGCGCTTACCGCAACGGATCCATTTGCATAGTAACAAGTGTGAATGGTTCCCATTTATAAAATAGGAGCCATTCACTGTCAGTTTGGCAGTGAGCGGAGAACAGACAAAGAATGACTTAATTCTCTGTTCAAGTAGGAACACAGCAGTCAGGGATAGCTGTTTATTCCTTTTATTCACTTTTCTTACCTGGACACCTATGCCTGGCTACCTATACTGGGGGCACATTTATTAGGCGACCTATACAGGGAGCACCTACACTTGGCTTCTTATACAGGGGGCACCTACACTTGGCTTCCTATACAGGGGGCACCTACACTTGGCTTCCTATACAGGGGGCACCTACACTTGGCTATCTACCTATACTGATGGCGGGTTTATTTTGGTCCCACAGCGGCAATAACGCACGGTGCAAATTGTCGGGTGCTGTGCAATCACTCCAAATCTGGGGGGTGTGGGCACAATCTTTAAAATTTTTCCTTAGGCAGCAAAAAGTCTAGAATCGGCCCTGCAGCCATGTGCACAAGCTACCTGCCCCATCGTCTGGCTCGGGTTCCGGGATGCTGGTGCCATTGAAGAATTTGTCACTGTGGAAGATGTACTGGTGTCGGGGGATCAGCCGGCCTGGGAAACAGATTCCAAACGTTACAACTCAATTAAAGCAAAGCGGAGGCATAAGGGGGAATGAAGAGTGGGAACCCCATGACTTCTCACAATGCACCAGGGCCTCACCGAGCGTTCTGATGATGAGGTGGAGCTGATCTACATCCGATTTCCCTGGCCACAGAGGTTGTCCAGTCAGCAGCTCAGCGAATACACATCCGATGGCCCAAACGTCGACCTCCCCATACTGCGTGTCCCCAACCAGCAGCTCGGGAGCGCGGTACCACCGGGTGGCCACGTAGTCTGAGTAATCATTCTCAAGACGGGCTGCAGGTAAAACATATAAAAAAGAGGATTTTCTGAACATTTTAGCTGGGAAGTCATAATTTTTGTTTGAAGGGAGGGGGTAAATATATCTGTCAAAATGTAACTTTAACCTTCTGTTTTAGGCCTAGTGCACACCGAGTGGTTTTGGTAGAGTTTTTAGAACCGCTTGCGGATGTGGAAACGCTTGGGTAATGTATTTCAATGAACTGGTGCACACCAGAGCGGTAGGCGCTTTGCAGAAACGCATACTCCCGGGCTGCAGCATTTTTTGGATTTCTGAGGCGTTTCTGTCTCCATTGTTAAGTATAGGAAAAATGCAAAATGCTTGATAAAACGCCAGATCAGAGCGGTTTTCCAGGCGTTTGTGCTACAGTAGCTGTTCAGTAACACTTTACTGTAACAATATCTGTAATCTGCTGCACAAAAACGCTACCAAAAACGCTTCCCTTTAAGTAAAAAACGCTACACAAAACCACAAAACGCTTCATAATAAGAGAAAATTCTTCAAAAACCGCTAGCATTTTGCGGATCTGCTAGCGGTTTTTGGTGTGCACTAGGCCTTAAAGTCTTAATTTTGCTATTTAATATGTTACTTTTAAGAATGTTTGAGGTTGGATGTTGATACACTACATGGCAAAAAGTACAAGGTCATTATTTGTTAAGGGGGTGATACGCAAGTGTTACCCTCCATATGACATCACCAATGGTCTAATGGAGGAGAATAGTTTGTCAATATGTGGTTTGAAGAAGAGTCGAGTCCAGTACCACACTTGCACAATGCACCTGGGGGATGGGGGTATTAAAGTGCCATTAACAGAAATTATTATGTTGAGTGGGGGCATTAAATTGTGTGGTGGAAAGATAATTATTTCGGTCTTGTCCATGTTGAGTTTCAAAAACCGGGAGGACATGAAGGAGGAGATAGCATTGAGAGAGTCAGGAACACGAGCTGTTAGAGTAGCCAAGTCAGGAGGTGAAAGATAGATTTTGGTGTCGCCAGCATATAGGTGGTACTGGAAACCAAAGCAACTGATGAGATGACCAAGATCGTAGGTGTAGCTAGAGAAAAGGAGAGGTCAGAGGGAGATAAAACACTTACTTAAGATCCGAGCAAAGCCAAAGTCACAGAGTTTGATGACTCCTTGCTTGGTAAGGAGGATATTCTCAGGTTTGACATCCCGGTGGACGCACTGCCAGGAAAAGACCGTATTTACCACCCAGAAACATCATGAGCAATAGGGAGGGGGGGGGCAGAGCAGGTTTCTCACTTGGTAAATTTCATATGCAGTTTCCTGTAACGCACATCATTGCGCACAAAATGTTAACCTTATTAATGGCAGGGCTTATATATACTGTAGCTATGAACACACGCTATAAAAAAATTCAATGGAAATGTCCGACAAACAACAGATTTTGCAGTAGGAGGCGGCAATCCTTGCGAAAAATGTAGCCAAACAAAGACGAGCTACCAATACCAGGGATTTTGCCAGAATTATCCGGTGGGTCAACAACCTTGTTCTACAAAATGTACGCATGCTGTGCGTAATGCCGCTCCCTCTTGCAGTATTTTAATTACTTAGTCGTTTGGCATATAGATTTGAGGACAACGTTGTGTGACAGAATCATTGTTTATTTTTGTCAGGGGTAAAGTTGTTTGCACACCGTTGCTCGTTTGTTTGCGGCGACGTTTGTATAGTGTGTGTATGGACCTTAAGAATAGGGATATAGCAGAGTTCTATGGTTGCAGCGGGACGTCTGGCTAATTTACGCTGTTTTTATGGCAGAAGTTGACAGCCTGTATAATCTGCAGAGCGATATTCTTCGTGATGGCATCTGGGACTCTGAAAAACACCTATACGGTAATACTATTAGAGACGGCCTGGAAACTGTACGCTGGATTCAAGTGATGTGTGAGATAAAAGTATTACCTAATTCAATTATTGTTACCTTCATAAAAGCCATGGCGGCCTGCGGTGTATTCGGGAATCTTTCCTCCAAGGTCTCCTGTAAAAAATAGCATATCGCATCATTATCACAGTTTAGTTCGTATACAATATAGCAGTGTGCCTCCTACTTTATGTCAGAATACAGTTAAAGAAAAACGTCAGTACCAAAACACATTCTGAAAAGGTGAATCAATCCGCCATGGATAGTGGGGAATGAAATAATTTAGCTTCCAGCAATAGCTGGAAGCTGAATTATTATGTTTTAAAAGTAACTTCAGCTCCGTCTTCTGATGGTGCCGAAGTTACTCCCCGTGCGTTGCTATAGCAGTAATTCTATTACGGCCTATGGTGACGCCGGCTGCGCCAAGTCTCCTGTGCTGGATTCACTGTGTTCGTTGCCTGGATCTAAGCCCTGATCTAATGTTAGGATAGTGTTTCTAGTTTAGCAGAAGAAAGTGTTGCCACCATTCCTTACCTGTTGCCTCCTCCGTCCCCACCCCTTACTCCTCTCTGGCTCCTCATGGGTGGGGTTTAAGTATGCACCCTCCAGGAGCTGCTCACAGCTCAGTCTATCATCAGGGTCCATGTGCACACAGCCCTGCAGAAGGAAGGCATGTGATGTGAGGTCATTGTGTAACATTAGTGGATAATTACCTCGTGTTTAAAGAAAAAAGAAAGGCATTTTCCTGTGTAGCATTTGTTCACCACTCATAGAATTGATTAGTTTTACATTATTGCTTATGTTAGGATTATACTGTAATATCAGAAACGTGATCCAGCAGAATCTACACAAGTTCCAGGTATTCCAGAATATATAAAACATGCACCTATGTCCCACTGATTTGATATTTATACCGACATCTTCCACAGTGCTGTACAGAGTACATAGTCATGTCACTTAACTGTCCCTCAGAGGGGCCCACAATCTAATCCTACCATAGTCATATGTCTATGTATGTATTGTGTAGTTTATGTTTCGTAGTCTAGGGCCAATTTAGGGGTAAGCCTATTAACTTATATGTATGTCTTTGGGATGTGGGAGGAAACCAGAATGCCCAGAGGAAACCCACGAAGACACGGGGAGAACATGCAAACTCCGTGCAAATAGTGCCCTGGCTGGGATTCGAACCGGGCACCCAGCGCTGCAAGGTGAGAACGCTAACTACTACCCCCATGCTGACCATATGTTTACACCCAGGCAGAGCAGAGCTCAGTCAGCATGACCAAGCAAATGGAGCAAAATCATAACGTACTGTGCTAAAAATGGCTCATTTATGACATGGCGTACCTCACAGGAAGTACAAGAGTAATAGAGGAAACAGAATAAAAGAGAGGTGATTGAAAAGACAGCATTAACTTGGCTTTGCCAGCACTGAAATGTGTCTAAGCACTACTATCCTAAACCTCTAGGGGTCAGAAGCCTCCTTTTTTACCTTCATAAAAGCCATGGCGGCCTGCGGTGTATTCTGGAATCTTTCCTCCAAGGTCTCCTGTAAAGCATGGGAATAAAGTTTCATAGTTTATAGTTCAATAGTGTATAAAAACATACACCTTACTTTAAAACCGCCCCAAACTTTTCATAGATGCAAATACAAAACGTATATCATAAGCCAAAGCTGAAACTGTCACCAATCAATATTGTATAAATCTAATTATCCGCTTATTAATTGTCATCACAGGGAAGATTTAGGCTCGGTTTACATGTGAGCCGATGCAAAACGGGCACGGAAAGTGGTCGCGCTTCGTCCAATTTGCATCCAGTCTGCGCTATATGCAGCGATTTCCAGTCGTGACCCGCGGCCGATTGGGGCCTCTGTACTCAGCCCAGAGGGTGGCAGGAGCATGGAAATCTCCATAGGATGCAGTAGAATAAATTCTCCCTAGCATCAGGGAGAATTTTCATTAATTCACCATGAACCAATGGGATTTCTACCTGTTGCTGAGGATTCCCATTGTTCTTTTGCAGCTCAATGGAGATCCCCATGTTTCTGCCAGCTGCTGGGCTGTGTACAGGGAGCGAGTGGCGGTGATCAGCTGCGGGACATGTGGGCCGTGGCCCTGCTGTAGCCCGGGGCAGATGCTTTCCCCCATAGGTAATATCCCGTCTGCCCAGGATTATCGCGGACTGCGCTTACCGCAACGGATCCATTTGCATAGTAACAAGTGTGAATGGTTCCCATTTATAAAATAGGAGCCATTCACTGTCAGTTTGGCAGTGAGCGGAGAACAGACAAAGAATGACTTAATTCTCTGTTCAAGTAGGAACACAGCAGTCAGGGATAGCTGTTTATTCCTTTTATTCACTTTTCTTACCTGGACACCTATGCCTGGCTACCTATACTGGGGGCACATTTATTAGGCGACCTATACAGGGAGCACCTACACTTGGCTTCTTATACAGGGGGCACCTACACTTGGCTTCCTATACAGGGGGCACCTACACTTGGCTTCCTATACAGGGGGCACCTACACTTGGCTATCTACCTATACTGATGGCGGGTTTATTTTGGTCCCACAGCGGCAATAACGCACGGTGCAAATTGTCGGGTGCTGTGCAATCACTCCAAATCTGGGGGGTGTGGGCACAATCTTTAAAATTTTTCCTTAGGCAGCAAAAAGTCTAGAATCGGCCCTGCAGCCATGTGCACAAGCTACCTGCCCCATCGTCTGGCTCGGGTTCCGGGATGCTGGTGCCATTGAAGAATTTGTCACTGTGGAAGATGTACTGGTGTCGGGGGATCAGCCGGCCTGGGAAACAGATTCCAAACGTTACAACTCAATTAAAGCAAAGCGGAGGCATAAGGGGGAATGAAGAGTGGGAACCCCATGACTTCTCACAATGCACCAGGGCCTCACCGAGCGTTCTGATGATGAGGTGGAGCTGATCTACATCCGATTTCCCTGGCCACAGAGGTTGTCCAGTCAGCAGCTCAGCGAATACACATCCGATGGCCCAAACGTCGACCTCCCCATACTGCGTGTCCCCAACCAGCAGCTCGGGAGCGCGGTACCACCGGGTGGCCACGTAGTCTGAGTAATCATTCTCAAGACGGGCTGCAGGTAAAACATATAAAAAAGAGGATTTTCTGAACATTTTAGCTGGGAAGTCATAATTTTTGTTTGAAGGGAGGGGGTAAATATATCTGTCAAAATGTAACTTTAACCTTCTGTTTTAGGCCTAGTGCACACCGAGTGGTTTTGGTAGAGTTTTTAGAACCGCTTGCGGATGTGGAAACGCTTGGGTAATGTATTTCAATGAACTGGTGCACACCAGAGCGGTAGGCGCTTTGCAGAAACGCATACTCCCGGGCTGCAGCATTTTTTGGATTTCTGAGGCGTTTCTGTCTCCATTGTTAAGTATAGGAAAAATGCAAAATGCTTGATAAAACGCCAGATCAGAGCGGTTTTCCAGGCGTTTGTGCTACAGTAGCTGTTCAGTAACACTTTACTGTAACAATATCTGTAATCTGCTGCACAAAAACGCTACCAAAAACGCTTCCCTTTAAGTAAAAAACGCTACACAAAACCACAAAACGCTTCATAATAAGAGAAAATTCTTCAAAAACCGCTAGCATTTTGCGGATCTGCTAGCGGTTTTTGGTGTGCACTAGGCCTTAAAGTCTTAATTTTGCTATTTAATATGTTACTTTTAAGAATGTTTGAGGTTGGATGTTGATACACTACATGGCAAAAAGTACAAGGTCATTATTTGTTAAGGGGGTGATACGCAAGTGTTACCCTCCATATGACATCACCAATGGTCTAATGGAGGAGAATAGTTTGTCAATATGTGGTTTGAAGAAGAGTCGAGTCCAGTACCACACTTGCACAATGCACCTGGGGGATGGGGGTATTAAAGTGCCATTAACAGAAATTATTATGTTGAGTGGGGGCATTAAATTGTGTGGTGGAAAGATAATTATTTCGGTCTTGTCCATGTTGAGTTTCAAAAACCGGGAGGACATGAAGGAGGAGATAGCATTGAGAGAGTCAGGAACACGAGCTGTTAGAGTAGCCAAGTCAGGAGGTGAAAGATAGATTTTGGTGTCGCCAGCATATAGGTGGTACTGGAAACCAAAGCAACTGATGAGATGACCAAGATCGTAGGTGTAGCTAGAGAAAAGGAGAGGTCAGAGGGAGATAAAACACTTACTTAAGATCCGAGCAAAGCCAAAGTCACAGAGTTTGATGACTCCTTGCTTGGTAAGGAGGATATTCTCAGGTTTGACATCCCGGTGGACGCACTGCCAGGAAAAGACCGTATTTACCACCCAGAAACATCATGAGCAATAGGGAGGGGGGGGGCAGAGCAGGTTTCTCACTTGGTAAATTTCATATGCAGTTTCCTGTAACGCACATCATTGCGCACAAAATGTTAACCTTATTAATGGCAGGGCTTATATATACTGTAGCTATGTACACACGCTATAAAAAAATTCAATGGAAATGTCCGACAAACAACAGATTTTGCAGTAGGAGGCGGCAATCCTTGCGAAAAATGTAGCCAAACAAAGACGAGCTACCAATACCAGGGATTTTGCCAGAATTATCCGGTGGGTCAACAACCTTGTTCTACAAAATGTACGCATGCTGTGCGTAATGCCGCTCCCTCTTGCAGTATTTTAATTACTTAGTCGTTTGGCATATAGATTTGAGGACAACGTTGTGTGACAGAATCATTGTTTATTTTTGTCAGGGGTAAAGTTGTTTGCACACCGTTGCTCGTTTGTTTGCGGCGACGTTTGTATAGTGTGTGTATGGACCTTAAGAATAGGGATATAGCAGAGTTCTATGGTTGCAGCGGGACGTCTGGCTAATTTACGCTGTTTTTATGGCAGAAGTTGACAGCCTGTATAATCTGCAGAGCGATATTCTTCGTGATGGCATCTGGGACTCTGAAAAACACCTATACGGTAATACTATTAGAGACGGCCTGGAAACTGTACGCTGGATTCAAGTGATGTGTGAGATAAAAGTATTACCTAATTCAATTATTGTTACCTTCATAAAAGCCATGGCGGCCTGCGGTGTATTCGGGAATCTTTCCTCCAAGGTCTCCTGTAAAAAATAGCATATCGCATCATTATCACAGTTTAGTTCGTATACAATATAGCAGTGTGCCTCCTACTTTATGTCAGAATACAGTTAAAGAAAAACGTCAGTACCAAAACACATTCTGAAAAGGTGAATCAATCCGCCATGGATAGTGGGGAATGAAATAATTTAGCTTCCAGCAATAGCTGGAAGCTGAATTATTATGTTTTAAAAGTAACTTCAGCTCCGTCTTCTGATGGTGCCGAAGTTACTCCCCGTGCGTTGCTATAGCAGTAATTCTATTACGGCCTATGGTGACGCCGGCTGCGCCAAGTCTCCTGTGCTGGATTCACTGTGTTCGTTGCCTGGATCTAAGCCCTGATCTAATGTTAGGATAGTGTTTCTAGTTTAGCAGAAGAAAGTGTTGCCACCATTCCTTACCTGTTGCCTCCTCCGTCCCCACCCCTTACTCCTCTCTGGCTCCTCATGGGTGGGGTTTAAGTATGCACCCTCCAGGAGCTGCTCACAGCTCAGTCTATCATCAGGGTCCATGTGCACACAGCCCTGCAGAAGGAAGGCATGTGATGTGAGGTCATTGTGTAACATTAGTGGATAATTACCTCGTGTTTAAAGAAAAAAGAAAGGCATTTTCCTGTGTAGCATTTGTTCACCACTCATAGAATTGATTAGTTTTACATTATTGCTTATGTTAGGATTATACTGTAATATCAGAAACGTGATCCAGCAGAATCTACACAAGTTCCAGGTATTCCAGAATATATAAAACATGCACCTATGTCCCACTGATTTGATATTTATACCGACATCTTCCACAGTGCTGTACAGAGTACATAGTCATGTCACTTAACTGTCCCTCAGAGGGGCCCACAATCTAATCCTACCATAGTCATATGTCTATGTATGTATTGTGTAGTTTATGTTTCGTAGTCTAGGGCCAATTTAGGGGTAAGCCTATTAACTTATATGTATGTCTTTGGGATGTGGGAGGAAACCAGAATGCCCAGAGGAAACCCACGAAGACACGGGGAGAACATGCAAACTCCGTGCAAATAGTGCCCTGGCTGGGATTCGAACCGGGCACCCAGCGCTGCAAGGTGAGAACGCTAACTACTACCCCCATGCTGACCATATGTTTACACCCAGGCAGAGCAGAGCTCAGTCAGCATGACCAAGCAAATGGAGCAAAATCATAACGTACTGTGCTAAAAATGGCTCATTTATGACATGGCGTACCTCACAGGAAGTACAAGAGTAATAGAGGAAACAGAATAAAAGAGAGGTGATTGAAAAGACAGCATTAACTTGGCTTTGCCAGCACTGAAATGTGTCTAAGCACTACTATCCTAAACCTCTAGGGGTCAGAAGCCTCCTTTTTTACCTTCATAAAAGCCATGGCGGCCTGCGGTGTATTCTGGAATCTTTCCTCCAAGGTCTCCTGTAAAGCATGGGAATAAAGTTTCATAGTTTATAGTTCAATAGTGTATAAAAACATACACCTTACTTTAAAACCGCCCCAAACTTTTCATAGATGCAAATACAAAACGTATATCATAAGCCAAAGCTGAAACTGTCACCAATCAATATTGTATAAATCTAATTATCCGCTTATTAATTGTCATCACAGGGAAGATTTAGGCTCGGTTTACATGTGAGCCGATGCAAAACGGGCACGGAAAGTGGTCGCGCTTCGTCCAATTTGCATCCAGTCTGCGCTATATGCAGCGATTTCCAGTCGTGACCCGCGGCCGATTGGGGCCTCTGTACTCAGCCCAGAGGGTGGCAGGAGCATGGAAATCTCCATAGGATGCAGTAGAATAAATTCTCCCTAGCATCAGGGAGAATTTTCATTAATTCACCATGAACCAATGGGATTTCTACCTGTTGCTGAGGATTCCCATTGTTCTTTTGCAGCTCAATGGAGATCCCCATGTTTCTGCCAGCTGCTGGGCTGTGTACAGGGAGCGAGTGGCGGTGATCAGCTGCGGGACATGTGGGCCGTGGCCCTGCTGTAGCCCGGGGCAGATGCTTTCCCCCATAGGTAATATCCCGTCTGCCCAGGATTATCGCGGACTGCGCTTACCGCAACGGATCCATTTGCAGAGTAACAAGTGTGAATGGTTCCCATTTATAAAATAGGAGCCATTCACTGTCAGTTTGGCAGTGAGCGGAGAACAGACAAAGAATGACTTAATTCTCTGTTCAAGTAGGAACACAGCAGTCAGGGATAGCTGTTTATTCCTTTTATTCACTTTTCTTACCTGGACACCTATGCCTGGCTACCTATACTGGGGGCACATTTATTAGGCGACCTATACAGGGAGCACCTACACTTGGCTTCTTATACAGGGGGCACCTACACTTGGCTTCCTATACAGGGGGCACCTACACTTGGCTTCCTATACAGGGGGCACCTACACTTGGCTTCCTATACAGGGGGCACCTACACTTGGCTATCTACCTATACTGATGGCGGGTTTTTTTTGGTCCCACAGCGGCAATAACGCACGGTGCAAATTGTCGGGTGCTGTGCAATCACTCCAAATCTGGGGGGTGTGGGCACAACCTTTAAAATTTTTCCTTAGGCAGCAAAAAGAATCGTCCCTGCAGCCATGTGCACAAGCTACCTGCCACATCGTCTGGCTCGGGTTCCGGGATGCTGGTGCCATTGAAGAACTTGTCACTGTGGAAGATGTACTGGTGTCGGGGGATCAGCCGGCCTGGGAAACAGATTCCAAACGTTACAATTTAATTAAAGCAAAGCGGAGGCATAAGGGGGAATGAAGAGTGGGAACCCCATGACTTCCCACAATGCACCATGGCCTCACTGAGCGTTCTGAGGATGAGGTGGAGCTGATCTAGATCCGATTTCCCTGGCCACAGAGGTTGTCCAGTCAGCAGCTTAGCGAATACACATCCGATGGCCCAAACGTCGACCTCCCCATACTGCGTGTCCCCAACCAGCAGCTCGGGAGCGCGGTACCACCGGGTGGCCACGTAGTCTGAGTAATCATTCTCAAGACGGGCTGCAGGTAAAACATATAAAAAAGAGGATTTTCTGAACATTTTAGCTGGGAAGTCATTATTTTTGTTTGAAGGGAGGGGGTAAATATATCTGTCAAAATGTAACTTTAACCTTCTGTTTTAGGCCTAGTGCACACCTAGCGGTTTTGGTAGCGTTTTTAGAACCGCTTGCGGATGTGTATTTCAATAAGCTGGTGCACACCAGAGTGGTAGGCGTTTTGCAGAAACGCATACTCCCGGGCTGCAGCATCGAAAAGCCCTCAAATCGAAAATCCACCTACATTCTTTTTGTTTAAGCAATCTATCCTGATTGCCACCCCTAATAGACCCGTGTATACGGTCTATACCCACAAACCTGAGTTCACTGAAGTCCCCATCATGATATTGTCTGAAGTGCACACCGACAGGTGCAGTGGATTTGACACTTTTGATACTTTGAATGTGTTCAGAAGTACGCTCATGTAATTCCTGTGTGGTCTTTCCAATGTAGAAAGCCCCAGAGGGACAAATCGATAGATATACAACAAATTTAGTCACACAGTTAAGTAGTGTGAAAGTCTCCATTGTCTACCATCCGGTAGCACCACAGACCCACTAACATGCATATATCTGCAAAATTTGCACCCACCGCATGTGTAGGTGCACACGACCCGATAATGTGGTCGTGACTCCCCAACTCCCTCAAAATGGCCCCTCACCAGCGAGTCCCTTAGTGAGGGTGCCCTCCGGAAGACAATATTAGGTCTGGGTGGAACATGAGAAGACAATCGCGAAACGTTACATAGGATATACCAATATTTATCAAGAATATTGGTAATCCCTTGATGTTCAGAACAATACCGGGTACAAAACCTTGTTAAATGTTTTGTAGGATTCAGTGCTTTATTGCAATTAAGTAATTTGTCACGGTCACTGTTCAAAGCTCTCCTGTATGCCTTCTTAAGAATTTTGTCATTATAGCCTTGAGCATGAAACCTTGTACGTAATTCGCCCGCCTCTCGCATAGAGGACTCCTGTTCAGTGCAATTGCGGCATACTCTCAGGAAAAGAAAGTATTTACCACCCAGTAACATCATGAGCAAGGGGGAAGGGGGGCAGAGGCAGGGTTCTCACTCGGTAAATTTCATGTGCAGTTTCCTGTAACGCGCATCACTGTGCACCAAATGTGAACCTTATTAATGGCTGGGCTTTTATGTACACCCGCTATGAAAAAAGTAAATGGAAAAGTCCGACAAACGACAGATTTCGCTTTAGGAGGCAGCAATACTTGCGAAAAATGTAGCCAAACAACGACAAGCTACCAATACCAGGGATTTTGCCAGATTCATCCGGTGGATCAACAACCTTGTTCTACAAAATGTAAGCATGCTGTGCGTAATGCCGCTCCCTCTTGCAGTATTTTAATTACTTAGTCGTTTGGAATATCGATTTGAGGACAACGTTGTTTGACAGAATCATTGTTTATTTTTGTCAGGGGTAAAGTTGTTTGCACACCGTTGCTCGTTTGTTTGCGGCAACCTTTGTATAGTGTGTGTATGGACCTTAAGAATAGGGATATAGCAGAGTTCTATGGTTGCAGCGTGACGTCCGGCTAACTTACGCTGTTCTTATGGCAGAAGTTGACAGCCTGTAGAATCTGCAGAATGATATTCTTTGTGATGGCATCTGGGTAGTCCTATTAGAGATAAAGTGTATTACGTAAGTTAAAGAAAACCTGAACTGAAAATTAAAAGTCAAAATAAGCATACACGAGTCATACTTACCTTCCATGTAGTCTACTCCTCAATCTCTTTCTCCTCTCCTGCGTCCTGTTTGTCCACTGTGATCAATGGAATTTTCCGGCCTCCATTTTGAAAATGGCCATTACTCATAGCAGCTTTCTGGTCAGCACACAGTTAAACTGTAACATCGCTCACTTAAGCCATTTGGAAACATGGACATTACCTGGTACATCAGTTTTCCTCTCAGCTATAACTGACAGCAACTGATATTTTACTGACAGCAACTGATATATTTCAGTTCTGACAAAATATTGTCAGAACTGGAAGGGATTATTGTCAGAAGAAAATGGTGACCTTCTGAGAGGAACTGATGGCAAGGTAACTATGTAATGTTCATTTAAAGTTACCTCATGTGTTTATTTTAAATATTTTTACTCAGTACAGGTTCTCTTTAAGTCAATTATTGTAACTAATTTTTTTTTTTTTAAATTAGCCTTTATTTAAAAAATAGCATATTGCATCATTATCACAAACAGTTTAGTTCGTATACAATGTAGCAGTGTGCCTCTTACTGTATGTCAGAATACAGTCAGAGAAAAACGTCAGTACCAAAACACATTCTAAAAAGGTGACTCAATCCGCCATGGATGGTGGGGAATCAAATAATTCGTCTTTCAGCATTTGCTGGAAGCTGAATTATTGTGTTTTAAAAGTAACTACAGCTCCGTCTTCTGACGGCGCCAAACTTACTCCCTGTGTGCTGTTATAGCCGTAATTCCTATTACGGCCTATGGTGGCGCCAGCTGCACCCGTCTCCTGCACTGGATTCACTGTGTTTGTTGCCTGGATCTAGACCCTGATCTAGAGTTAGGATAGTGTTTCTAGTTTAGCAGAAGAAAGTGTTGCCACCATTCCTTACCTGTTGCCTCCTCCGTCCCCGCCCCTTCCTCCTCTCTGGCTCCTCGTGGGCAGGGTTTAAGTATGCACTCTCTAGGAGCTGCTCACAGCTCAGTCTGTCATCAGGGTCCATGCGCAGACAGCCCTGCAGAAGGAAGGCATGTGATGTGAGGTCATTGTGTAACATTACTGGATAATTACCTTGTGGTTTAAGAAAAAAGTAAGGCATTTTATTTTCCTGTGTAACATCTGTTCACCACTCATAGAATTGATTAGTTTTACATTATTGCTTATGTTAGGATTATACTGTAATATCAGAAACGTGGTCCAGCAGAATCTACACAAGTTCCAGGTATTCCAGAATATATAAAACATGCACCTATGTCCCACTGATTTAGTATTTATACCGACATTTCCACAGTGCTGTACAGAGTGCATAGTCATGTCACTTAACTGTCCCTCAGAGGGGCCCACAATCTAATCCCACCATAGTCATATGTCTATGTATGTATTGTGTAGTTTATGTTTCGTAGTCTAGGGCCAATTTAGGGGGAAGCCAATTAACTTATATGTATGTTTTTGGGATGTGGGAGGAAACCAGAATGCCCAGAGGAAACCCACAAAGAGACGGGGAGAACATACAAACTCTGTGCAGATAGTGCCCTGGCTGGGATTCGAACCGGGGACCCAGCGCTGCAAGGTGAGAACGCTAACTACTAACCCCATGCTGCCCATATGTTTACACCTAGGCAGAGCAGAGCTCAGTCAGCATGACCAAGCAAATGGAGCAAAATCATAACGTACTGTGCTAAAAATGGCTCATTTATGACATGGCGTACCTCACAGGAAGTACAAGAGTAATAGAGGAAACAGAATAAAAGAGAGGTGATTGAAAAGACAGCATTAACTTGGCTTTGCCAGCACTGAAATGTGTCTAAGCACTACTATCCTAAACCTCTAGGGGTCAGAAGCCTCCTTTTTTTACCTTCATAAAAGCCATGGCGGCCTGCGGTGTATTCGGGAATCTCTCCTCCAAGGTCTCCTGTAAAGCGTGGGAATAAAGTTTCATAGTTTATAGGTTATAGGTTCAATAGGTTATCTAAACATACACCTTACTTTAAAACCGCCCCAAACGTTTCATAGATGCAAATACAAAACGTATATCATAAGCCAAAGCCGAAACTGTCACCAATCAATATTTGTATAAATCTAATCAGCCGCTTATTAATTGTCATCACAGGGAAGATTTAGGCTCGGTTTACATGTGAGCCGATGCAAAACAGGCACGGAAAGTGGTTGCGCTTCGTACAATTTGCTGTGGCCCTGCTGTAGCCCGGGGCAGATGCTTTCCCCCATAGGTAATATCCAGAGGTGCCAAGCGTATTTTGGACTCCGTGCTGTGTATCACTCCAGTTGTTTATTGCCTGAGGAAGCGGGATTTTGCCCGTGAAACGCGTTGCAACTAGTGATGGCCCGAACCGTTCGCCTAGCGAACCTTTCTGGGCCTCTTACTACTTCCGGGTCGCAATGACCCGGAGTAGTACGCCTGCGCTGCCCGGCGAAGCGCGTCCTAGATCGCGCTCCCGTTGCCGGGCACTTTCTGCGCATGTGCGTGACGTCATGAGTGACGACACGCTCATGCGCAGAGAGTGCCCGGCAACAGGAGCGCGATCTAGGACGCGCTTCGCCGGGCAGCGCAGGCGTACTACTCCGGGTCATTGCGACCCGGAAGTAGTAAGAGGCCCAGAGTAGCAGAGCGGTTCGCCGGCGAACGGTTCGGGAACCGTTCGCTACATCTCTGGTTGCAACTTGTCTTTGGAGTATATAAATAAATTATTTATTACTTGAATCAACAGTACCTGTGTCTGTTTTGGGTTGGCTGGTGCACCACCGCATCCCGAACGTTTTAAACGTTTTAATGACTTTTATCCTACTGGCGCCTCTGTACAGCTCTACACAGGTAATATCCCGTCTGCCCAGGATTATCGCGGACTGCGCTTACCGCAACGGATCCGTTTGCAGAGTAACAAGTGTGAATAGTTCCTACTTATAACATAGGAGCCATTCACTGTCATTTTGGCAGTGAGCGGAGACCAGACAAAGAATGACTTAGTTCTCTGTTGAAGTAGGAACAAAGCAGTCAGGGATAGCTGTTTATTCCTTTTATTCACTTCTCTTACCTGGACACCTATGCCTGGCTACCTATACTGGGGGCCCCTTTTATTAGGCGACCTATACAGGGAGCACCTACACTTGGCTTCCTATACAGGGGGCACCTACACTTGGCTTCCTATACATGGGGCACCTACACTTGGCTTTCTATACAGGGGGCACCTACACTTGGCTTCCTATACAGGGGGCACATACACTTGGCTACCTACCTATACTGATGGTGTTTTTTTGGGTCGCACAGCGGCAATAACGCGCAGTACAAATTGTCGGGTGCTGTGCAATCACTTTAAATCTGGGGGGTGTGGGCACAACCTCAAAATTTTGCCTTAGGCAGCAAAAAGTCTAGAATCGGCCCTGCAGCCATGTGCAAACGCTACCTACCACACCGTCTGGGTCGGGTTCCGGGATACTGGCGCCATTGAAGAACTTGTTACTGTGGAAGATGTACTGGTGTCGGGGGATCAGCCGGCCTGGGAAACAGATTCCAAACATTACAACTCAAGTAAAGCAAAGTGGAGGCATACGGTGAAAGAAGAGTGGGAACCCCATGACTTCCCACAATGCACTAGGGCCTCGCCGAGGGTTCTGATGATGAGGTAGAGTCGCCGAGGGTTCTGATGATGAGGTAGAGCTGATCTACATCCGATTTCCCTGGCCACTGAGGTTGTCCAGTCAGCAGCTCAGCGAAGACACATCCAATGGCCCAAACGTCGACCGCCGCCCCTTACTGCGTGTCCCCAACCAGCAATTCAGGAGCGCGGTACCACCGTGTGGCCACGTAGTCTGTGTAATCCTCCCCAAGACAGGCTGCAGGTAAAACATATAAAAAAGAGGATTTTCTGAACATTTTAGCTGGGAATTTTTTTTTTAAGGGAGGGGGTAAATATATCTGTCAAAATATGACTTTAATCTTTTGTTTTAAAGTCTTAATTTTGCTATTTAATATGTTACTTTTAAGAATGTTTGAGGTTGGATGTTGGCACACTACATGGCAAAAAGTACGAGGTCATTATTTGTTGAGGGGGTGGTACGCAAGTGTTACCCTCCATGTGACATCACCGGTGGTCTAGTGGAGGAGAATAGTTTGTCAATATGAGGTTTGAAGAAGAGAGTCGAGTCCAGTACCACACTTGCGCAATGCACCTGGGGGATGGGGGTATTAAAGTGCCATTAACAGAAATTATTATGTTGAGTGGGGGCATTAAATTGTGTGGTGGAAAGATAACTATTTCGGTCTTGTCCATATTGAGTTTTGAAAAACTGCTAACTTACGCTGTTCTTATGGCAGAAGTTGACAGCCTGTAGAATCTGCAGAACGATATTCTTTGTGATGGCATCTGGGTAGTCCTATTAGAGATGGCCTGGAAACTGTACGCTGGATTCAAGTGATGTGTGAGATAAAAGTATTACCTAAGTTAAGTCAATTATTGTAACCAATCTTTTTTTTTTTTTTAAATCAGCCTTTATTTAAAAAATAGCATATCGCATCATTATCACAAACAGTTTAGTTCGTATACAATGTAGCAGTGTGCCTCTTACTTTATGTCAGAATAGTTAGAGAAAAATGTCAGTACCAAAACACATTCTAAAAAGGTGAATCAATCCGCCATGGATGGTGGGGAATGAAATAATTAGTCTTTTAGCAATTGCCGGAAGCTGAATTATTGTGTTTTAAAAGTAACTTCAGCTCCGTCTTCTGACAGCGCCAAAGTTACTCCCTGTGTGCTGCTATAGCTGTAATTCCTATTGCGGCCTATGGTGGCGCCAGCTGCACCCAAGTCTCCTGCGCTGGATTCACTGTGTTCGTTGCCTGGATCTAGGCCCTGATCTAGAGTTAGGATAGTGTTTCTAGTTAAGCAGAAGAAAGTGTTGCCACCATTCCTTACCTGTTGCCTCCTCCTTCCCCGCCCTTCCTCCTTTCTGGCTCCTCGTGGGTGGGGTTTAAGTGTGCACTCTCTAGGAGCTGCTCACAGCTCAGTCTGTCATCAGGGTCCATGCACCAGGGCCTCACTGAGCGTTCTGACGATGAGGTAGAGCTGATCCACGTCCGATTTCCCTGGCCACAGAGGTTGTCCAGTCAGCAGCTCAGCGAAGACACATCTGATGGCCCTAACATCGACCGCCGCCCCTAACTGCGTGTCCCCAACCAGCAGCTCAGGAGCGCGGTACCACCGGGTGGCCACGTAGTCTGTGTAATCATCCCCAAGACGAACTGCAGGTAAAACATATAAAAAAAGGATTTTCTGAACATTTTAGCTGGGAATTCATTATTTTTGTTTGAAGGCAGGAGGTAAATATAGCTGTCAAAATGTAACTTTAACCTTCTGTTTTAAAGTCTTAATTTTGCCATTTGTTACTTTTAAGAATGTTTGAGATTGGATGTTGACACACTACATGGCAAAAAGTACGAGGTCATTATTTGTTGAGGGGGGGTACGCAAGTGTTACCCTCCATGTGACATCATCGGTGGTCTAGTGGAGGAGAATAGTTTGTCAATATGTGGTTTAAAGAAGAGAGTCAAGTCCAGTATCACAATTGCGCAATGCGCCTGGGGGATGGGGGTATTAAAGTGCCATTAACAGAAATTATTATGTTGAGTGGGGGCATTAAATTGTGTGGTGGAAACATAACTATTTCGGTCTTGTCCATATTGAGTTTCAAAAAACGGGAGGACATGAAGGAGGAGATAGTATTGAGACAGTCAGGGACACAAGCTTTTAGAGTAGCCAAGTCAGGAGGTGAAATATAGATTTTGGTGTCGCCAGCATACAGATGGTACTGGAAAACAAAGCAACCGATGAGATGACCAAGACTGTAAGTGTAACTAGAGAAGAGGAGAGGTCAGAGGGAAATAAAACATTTACTTAAGATCCGAGCGAAGCCAAAGTCACAGAGTTTGATGACTACTAGCTTGGTGAGAAGGATATTTTCGTGTTTGACGTCCCGGTGGATGCACTGCCAGGAAAAGCCAGTATTTACCACCCAGTAACCTCATGAGCAATGGGGGGGGGGATGGAGGGGCAGAGGCAAGGTTCTCACTCGGTAAATTTCATGTGCAGTTTCCTGTAACGCTCATCACTGCGCACCAAATGTTAACCTTATTAATGGCGGGGCTTATATATAGCTATGTACACACGCTATAAAAAAGTCAATGGAAACGTACGACAAACGCCAGATTTCGCAGTAGGAGGCGGCAATCATTGCGAAAAATGTAGCCAAACAACGACGACCTACCAATACCAGGGATTTTGCCAGATTCATCTGGTGGATCAACAACCTTGTTCTACAAAATGTACGCATGCTGTGCGTAATGACGCTCCCTCTTGCAGTATTTTTATTACTTAGTCGTTTGGAATATTGATTTGAGGACAACGTTGTTTGACAGAATCATTGTTCATTTTTGTTGGGGGTAAAGTTGTTTGCACGCCGTTGCTCGTTTGTTTGTGGCAACCTTTGTATAGTGTGTGTATGGACTTTAAGAATAGGGATATAGCAGAGTTCTATGGTTGCAGCATGACGTCCGGCTAACTTACGCTGTTTTTATGGCAGAAGTTGACAGCCTGTAGAATCTGCAGAACGATATTCTTCGTGATGGCATCTGGGTAGTCCTATTAGAGATGGCCTGGAAACTGAACGCTGGATTCAAGTGATGTGTGAGATAAAAATTACCTAAGTTAAGTCAATTATTGTAACTAATTTTTTTTTTAAATCAGCCTTTATTTAAAAAATAGCATATCGCATCATTATCACAAACAGTTTAGTTCGTATACAATGTAGCAGTGTGCCTCTTACTTTATGTCAGAATACAGTTAGAGAAAAATGTCAGTACCAAAACACATTCTAAAAAGGTGACTCAATCCGCCATGGATAGTGGGGAATGAAATAATTTGTCTTTCAGCAATTGCTGGAAGCTGAATTATTGTGTTTTGAAAGTAACTTCGGCTCCGTCTTCTGATGGCGCCAAAGTTACTCCCTGTGTGCTGCTATAGCCCTAATTCCTATTGCGGCCTATGGTGGCGCCAGCTGCACCCAAGTCTCTTGCGCTGGATTCACTGTGTTCGTTGCCTGGATCTAGGCCCTGATCTAGAGTTAGGATAGTGTTTCTAGTTTAGCAGAAGAAAGTGTTGCCACCATTCCTTACCTGTTGCCTCATCCTTCCCCGCCCCTTCCTCCTCTCTGGCTCCCTGTGGGTGGGGTTTAAGTGTGCACTCTCTAGGAGCTGCTCACCTGCAGAAGGGAAGGCATGTGATGAGAGGTCATTGTGTAACATTACTGGATAATTACCTCGTGTTTGAAGAAAAAAGCAAGGCATTTTCCTGTGTAACATCTGTTCACCACTCATAGAATTGATTAGTTTTACATTATTGCTTATGTTAGGATTATACTGTAATATCAGAAACCTGTTCCAGCAGAATATACACAAGTTCCAGGTATTCCAGAATATATAAAACATGCAGCCATGTCCCTTGGCTGCTTGGCTACCTACCTATACCTGATGGTGTTTTTTTTGGTCGCACAGCAGCAATAACGCATGGTGAAAATTTTCGGGTGCTGTGCAAATCTGGGGGTGTGGGCGCAACCTCAAAAATTTGCCTTAGGCAGCAAAATGTCTAGAATCGGCCCTGCAGCCATGTGCACAAGCTACCTACCACACCGTCTGGGTCGGGTTCCGGGATGCTGGCACCGTTGAAGAACTTGTTACTGTGGAAGATGTACTACTGTCTGGGGATCGGCCGGCCTAGGATTCCAAACGTTACAACTCAAGTAAAGCAAAGTGGAGGTATACGGGGGAAAGAAGAGTGGGAGCCCCATGACTTCCCACAATGCACCAGAGCCTCACCGAGCGTTATGACGATGAGGTAGTGCTGATCCACGTCCGATTTCCCTGGCCACAGAGGCTGTCCAGTCAGCAGCTCAGCGAAGACACATCTGATGGCCCAAACGTCGACTGCCGCCCCGTACTGCGTGTCCCCAACCAGCAGCTCAGGAGCGCGGTACCACCGGGTGGCCACGTAGTCTGTGTAATTATCCCCAAGACGAACTGCATGTAAAACATATAAAAAAAAGGATTTTCTGAACATTTTAGCTGGGAATTCATCATTTTTGTTTGAAGGCAGGAGGTAAATACATCTGTCAAAATGTAACTTTAACTTTGTTTTAAATTCTTAATTTTGCCATCTAATATGTTACTTTTAAGAATGTTTGAGATTGGATGTTGACACACTACATGGCAAAAAGTACGAGGTCATTATTTGTTGAGGGGGTGGTACGCAAGTGTTACCCTCCATGTGACATCAACGATGGTCTAGTGGAGGAGAATAGTTTGTCAATATGTGTTTTGAAGAAGAGAGTCGATTCCAGTATCACACTTGCGCAATGCGCCTGGGGGATGGGGGTATTAAAGTGCCATTAACAGAAATTATTATGTTGAGTGGGGGCATTAAATTGTGTGGTGGAAAGATAATTATTTCGGTCTTGTCCATGTTGAGTTTCAAAAAATGGGAAGACATGAAGGGTGAGATAGCATTGAGACAGTCAGGAACACGAGCTGTTAAGTAGCCAAGTCAGGAGGTGAAAGATTTTGGTATCGCCAGCATACAGGTGGTACTGGAAACCAACCAGTTTCCTGTAAAATGCATCACTGCGCTCCAAATGTTAACCTTATTAATGGCGGGCTCATATATAAATATGTGCACACGCTATTAAAAAACTCAATGGAAACGTCCGACAAACTACAGATTTCGCAGTAGGAGGCGGCATCATTGCGAAAAATGTAGCCAAACAACAAAGAGCTACCAATACCAGGGATTTTGCCAGATCCACCCGGTGGATCAACAGCCTTCTTCTACAAAATGTACGCATGCTGTGCGTAATGACGCTCCCTCTTGCAATATTTTTATTACTTAGTGGTTTGGAATATCGATTTGAGGACAACGTTGTTTAACAGAATCATTGTTTATTTTTGTCGGGGGTAAAGTTGTTTGTACGCCTGTAACGATCGGTGTAACACAGAGAGGGTCTGATTACGGGTGATCTGCAGTTTCACCGGGAATACAGATATATACCAGATTATTGATGATCTGAAGTATCACCGATAATCAGATATATCTTCTAACCTCTGGACACCTGAGTAGAGTAAGAGTGTTTGGTGCAACAGTAATATTTTGAGGGCTGCACCTCAAGAGCAGGTACAGGGCAGTAAAGAGTACTGCGCAAATACAGATTCCTTCCGTGGACCTGGGCCTCCCCGGGAGGAGGAGTCAGGCTAAGAGGAGGAAGGACAGACCGAGAGTGACACCAGGGAGAGGGTGACACTAACAGGACTGGGAACCGCCTCTAACAGTAAGGTCGGTTCTTGAGGTCGGACAAGCCGGGTCGTTACCACACAGACAGATAAAGTACAGATTCAGGAGGCAGATACGGAGTCTAATAAACAGGCAGGGTTCGGCAACAGGATATCAGAAAGGCAAGGTACAGAATCAGGAGACAGATGCAGAGTCTTGTTTAACAGGCAGAGTTCGGCAACAGAGTATCAGAATAGCGGAGTTCGGCAACAGAGTATCAGGAGAATGGTCAGGCAGGCAGAAGGTCATAACAGATAATCACAATCAAACTAGAACTTTAGACTATCAACAGAATCTAACTAAGTGTGGAATTACAGCTCCTGCTGGTTCCGGCACACTTTGGGATCTGACTCAGGTCTGAGTGCTACCACGTAGTGATCGCAACGCCAGACAACCAGCAACTGAACAGCCAGCAGTATATATACACAAAGACTCTCCAGCACCTCCCTAAGTGCTGGACCAATGAGAAGAAGCAGAGTTGTCAGCTGACCAGCTTGGTCAGCTGACCCTTTTCTGGCTGCCATATAAGTTCTGCCTCTCCGCGCGCACGCGCGTCATTCTGAACCTAGGTGGACTATGAGTCCCAGCCACACCAGTACTGCTTTGCAATGTCTCCGCTGACCCATTCGCAAGGTTGGTCGCACCGCTATCAGCACAGGCGGCGGCCTCCCCGCGCTGGGTCAAAGTGTCAGCAACAGGGCCATGCGCGCTAACCGCCGCGTCAGACGTCCCCCCCCCCCCCCCCGAGGAGTGGACTCCGGACAGCTCCTTCCCGGCTTTTCAGGATGTAAGGCGTGGAATTCCCTTTTCAAATTGTCAGCATGCATGCGACACTCAGGTACCCATGTCCTTTCCTCAATCCCATACCCCTTCCAGTGCACCAAATACTGCACTGAATTCTGTACTACACGTGAGTCTAAAATCTTCTCTACTTCGTACTTGGTCATCTATCATCACAGGAGGAGGAGGAGTGGGACCCACATGGACTGCTGGCTTGAGCAGTGACACATGGAAAGATCTTACGCCACGCATGCTGGCAGGAAGATCAATGGCATAAGTAACATTGTTGATCTTTCTAGCCACCGGAAATGGACCGACAAACCTGGGGCCCAACTTGTCTGAGGGCTGTTTCAGGGTCAAGTGACGTGTGGACACCCACACCAAGTCTCCTGGTTGGAATCTCCACTCTAAAGAACGTCTCTTGTCAGCTTGACCCTTTTGACTCTGAAACGCCTTTTCCAAATTATTTCTCACGGTCCACCAAATGTCTTTAAATGACTTTTGCCAGGCCTCCAGAGCTGGAAACAGAGTGGAGGCCACTGGCAATGGGGAGAACTTGGGCAATCTCCCAGTCACTACCTGAAACTGAGAAAATCCAGAGGAAGAACTATTCAAATTATTTTGTGCAAACTCTGCGAAGGGCAGAAATTTGACCCAGCCATTCTGCGCCTCTGCAACGTAACACCTCAAAAACTGCTCCAATGACTGATTGACTCTCTCAGTCTGACCATTGGTCTGTGGGTGGTAGCCCGACGAAAATGACAGCTTTATGCCCATTTGGTGGCAAAATGCCCTCCAGAATCTAGAAACGAATTGGACTCCCCGATCTGACACTATGTTTTCCGGGATGCCATGCAGCCGGAAAACGTGGATGATGAACAAATCGGCCAATTCCTGGGCCGAGGGAAGTCCTTTCAAGGGCACAAAATAGGCCATTTTACTGAAGCGGTCGACTACCACCCAAATGACCGACATGCCCTCAGACCTGGGAAGCTCACCCACAAAATCCATGGACAAGTGAGTCCACGGCTCACTAGGGGTGGGCAAAGGCTGCAACGTACCTACAGGTGCCAGCCGGGAGGGCTTGCTTTTTGCACATACCGCACACTCCCTAACAAACTCTTTGCAATCTGCTGCCAGAGAAGGCCACCAAGCACACCTGGCCACAAGATCTTGCGTTCTAGACGCCCCAGGGTGTCCCGCATTCTTGTGTGAATGGAACATTTTCAAGACCTGGAGACGAAATGGCAGTGGAATAAACATAACCCCATCCGGTTTCCCTTCTGGGATGTCCTGCTGGAAGGGACTTAAAGTCTCCTTCCAGTCTTCCCAAGTTTCAGTTGTGGCTAGCACCAATTTCTGTGGGACAATGGTCTCAGGAACGGAGGGCTGTGCTGTCTCCGGTTCAAAGCACCTGGAGAGGGCATCTGCCTTAATATTCTTGCTACCCGGAGTGTACGTAATAATAAATCTGAACCTTGAGAAAAACAGTGACCATCGAGCCTGACGAGGGCTTAACCTTTTAGCCCCCTCTATGTATTCCAGATTTTTGTGATCAGTGTAAACCGTGATCGTATGTTCTGCTCCTTCTAACCAATGACGCCATTCTTCAAAGGCCAATTTAATGGCTAGGAGCTCCCTGTTGCCTATATCATAGTTTCTCTCTGCTGGAGAGAACCTACGAGAGAAATAAGCACATGGGTGTAATCTTCCCTGCAACCCTGACCGCGGAGACAGCACAGCCCCCACCCCAACCTCCGAGGCGTCCACCTCGACGATGAAGGGATAGGAAGTGTCTACATGTCTTAGGATGGGTGCAGAGCAGAACAGATCCTTTAAAGTGGAGAATGCCCGCAGAGCTTCTGGAGACCAGTGGGTGGTATCTGCCCCTTTTTTAGTGAGACTGGTGAGGGGTGCAATGACAGTGGAGTACCCCTTTATGAATCTTCTATAGTAATTCGCAAAGCCTAAAAAACACTGCAAAGACTTCAACCCCACTGGCTGCGGCCATTCCAGAACCGCGGAGACTTTGGCAGGGTCCATAGACAGGCCCGAGGTGGAAATTATGTAGCCCAGAAAGGCGACGGATGTTACCTCAAAGGTACATTTCTCCAATTTCGCGTAAAGCAAGTTCTGCCTTAGTTTGTCTAATACGAATCTGACATGGGCCCTATGCTCAGAGAGGTTGTTGGAAAAAATAAGTATATCATCCAGATAAACTAAAACGAATTTTCCCAACACCTCCCTGAAGACCTCATTGATGAGTTCCTGAAAAACGGCCGGGGCATTACACAACCCGAAGGGCATCACCAGGTATTCGTAATGCCCGTCAGGTGTTTTGAAGGCCGTTTTCCATTCATCGCCCTCTCTTATTCGCACCAGGTTGTATGCCCCCCGCAAATCCAACTTTGAAAAAATCCTAGCGTTGGTGACCTGCGTGAATAAATCGTCTATCAAGGGCAACGGATAGCGATTCTTTACTGTGATTTTATTCAGGCCCCGATAATCAATACATGGCCACAGGCCCCCGTCCTTTTTCTTTACAAAAAAGAAGCCTGCCCCTGCCGGCGACCGGGACAGGCAAATGAAGCCCTTGGCCAAATTTTCACGGATGTACTCCTGCATGGCCGATTTTTCAGGCCCAGATAAATTGTACAGATGGCCCCGGGGGGGGCATACAACCAGATCGGAGGTCGATGGGACAATCAAAAGGGCGATGTGGGGGTAACTTATCAGCAGCCTTGGGACAAAACACATCAGAATATTCAGAATACTGTTCTGGTACACCCTCCACATGAATCCTGGTTTGACCCAATGTCACCTTTCCTAAACACTGCTGAAAACAACGAGCTGACCAGTTTGTTAGCTGACCAGTGGCCCAATCGATGTGTGGGGAATGAAGGTGCAACCATGGCATACCAAGGATAATTGTGGAGGTTGTCATGTGTAGCACAAAGAACTGCAATCTTTCTCTGTGCAGCACCCCTATAGTGACTCCCACCTCTGGTGTCTGGGATAACGGATGATTCTTCTGCAGGGGGGAATCATCCACTGCTGTAACTTGGATGGGTGGTTTTACCGGGGTGAGTGAAATACCCAATTTCTTAGCAAACTCAAAATTCATAAAATTAGCTGCAGAGCCTGAATCAACAAAGGTTTCAGTGACCTCGGTTTTATCTTCCCATGTAACTGTACAAGGAAGAAGCAACCGTTTATCTTCTAGGGGTAAGAGTCGGGCGCCTAGGGTGTTACCCCCTACAACTCCTAGGCGGTAGCGTTTCCCGGCTTATTAGGACAGTTTCGTACTCTATGCCCCCCTTCAGCGCAATACAGACACAGCTGTTCGGTCATCCTCCGTCTTCGCTCCACCTGGGATAGTTTTGACTGACCAATCTGCATTGGCTCGGGTGGAGGCAAGACAGGAGAAGATGAGACAGGAGGAGGTGGAGTCACTAAGGGTGCAGCGTAAGACATCAATCTGACACGGTGACTACCCCTGGTCTGCTTCTGATGACATAGCCTGCGGTCGATTCGAATGGCCGATGAAATGGCCTCATCAACTGTTTTGGGCTCAGGCTGACTCAGCATCAGATCGGAGACCTCATCAGACAAGCCTGACAGAAAACAATCTAACAGGGCATAGGTGTCCCACCTGGCTGAAACTGACAACCTCCTAAATTCTGCTGCATAATCTTCGATCGGACCTTTGCCTTGACGCAACAGTTTGAGCTTCCGCTCAGAAGTCGAGGCAAGGTCCGGATCGTCGTAAATTACTGCCATGGCTTTAAAAAATTCCTCCACAGAGGTAAGGGCTAAGTCTCCGGTGGGCAGACTGTACGCCCATGTCTGAGAGTCGCCGGATAACAAGGTTTTAATAAATGTGACCCGTTGGGTCTCGGTCCCCGAC
The DNA here is from genome assembly GCF_040937935.1 of Hyperolius riggenbachi. Taxonomy (NCBI): domain Eukaryota; kingdom Metazoa; phylum Chordata; class Amphibia; order Anura; family Hyperoliidae; genus Hyperolius; species Hyperolius riggenbachi. The sequence goes on from NC_090655.1 coordinate 114,781,122, forward strand.
GATCGGGGTCTCAACTCAAAATAAGACAACACTCTACTCCTAAAGTTTCGAAAGTCAGATCTGTGGCCAGAAAATCTTTCAGGTACGGGCATACGTATGTCAAGGCTAGGAGAGGATCGCACCTCATCCACTGTCGTCTGGAGGGTTTGTACAGACCCTGATAGGGCATCAATTAACGCTTTGTGATTACCCGGTACTTGATTGATGTTATCCACCGAAGTGGCAAGTACACCCAGAGGATCAGTGCGTGCGTCCATCTTGTTTTTGGTCTGGCGTTCTGTAACGATCGGTGTAACACAGAGTGGGTCTGATTACCGGTGATCTGCAGTATCACCGGGAATACAGATATATACCAGATTATTGATGATCTGCAGTATCACCGATAATCAGATATATCTTCTAACCTCTGGACACCTGAATAGAGTAAGAGTGTTTGGTGCAACAGTAATATTTTGAGGGCTGCACCTCAAGAGCAGGTACAGGGCAGTAAAGAGTACTGCGCAAATACAGATTCCTTCCGTGGACCTGGGCCTCCCCGGGAGGAGGAGTCAGGCTAAGAGGAGGAAGGACAAACCGAGAGTGACACCAGGGAGAGGGTGACACTAACAGGACTGGGAACCGCCTCTAACAGTAAGGTCGGTTCTTGAGGTCGGACAAGCCGGGTCGTTACCACACAGACAGATAAAGTACAGATTCAGACAGATGCAGAGTCTTGTTTAACAGGCAGAGTTCGGCAACAGAGTATCAGAATAGCGGAGTACAGAATCAGGAGAATGGTCAGGCAGGCAGAAGGTCATAACAGATAATCACAATCAAACTAGAACTTTAGACTATCAACAGAATCTAACTAAGTGTGGAATTACAGCTCCTGCTGGTTGCGGCACACTTTGGGATCTGACTCAGGTCTGAGTGCTACCACGTAGTGATCGCAACGCCAGACAACCAGCAACTGAACAGCCAGCAGTATATATATACACAAAGACTCTCCAGCACCTCCCTAAGTGCTGGACCAATGAGAAGAAGCAGAGTTGTCAGCTGACCAGCTTGGTCAGCTGACCCTTTTCTGGCTGCCATATAAGTTCTGCCTCTCCGCGCGCACGCGCGTCATTCTGAACCTAGGTGGACTATGAGTCCCAGCCACACCAGTACTGCTTTGCAATGTCTCCGCTGACCCATTCGCAAGGTTGGTCGCACCGCTATCAGCACAGGCGGCGGCCTCCCCGCGCTGGGTCAAAGTGTCAGCAACAGGGCCATGCGCGCTAACCACCGCGTCAGACGTGGCGGTTTCTCCGCGCTCCGCCATGCCCTCCATGGAAACAACCGCCTCACGCTGAGTAGAGGCGGCTGTTTTTCCGCGTTTCCTCACAACGCCGTTATGTGTGTATGGACCTTAAGAATAGGGATATAGCAGAGTTCTATGGTTCCAGCGTGACGTCTGTCTAACTTACACTGTTCTTTTGGCAGAATTTGACAGCCTGTAGAATCTGCAGAACGATATTTTTCGTGATGGCATCTGGGACCCTGAAAAACATGTATACAGTAGTACTATTAGAGATGGCCTGGAAACTGTATGCTGGATTCAAGTGATGTGTGAGATAAAAGTAATACCTAAGTCAAGTCAATTATTGTAACTAATTTTTTTTTTTTAATCTGCCTTTATTTAAAATAGCATAGTTACTCCCTGTGCGCTGCTATAGCCATAATTCCTATTATGGGCAATGGTGGCGATGGCTGCGCTCAAGTCTCCTGCGCTAGAGTCACTGTGTTCGTTGCCTGTATCTAGGCCCTGATCTAGAGTTAGGATAGTGTTTCTAGTTTAGCAGAAGAAAGTGTTGCCACCATTCCTTACCTGTTGCCTCCTCCGTCCCCGCCCCTTCCTCCTCTCTGGCTCCTCGTGGGTGGGGTTTAAGTATGCACCCTCTAGGAGCTGCTCACAGCTCAGTCTGTCATCAGGGTCCATGCGCAGACAGCCCTGCAGAAGGAAGGCATGTGATGTGAGGTCATTGTGTAACATTACTGGATAATTACCTCGTGTGTTAAGAAAAAAGCAAGGTATTTCCTGTGTAACATCTGTTCACCACTCATAGAATTGATTAGTTTTACATTATTGCTTATGTTAGGATTATACTGTAATATCAGAAACGTGATCCAGCAGAATCTACACAAGTTCCAGGTATTCCAGAATATATAAAAAATGCAGCCATGTCCCATTTATATAGTATTTATACTGACATCTTCCACAGCGACATATATTTTTTTTTATTTACAGTAGGTTGTAAGGCACCAGCCTTAAGCCTGGTACACACATCCAATCTTACCACTTTTATGTAATATGAGGGACATTTCAGAAAAGGTTAAGATTTCTTATGGGCAAGGGGGTATCAGCAACTGATCGGGATGAATCCTTAGTTACAGTTCCTCTTTAAAGGGAAGGTCCAAGGAACAAAAAAGAAATCCAGTTACCTCAGGCAGGTAAGCCGACCTGTGCTCTTGCCGCAGCTCTGTTGGCTCCCGATCCCCTCCGGTGCAGATGCCGACCTCACCAGATCGGCATCTGCCTGCATCTTCCTGCTTTCCACTGTGCAGTGTACTGAGTCGCACTGACGTCATCCTGGCTGTTCTTGCGCAGTACAGTCCGGTTGATGTCAGCGCGACTCTGAGAGCCGCTTGTGCAGGTGCAGTCAGCATCTTGCGCCAGAGGGGACCCCGGACCACCAACATGGAGCAGAGCTGTAGCGTGGGCACAGGACGGCTGGCAGGGGCTGGAGGAAGCCCAAGGTAAGTGGATTTATTTATTCTGGCAGCACGGTGGCGTAGTGGTTAGCGCTCTTGCCTTGCAGCGCTGGGTCCCTGGTTCGATTCCCAGCCAGGGCACTATCTGCAAGGAGTTTGTATGTTCTCCCCGTGTCTGTGTGGGTTTCCTCCGGGTACTCCGGTTTCCTCCCACATCCCAAAAACATACAGATAAGTTAATTAGCTCATCCCTAAATTGGCCCTAGACTACAGTACTTACTTTACATAATACAAACATAGACATATGATAATAGTAGGGATTAGATTGTGAGCTCCTTTGAGGGACAGTTAGTGACAAGACAATATATATACTGTACAGCGCTGCGTAATATGTCGGCGCTATATAAATACTAAATAATAATAAAAATAATAATAATTCTCCTCCTCCTTAAATGTGTCCTTTAAGACCCCAGATGCGAGTAATACAACTGTATTTTGCTTGGACGATTTTCTAAATAAAATACAGTTTGCTTTTACTCCACTGAGGTGTCCTCCTCCCCTCAGGGTCTTCATGTGGCACCTTGAGCTCATAAGCAGGATATCTCATAGCAAGCTACCCTACTTCTCTCCTAGTTACTGACTAGCAATTGTAGGCAGGCATCTCAGCTGCCGCCAAAGCATGGACTCAATTACCTGAGAGGATTTAATATGGTTCTATACAGAGGCGCAACACATTAAGAGAATTTGAAGGATACGTGTGGCCTTACGCTGCTCTCAAGATGGAGAAGCCTAAAGTCTGTCCTCTCTGAACAGTCTGCTTGAGTTAATTTCTCTAAGTTCATGCTCATTGTGTCCCTGTGCAGGCTCTGGCATTTGCTCTTGTTATTTCACCCTCTCCTTTGTGGTTCAGGAGGAAGGCTGAGCCTCCAACCAATCAGTGCTATGAAACGGGAAACACGCAGAACTCTCTGTGACCCAGCCGTGAGAATTACACCGGACCACTGAAGATTTACGATATATTAGTTCTAATTTTACTGATATCCATGCGGCTCGCCACCTGAGACTGGGTTCAGTAATGCAGAAGCCGCAGCGCTATTTAGTTAGCTTTAAAGTGAACCTCAAGTCTAAAAAAAAAAATGAGTTTTACTCACCTGGGGCTTCCCTCAGCCCCCTCCAGCTGATCGGTGCCCTCGACGTGTCTCTCCGACCCTCCTATCCCCGCCGGCGGCTACTTCCGGTTTTGCTGTCAGGACCCGACAGGCTGGGAACGCGAGTGATTCTTCGCGTTCCCAGCCACAAAATCTCCCCGTATGCTGCTATTGTGGCCTTCCTTGCCGCAATAGCAGTATAGGGGGTAATATTGTGGCTGGGAACGCGAAGAATCACTCGCGTTCCCAGCCTATCGGGTCCTGATGGCGAAACCGGAAGTAGCCGCCGGTGGGGACAGGAGGATCGGAGAGACACGGCGAGGGCACCGATCAGCTGCAAGGGGCTGAGGGAAGCCCCAGGTGAGTAAAACTCATTATTTTTTTTATTTTTTTTTTTTTAGACTTAAGTGCCTCTTTAAGTTTTAATTAAGTTCTCTCTATGCAAACAAAATTCAAGTGCTTTATAGATCTGCTGGGGTGTAGATACCCTTCTGTAGAGCCTTAATAATATATTTTCATGTATTTTATGAGTGCATCAAGAGAATTACCACAAGCAGTCTATGCTAGTTACTACTACTCAGAGGCGCCTCTAGAGACCAGCTGATAAACAAATTGCCTAGAGCGCAGATTTATGGCAGGGCACTTTGAGGGGAAAAAAAGAGTTTATTTTTCCTGTCCTTAGAGACTGAAAACTTAGGGAACAGAGATAAAAAGTTCTAATGAAAGCCTCTGCTGCTCAGCCTCAAATAAGGAATCTACAAACCTTTTGTCCACAGCACTTTGTATGGCATTCCCTAATGTTAGTGTTATCTCGGGATCTAGAGTGTGTCTGTGTGATTCCTGTCCTGCCCGCCCCTCCTTATGACTTGAAAAGAAGAGGAGGATGGTGTCTTTGTGTGCATTCCAGAACGGACTTGCCAGGAGGAAGGAGGGAGATTTTCCCCCAGGCTGCTGGTACAGTGTATAAGGCAATATGAAGCACTAGGCTGGTTGAGGGAAATAAATGTACAATTTGATGGCAAGCTGGTAAATGTACACAGCATGATGCAGAAGAGAGGCTTGCTTCCTACAGTGTCCTTAGAAAAAAACTCTGTCTGCTTTCTCATCATTGTAAAGACTGCATGTAGTCAGCTAGATAAGGTATTACACAGGTTGAAAAGTTTTCGACAGTCCCTAGACTCCATGTGGGCTGCTGCAGCTTGTGTGAGAGATTGGCAGGACAGGAGTCACATTACAGGCAAGTCGCCTCTGTGTTATTTGGCTGCAATACAGATAAGCTCTCTGCTCCATGTCAGGCTATTCTCAGTCTCTCTCCACTCCTCCTCTTTCCCTCATTCACCTTTGTTTTCCCCCCTTCCCCTAGTGCTGGCTGTCTTTTCCTCCTCTCTCTGGATAGTGTAATTGTTAAGGGCTCTGCCTCTGGCACAGGCAACCTGGGTTCAAATCTCTGCTTCCGTCTACTCAGCACCTATTCAGTAGGAGACCTTGGGCAAGACTCCCTAACACTGCTACTGCCTACTGAGCGAGTCAGCACTGAGTCTGCCAGGAGAAAAGTAATTATAAATGTTCCTTCTTACTCTCTACTTTGCCCCCCCCCTCCCAATCTTATTCTTACAATTGAATCTTGTTATTAGTAAAGAAAAAGTGGGGGGAAGGCTGCGCATCCCTAGACACATGCTGCAATTGAATGGTTAATCGCATAGGCATACACCGCCTCTATTAGACTGAAAAATGCATGCCCTGCATCCAAAACAATGCTAACATTTATTACACTAGGAGGAACTTTAGCTTCCAATATGGTTTGCATGCAAAGTATAAAGTACTAGACTCTTGCGCCACGGTGAGGCAAACCTCCGGGCAAGTGACCTAACCTAAATTTAAAACCTCGGGAGCAGCTAAGCAAAAAAAAGTATAACTTACATTTTGTTGGAGAGCGAGGAGAACGCCAGCGTTTACTAAGGCTGCATCTGAAATGACCACCAGCTCAGTGTGCAGCATCTAAATAGACTTTCTGCACACTTCGCATTCAATTCAGATGCAAATCATATGCAAATCTGCTACTACTTATTAGGCAAACAGGAAACTCAGGAAGAGGGGCTGGGAGCAGCTAACCTGATAGTTATACAGATACAGTCTTTTCAGATGCAGCCTTAGTGGTATGCGCTGGCGTTCTCCTCGCTTGTTATTAGTAACCCTAGCCTATAGCTGTCAATACATGCATTCATTTTTACAGACAGACAGATTCTTTCAAAATGATCGAATATGGCGATTATCAACCACATCGATCAGAATTTCAATCAATCCATGGCAAAAATGTACCAAAAGTACAATCAAGCAGTACATTTTTACAATTGGACACAGTGGTATAGTGGCGGTAGATCGGCGGCTCGTAGTATTGCACTGAACCACTACTGTAATACGATTATTTTCTGGTGAAAAGCTGCCGCATTGCGAATATTTTCATGGAGGGCACAGGTTTCCTTGCCTGGAGGGGCAAAATGGCCAGAGGCGCCCCTGCTACTACTGTTCAAATAGTCAATGGAATGGATTTGCTAAAGCTAGAGTGCAGTGGTCTGACTTCGAGAAAGCCTTCGGGACTCCTGGGAAGGCTGTGGAAGTACTCAAGCATGCGCAGTATGGAGCCACTTGTCCTCTGAAATACTCTGGGACCCGAATATTTCTGCAACTTCCAAGACCCAAAAGCTTACTCGACATTAAAGTTGTATCGCTGCAACAGGGGCTCAGTGATGGAACGAGGGCGCACAGAGAGGACCGGGAAAGCTCTAAGGCAGTGTTTCTTAAACCTGTCCTCGTGTGATTGGCCGCAGCCGTCTATTCAGATGGCTCTGCCATTCATAAATCCCGTCCTCGTAGTGCTTCTGTTTCCGTATAATCTTGTGGCCAAATTGTAATATTACATCCCCCCCTTTTTTGTCAGTTAATCATCCCTAGTTACCTTTTTTTTTAATTAACCCCTGACCTCCCACACTCCGCTAAAGTTCCTTATTTTTTAATAAAAAAAAATTACAAACAAAAAAAATACATAAATAGTTACCTTAGGGACTGAACTTTTTTAATATGTATACAAAAACCGTATACTACAATTATTTTATAAATTATAGGCTTGTAATTAGGGATAGACGCAAAACTGAAAAAATGCACCTTTATTTCCAAATAAAATATTGGCGCCATACATTGTACTAGGGAAATGTTTTAAACGCTGCAATAACTGATACAAATGGGCAAATAAAATGTGTGGGTTTTAATTATAGTAGCATGTTTTAATTTGAAACTATATGGCCGAAAACTGAGAAATAATGAATTAGTTCAATTTTTTTTCTTATTATTCCCATTAAAACTGAGTTAGAATAAAATAATTCTTAGCAAAAAGTACCCCCAAAGAAAGTCTATTCAGTGGCGAAAAAAATAAGATATAGATTGTTTTGTTGTGATAAGTAGTAATAAAGTTATAGGTGTTAGGCTTGGTGGTGTATTCTCCACAGTCAGCATGCAACGCATGAGCTGGCGTGGAGGAGGTACACACACTAGCACAAGGAAACAGGCTATCCCTAGTATAGTGGAGGGGAGGACTGACTCCAATAGGAGATTGTGGCGCACAGAGCCGGTGCAGATCTGACAGCCACAAACAATGCTTTCGTTATAACGTCTCAGCCCAAGGTAGCGCTGAGCGCATAAACCAGAACTGAGGAGATCAGGACAGGTAGACAGAATGAACGCTTGCTAGCTAGCGGCTACTTAGCGACAGCAAGCGTCCAAAACCAGACAGACTGGAATGAGGCAGCCAATGCGATGCGGCGATGGCGTGCCTCACAAAGACAGGACAGGATAGTCAGAAAATAGCAGGATTAAGATAGATGAACGTAACACAGATAAATATACAATAAGTATGTTTTCCTAGCGTATTACAATTACAGCTATCAATGAAACTATTTGTAACGTCTGAATAACATATGTATATATCGGCAATGAACCGATATATGACATAAGCAGGAACGCTGACTAGGAATGGAGTAACACAGGGAACAGGACTCAGAAGGATTCGCTATCTCTTCGCAGAGATGAACGCAATCCACAAACGGTAACAGAACAGGATTTAGAAGGATTCGTTATCTCTTCGCAGAGATGAACGCAATCCACAAACAGTAACAGAACAGGATTCAGAAGGATTCGTTATCTCTTCGCAGAGATGAACGCAATCCACAAACAGAACCAGGAGCAGGATAACTAGCTCAGCACGGGTGTTCACGGTACGCGCAAACTACCAAAACGTGCTGGAAAACTGACTAACTGAACACAGGAAATAAACAGTTCGTGTACGTATATATCAGCGACACTGATGTATCAACGTAACACGAATACAAGGAAAATAATAAACGTGCTGGTATGCATATATATTGGCAATGAACCAATATATGATGCAAAACCAGCAAAGTATCTTTAGAACAAGAAACACGATCGGGGGCTGAAGCGACAGCAAGACTGGCTTAAGCTGAAGCTATGAAAACCCAAGGAAACCCTGCAGGAAGCAGATCTTTATACTGAGGTCATCCAATGGGAGCAGACATGCAGATTCCCACACAGGTAAATGATAATCAGTCACAAGCTGACAGCAGGGAAAGACAGACAAAGCTATGCAGCTTGCATGGAAAGACATCAGAACTGCCTGAGCTGCAGCACTACTACTTCCAGCAACACCTGCTGCAGCAGCGATCATTACAATAGGTGAATGAATGGAAGGAGTGCTGACGGGTGAAAATTGCTCTGTTTTTTTAAGAGGAAAAACCCTTTGAGGTGAAGTGGTTAAGCCTCGGCGATCCAGCGCTGGCCCCCATGTCAATATTTACCACCTGCACTCCTGCAAAAATGCCATTGTATGTGTGATAATATAGCAGCCATTTTTGTTTAACTCTCATCATTTTTTGTTTAACTCTTATCTGTGGTAATTCCATTTTCTGTATGGCTGTCTGTCAGTGTAAATTACATTTGCATTTCATTTTCTTTAAAAACTACAGGCTACTAGGATGAAGGAAGCTGCTAATTTGATTTTCTGTATGTCAGTGTAAATTACATTTGCATTCCGTTTCCTCGGGAAACTACAGCCTACTAATATGAAGGAAGCTACTAATTAGCAGCCCTTTGTCAGGACCAGCCTGATGTGGGTGCATTGCTTTGAAGTCTGTATACAGCAACTTGTTGTCCCAATATACAATTGGACTAAGTCTGGAAGGTTCAAAGCGGAACAGGAAACCTTTGGAATTTGCATATCACAGCAAGCAAGGATTTTACAGAGGTCTCTGCGAACGGTGGTGTCACAATCTGGGGAAATTGGATTAATTCTGGATCTGAACATTGAGTGGCCTCGAGCTACAAATCTTCCTATAAAAGTCAGCATAGAGGAGTCCGAGCTTGTCTTCTCCTGAAGGTAGCGCTCAGCTAGAGAGAGGTCCCTGATCTGATCAGAATTTGTGTCCTTCCACGACCAAGTTGGACCTTTGTGCTGGTGAAAGTTAAATTTCTGTTTTTATTCCCGTTTTTATTTTTGCAAACTGTCTTGTTGTGTGTCCTTGTATTTTTACTTTGTTTTTGTAAATCTTTTGTATATATTTCTTTATGCACTGTTCCACTTTTTGAAATAATAAATATTTATTTAATAAGCCTGACATCTGGTGTACTAGCAGAGCTTGCCTTCCTAGAGAGAGACTGCAGTGTAATTTGTGTTACAAGTTCAGCGTCTGATTGGAAGCTCGGTTTGTACACCACGACCGGGTGGAAGTTTGTGTGTGTGTGGCGTTCCCATATTTTGGCCTAAGCGCAAAGCTGACCCAAATACGAAAACGCTGGACTGAGTGCAGGCCACTCGAAAGCAAAGTGGGAATTGTTGAAGTGTCTATCTAGCAGCGGCAGAGTGAAGGGTTGTTGAGGGGTGACAGCCTTGTGTTAGCTTGAATAAGGCTCCTTCCCCTCTCGGTCTGGTCAAACCCCAGTCAGGAACCGTCTCTGCAGGCTTGCCATAGGGCCGGTTCCTGACAGTATGTGGTATTACCCATAACCATACTTAGCTTAAAAATGAATAAATATAAAAATAACCAGTGTGTGCCACAATATCAAATAGACCAAACAAACAAAAAAAATGTTTGCCTTGATTTTAACAAGTTTTATTATAATAAAAAGTAAATTTCCAATGTTTTTTAATCACATAAAGAAGAATACTGAACATAAATTAAACTGACAGGAACAGTAAAAGAAAGTATTTATAGCTCCCCTTTAAATGGTGACCCAGGACATCGGGTTTCTTCTGCTAACAGCATTCAGTTACTCTTTTCATGGGGACGTCAAGTGAGAGAAGGAAAAAAAAATAAAACTTATGGAAAGTAAGTAAATCTCTCTTTACTGCATTCATATAATAAATCTATGTACTGGCATTGTTTGCCATGACAAACAGCTGTATAGGCACATGGGTGAAAAGGAATTCCATCATATTCAAGTTAGCATTGTCAGCGGCTATGGCTACTGCAAGACGAGGTTGAAGTAGACACTGCAGATTTACTGTAGGATTTGTATCAGCTGTAACAAAGAAATGTTTTTCTTTAAAGGTTATTATGCAGTTTCTTATCATTTAGAGTTGAGAGAAAGTTCAAAGTTCAGGTCCGCCTTAACTGTATATCCTAAATGACTTTAAAAAGCTAGCTATATATGTGGGTATAGCTATCAGAAAACGCAGAGATAATGTATTGTTTTTCAGATCGCTGTCTCTTCTCTTGGCACAAGTAATGCCAAATACAAGGGATGAGCACAATGATGGGTAATTAAAAACCTCTGTCACGAAAATCTTAAAATTTAAAATATATATAAACACATTCAAATAAGAAGTATGTTTCTTCCAGAGTAAAATGAGCCATACATTATTTTTCTCCTATTTTGCTGTCACAGTAAGTGGTAGAAATCTGACAGAACTGACAGGTTTTGGACTAGCCCATCTCCTCATGGGGGACTCTGTTCAACTGCCCAAAAAAAGTGTATGTGAACAGGGAGGCTGGCCTGCATCTTTGTATAAGTCTTTTTCATGGACTATCTTTATATGATGGCGCTTTAGAAATAACTCGTACAATAAGTAAATAAATAAAGAATAAAGGCCATACTGGGAATCCCCTATGGAGAGATGGACTAGCCCAAAACCTGTCAGTAATGTCAGAATTCTACTACCTACTGCATAGCCGGCCTTTGATATGAGCGACCGGAGTGGTCGCTCAGGGCACCGGCTTCCAAGGGGGCGCCTATAGCTAGTTACCTATACTGAGGGCACCTACACCTGATTTCTTATACTGGGGGCACCTATAGCTGGCTACCTTTACTGAGGGCACCAACACCTGGCTATCTATACTGGAGGCACCTACGCCTGGCTTCCTATGGGGGGGGGGGGGATGGAGACCTTCAACTGACTTCCTATACTGGGGGCACCTATGCTTGGCAACCTATATTGAAAGCACCTACACATGAGATCCTATACTATTGGCACCTATACCTGGCTACCTACCTATACTGAGTCTGAGGGCGTTTATTTTTTGGGGGGGGACACTGCGGCTATAACGTGTGGTGCAAATTGTCTTTCATTGTCATTCGAAATGGAGGTGGTGGTGGTGGGGGGTGCGGATAACTGTCCCTCTTTGTTTTCCGCACGCGTTTTTCTGCACACCAAGTGTGTCTCTCATAGCAGCTGATGTAATTGATACAAAAAACGGACAAAATGTGCAGAGTCATGATGCAGAATGTCAAGTTTTTTTTCTGCGCGCGAACAAAATATTAAGTGTGTACTAGCCCATTGATTAACATGAGTTCTCAGTTTTTCTGTGCAGAAAACGCGCACGAAAGCAGTCAAGTGTGTTCCCTGCCTGGGAGCCACAGTCCTAGGAGATATCTGAGGAGAAAAAGAATTGCATATGGGCCTCTGTGTGTGTGTGCGTGTGCATGCATGCGCGAAGAGGATGAAGGGGGGCACAAAAATCAGGTTTCGCTCAGGGCGCTGTGAAACCTAAGGCCGGCCCTGACCTACTGTAAGTGACAGCAACATAGGTGAAAAGTCATTCATGCCTCATTTTACTCTGGAAGAAACATGTATGTATTTTAAATTTTAAGATTTTCACTATGCAGACCGCAAGCAAATTAAACATCAGCTGTTCTTACCTAGCTGAGAGCAACTAAAGAAAACTGGCTCAGATTCTAACATTATATATATATATATATATATATATATATATATATATATATATATATATATATATATATATATATATATATATATAAACACAGATTTAAATAATAAATATTCTGCATATTCTGCATGCCTACCTATATACTCGTGTATGATTTTTGGTTTTGGGTGCAAATTTTGGTTTAAAATAACATTTAAAAATAAAATCCATGCTGGTTTTGACAAGAAAGATGTGCCAAGCCATTTGCTGGCCTCTGCTTTTTCTGGGTATAGCTCGTCATTGCAGACTGGACCTCATGGATGAAAAATTTTCTTATTGGCTGGGATGACCGTGCAGCTCCCATCTGTCATAACAATACTGACTAGTGACATTATAACAGTGATGACTCTATCCCTTTGTGGTGTCATCTTTGAAAATTGGCAGCCATATAAGTCATGGTAGAACCAGTTAGTGGAGGTGTAAACAGGTCTTAGGCTCCCTTGCACACTGCAAATCCGTTTTGTGATTCCGATTCTGTAAAAATCGAAATCAGATGTAAAAACCGATTAAAAATCGGAATCGGAATTGCATGCAGTGTGCAGGGAGCCTTGCTGGGATGTCATCCTCCAGGCTCTGATCCAATGCAGATACATAGTGATTTGGGAGTGATGGGAGTCTCCAAAACTCCCAAATCCCTCATCAGTGTGGGACACATCAAAGTTCAGAGGAGGGCAGGTTATGAAAGGCGACACCTCAGAGGGGTAGATAAAACTGCTCCAAATGCAGCCTTCTTTGAACTAGACATTTTTGAATATAAGGGAGCACAGAAATGATGATGATCAATGAGTGGTTTCATCGCTGGGTCCTTTGCGTTTCCTCTTATTATATGCTGTAAGGCAGAGGTGCCCACACTTTTTCGGCTTGTGAGCTACTTTTAAAAATTAGCAAGTCAAAGTGATCTACCCATGTACAATTTTAGGAGCACATTTGTATATACAGAATGGAAAATGTAGTGGGGTCGGGATCTACCATGAAGGCCTTCGCGATCTACCGGTAGATCGCGATCTACCTAATGGGCACCCCTGCTGTAAGGCATCACTGTACGTTTGTGAAGGATTTGTAGTGGCCCAGATCTGTCAGGCGCTCCCGGTCCCCTGTGAAGCAGAAAAACTAAATTACAATGAAATCCAGATCTAGACCAATGATAATCAACCAGTATGTCACGTTTGTTCCTAAGCATTCTCTTATGTTGCCGCCAGCAACCACTCTAAAATACTCATATTTTTGGAAAAAAAATTAAACTACACAACTCTTACAGCCAGAGCAATGAATGCATTTTCTACAGTGAGTAGTTAAAGAGAACCAGAGACGAAGCACCCTCATGTATTTTATTACATTTATCAGTGAGAATATGGCAGTAAACACCTACCCTGCTTTTAGTTTCATTGTTATCTGCTTAATTAGTCTATTAGCAACTGTGATAAGAATCCACCGACTATTCAGTCGATGTTTGACCTGGAATATTATAGCTGAGTCACTCTTCTGTGATGTCTTTTCAAGCCCAAGCCTTCCCCCTCCTGGCTTAGCTTTGCAGCTTTGCTGCTTTGCATACTGAGAGCTGTGATGACATGGGAGGGGCTGCTCCTACTGAGAGAGAAGCTCTGTGGCTGCAATATGATCCCTGTGTGCTCTGTGTGCACTCTGTCTGCATACTGTAGATACTGATGACTAACTGCATCTCATTCCTATGAGAGACACTTCTTACAGTACATCATACCAAAATGAAAGCACACAGATGAGCCTTTCTCATATAGCCTAGATAGCAGCCTAGTCTCATATAGCATAGACAGCACATCCAGAACAACTCATATAACCCGGAAGGAGAAGGGATATGAGCCGGCGGCCATATTTGATTTTCCTGGAGCAATAATGGATAAAAAAACACTAAAAAAGGCACACCAGAGCGGCAAAATTATCAGGTAGAGCATTTATTCTTTACAAGCTATCAACTGATATGTTTATTTTGTGTGAAACGTTCATCTCTGGTTCCCTTTAATCAGGGAGTACATCTGAAACAAACCAATTGGGCAAGCACCATCCACCATACCACTCATAGAGCATGCAGAAAGGAACGTAAAACTCATATATGCAGGAAAAGGACCAAAGTACGTTCAATAAACACCGCACGACTGAAATATAACGTACAAAATACCATCTTTATGGACTACAAAACTCCACAGAAACAATTAAAATCACAGTAGAAGGAGTAAACGCATAAATATAGATATACAATATATAGTTAATCAAAAATCACAAGATAATGCATCAAAAGAGGGAGTATATAAGGTGGTATCTTCCTGTATACATTCACCATAAGGTAATCTAGTTGTTGTTGTGCAACCATGCCAAGAAACAATGGGTGCAAAAAATGGTGTAAAAAATAAATAAATCAGTGAACTGCAACAAGGTGTAAAAAATAGGAATAAAATGAACCAATTTGAGAAGACCCCCCCATAGAGGAAGAAGGTGAGTGGCCATGAAAGAGTGAAGAGTCGGAGGGCAGAGGTAAGTGAAAAATCCGTGGTGAAGAGGCTTACCTAAAGAATGGATCACAGAGGCATGGCGGGCAAAGCGCGCTCCCTAAACGCCATCGCAATTCACCGCGCAGACCAAGCAGTTTCCTCTAGGCATACGAGTTTAATTGTGTGGGCTAAGGGGGGCGCAGCAGGCATTTACTTACCTATGGGGCTGCTTATTAGCCCCACCCCCGTCTAAATGGAGGCCTCTATTTTCTGTCTCCCATGCCACAAACCTGTCCCCAGCATGCATTGCGCCTGCCAGGGATATAGTACATCAGTGCGGGAACCTGTGATTCTGTGGCATGGGTGGATAGAAGATGGTGGCTTCCATATGGATGGAGGAGCTACATAGCAGGTCCCATAGGTAAGTAAATGCCTGCTGCACCCCAAAATCCTGTTCAATTAAAAACATAAAACTCCCTTAGGGTGAGATTTCTGAGCATATGAGCATCCAGGTGCTTAGTATGCTTTAATGCCAGATTTATAAAGGTAACCAGTGACAGGATTAAGTCTAGTAAACATTAGCCTGCATGTATGAAGGCACACAGGGTAATAGTAATTACTGCTGTAGAGCAACAGAGATGCCATCAGGCAGGTCTCTCCTTTTCTGAGCTTCAGCGCTAATTTACCATGATGGACAACTTCACTAGCCAGTAGTGAAGCTGTGAGTAAGGGAGGTATGAAGCTATTCTCAGCTGTACACTGAATAGTTGGGATTTTGCACAGTAATAATAGACAACCTGGGTTTTAGAGCTGCTGAAGTCCTCTGAAACAGATTTGACATGCATGGCAATCCGGGCTGGATTTCTGGAAAGATCAAAGTTGCAAACGAGAGCAACAATTATAAGAGGGAAGCTGCTGCCTAAAGAAACTGTACAAGACAGGGGCTTCGGTACATGATTATTTTTGATCTATAAAGCGCCTACATATTCTGTGGTGTGGTACATGCATATGACTTATAGAAGCCAGGGCTGCACATGGATTGGGATGGTGCGCCTACTTATTTAAGAGGAGCCACAAACAAGAGAAATGGCCCAGGCTGAGAAAAAGTATAAATCGAGCTATGGTGTCAATAGTAGCCATCCTGGGTTTTGGGCTAATGATGTGCACATTTATGTGAAACACATTTAAGAGTGAATGCATGTAGTTTGAAGAACATTGTACACATGTGGCTGACTGCACGATATACTGTATGTCCATGTCTGATTTTATCCCCCACATGGATTGGGCAAGATGGCCGATGTCGGTCGCTTGTCATTGAGGTTTTGCAAATTTTTTTGCACTTGTTTGTGATCCAATACTGCGAAATCTGTCGTTTATCGGACATTTCAAACAAATGTAGTTTAGCATGTGTACAAGGTTTTACAAAATGCCCACCACTCCCCGTTCTCCTATGCATGCCTTCTTTCATACCTAAAACCCCTCCGTCAGCCTCTTCCAGGTCGCTGGAGTTGGGCATCACTGCGTCTGTGCTGGCCGGGCTGCGTGCGTCCTACAGCAACTGATGTCACGAAGATGTCATGGCCATGCACAGAGCGCTCATGGCCGCTGTTGCGCACCTTCGGACGTGAGCAGCCAGGCCAGTGCAGGTGCAGTGATGCCCGACTCTGGTGACCCGGAATAGGCTGCTGGAGGGGCTTTAGGTATGAAAGGAGGCATGTAGAGGAGAACTGGGAGCAAGTGCATTATACTCCTTTTCCAGCTTTACACGGTGCAAATAAAGTCCCTAAAACCTCGTACATACATTGGGACTAATTAGCAGTAGGAGCATCTCCTTACTTTAGGAAGTGTCTTCGCCACTTAACAATTTATTATAAATATATATTAACCACTGGGCCCCGCTTATTTTCCAGCTGGTTTGTAGCTCCTCTCCCCATCCTTTGGAAAGATAATGATGGTATCCAATTCAGGTGTTTCAAGACAGCAGAAGAGCAATCTCATACAGTGATTGACAATAGGGGAGGGTCCTACGCCTCAAAATAAATAAATAAAAAACCCTCAACGTCATTTAGTGGCTTCCAGGCACAATAACTGTTACCAAGTGTCTGATTGTCTTAAACAGGTATGCAGAACTTTATTATTTTTTTTTTCTTTCTTTATAGCAGTCTTTGAGAAAGTCAACTCCTTTTTTAAAGGGGTTGTGTGTGTGTGTGTGTGTGTGTGTGTGTGTGTGTGTGTGTGTGTGTGTGTGTGTGTGTGTGTGTGTGTGTGTGTGTGTGTGTGTGTGTGTGTGTGTGTGTGTGTGTGTGTGTGTGTGTGTGTGTATTGAAAATAAAAACGGACACTTACCTGGGGCTTCTACCGGCCTCCTGCAACTGTCATGCCCCGCACCGTGCTCCTATGAACTTCAGTTCCCCACTGCTGGTCCCGGTCTGATATTCGTCTAATAAGACAAATAGTGCTCGCTCCCGTGCGCGTCATCAAGAGCATCAAGAGCTTACTGCGCAGGTGCAGTACGAAGCTTTCTTGTACTGCAAGTAAGCTCCCAATGACGGGAGCAAGCACGCGCGGCCACAGTTGGATCAGATGCCGAATTAGACCGGGAGCGGCGGCGTGGAATGATGGATCGTTGGAGGATGGCGTGGGACATTACTGCTGTAGGGGGCCGGTAGAAGCCCCAGGTAAGTGCCCCCCCCCCCACAGAACCCCTTTAAAGAGAACCAGAGATGAAGAATAAATAGATTTATACATACCTCCAGCCCCATAAGCCTGGATCGCTCCCACGCCGCCATCCTCCGCTGCCTCTCTCCGCCGGTACCGGGTCCCGTAACTTCAGCCAGTCGACGCAAGCGCAGTGCTCTCCCTCCGTACTGCACAGGCGCATGCGTACAAAGCCGGAGGGAGCCCCTGTGCATGCGTACAACTGGTCGCGTCCGGCGGAAGTGACGGGACCCGGTACCGGCGATAGAGGCAGCGGAGGATGGCAGCGTGGGAGCGATCCAGGCTTATGGTGCTGGAGGAAGCCCCAGGTATGTATAAACTCTTTTTTAATTTTTAAAGATCCGCTCGTCTCTGGTTCCGTTTAAGTACAAACTAGTAGATGTGTGGCATGGTAACGTAACCACTTCCCAAATTTGAAAAATTTACAAATGAACATTAACTACTTCTGACTTTGTATGTAATCAAACTTTTTCACATTTTACTTGAGGAAAGGAGGAGGCGCCTGGAGATGGCAGCCTCGGCAGCTTGCTCTGTTTTTTTATGTATTTTTATTTTTCAACATTGCCTTGTGCAACCCAACCCGGATAACCTTCGAGTGAACAACTACTGAGCATTCGGAACTTCGACAAATATAATCTACCCCTGGATATTTCATCTACTCTTGATCTTCTGGGGATTCTAACCAGTGGAGCTACTGTGCTGAATCAGGCAGTGAAGCTTAGAAGAAGAGGCAAGCGCTCCGGGATCCAGACTCGCTTTCGACGCAGAGGACTGCGCTCTCCACTACCTGGAATCATACTCTCAAATGTCAGGTCCATATGTAACAAACTAGATGAGCTTCAACTACTGATCAGGACAAAGAAGGACTTTCATCTCTCTGCTGCCCTTTGCTTCACAGAGACTTGGCTATCTGAGCTTATTCCAGACAATGCTCTGCAGATTAATGGATTTACACTGTACAGATCTGACCGGGACCCACTTACTTCTGGCAAAACCAAAGGTGGAGGACTCTGTTTCTACATTAATGATAGGTGGTGCACGGATGTTACAGTTATTAAGAGGACATGCTCGGCTGGGCTGGAAACTCTCTTCATAAACTGCAGACCCTACTATTCACCCCGTGAGATCTCTTCATTTATTTTGGTTGCTGTGTACATCCCTCCACAAACATGTATGCAGTCTGCGCTCCAGGAACTCGCAGATCAAATCACTGAGGTGGAAAGGGAGTACCCAGATTCTTTTTTTTATCATACTAGGGGATTTCAACAGTGCTAATCTTTCCAAAGAACTCCCCAAATACAGGCAACACGTCACAAGCGCAACTAGAGAAGGTAAGACACTTGATCACTGTTAAACTATAACTAAGGACTAGTATCACTCTGTCAGCAGGGCAGCTCTGGGGAACTCGGACCATGCCGTTATACAGCTTATCCCAACATACATCCAAAGACTAAAAACTGCCAAACCTGTTGTGACCACAGTTAAGAAATGGACGAGTGAAGCTGTAGAAAAACTACAGAGCTGCTTTGATTTAACAAACTGGAATATATTTAAAGAATCCACCAGTGACCTAAATGAATACACTGATGCTGTGACATCATATATTGGCTTTTGTGAAGAGTCCTGCATCCCCACAAAAAAAGTGCACCAGGTACAATAACGATAAACCCTGGTTTACATCACATCTTAGGAAGCTGCGCCTCGATAAAGAAAGGGCATATCGTACAGGCGATAAAGTCCTCTACAAAGCTGCGAAATACAAACTGCAGAGAGCCATTACTGACGCAAAAAAAGATTATTCTAAAAAACCTGAGAAACAATGTTCCAACGCCGACTTATTCACAATATGGAAATCTCTGCATGAAATTACCAGCTACAGGAAGAAATCTCCTCCCTCACTGCACAACCTGCAGCTTGCAAATGAACTGAATACATTTTATTGCAGGTTTGACACTATCAACAAAATCCAAACACACCAAGTCAATTCACATAATTTCCATCTCTGCAACAGGCAAACTGAACACTCCCCATGCCAGCCAACGTCTCCACCGCCTGCGGTGCCTCAGCATCTACACAACACAGGAGGCCAGACACAATCTATTGACCTGTCCCCAGATGTGCATGCTCTAACGATATGCCAATCAGATGTAAACAGACTCTTTAAAAGACAAAACACTAGGAAAGCAATGGGGCTGTGATGAATAGCGGAAAAGCCGCCGCATGTGCTGGCAGTAAGGTGGCTGTTTCCGCGTCTGATGCGGTGGTTTGTCCGCGTCAGCATGCGGCTAGGTTATCTGGAACTAATAGTGCACATGGGAAGAATGGTGTGGGGGCCGCCGCATGTGCTGACGGTGAGGCGGCGGATTCCGCGTCCAGTGCGGCGGTTACCCGGCAGCAACATGTGTCTGGGTTGTCTGGACCTAGTAGTGCACACAGATGGTGTGAATAAATATGATTATTATCGTATCGTATGCTTAATATGCATTGCAAAAGGTGGTGACAGGCTTTAGGTTATTAGTTAACAGTTGGAACGCTATCCAAAACTTAGCGTTGGATAGAGATAAGGAGTACAAAACCACGTCTTTTTCTTTCTTGGTCTGGGTCCTGTTTGGAAAGATTTACCTACACCTTCTATCTTATGGAATATTATCACCAAGACCATGAAGTGAGTGCATCTACCTAATGGCTCGTATATACGTTTGACAATCGCCTCAGCTGATAATCAAGTGTGTGTACGGCATCCCCGACCCCCAACCCGGAAGCGATCCGCCTGGCAAATCGATTCACCCAACATGCAGGAAACGTCTTTGAGGACGCAGCATGACGTCACGCAAGCCCTGCTTTGTCATCCCTCTGCGCCATTCCTCTCATGCATAGCAACATTACGTGTCGTCAGCTTCATAGCTGACACGCGTTTGTATAGGCTGCCCCACACGTTACACACACTCATCTTTGCACCTTAAGAGTTGCTAAGAAAGGAGTTATTCTTATACCATTGGGGAATCTCACTCATATCCTATTACTGCATGGTATGCTATTGTGAGTGAGGTACTCTAATCTAATACTGGGTAAACACTATACAATAGCGTCTCTAGTGGCTGGGTGTGACCACCCTTCTTTCTTGTTCTACGGAGAGCGACTTCTTAGCCTGAGTGGGGACAGGCCTAATCTCCCCTCTTGCTTTTTGAGTGGTTGCCTGGTCTTGGCAACCCATACTTGTGAGTATGATTCACTACATACCATATATACATTGTATTATCAATAATACACGATTGGGGGCTCTCGATTGTCTACCTTCTTGTTTGACATATCTATATATTAACGTGTACCTGAGATAGGGCCAAAGGAAAAATGTATACATACTTTAAACTGCAACGCAGCAAAATGTCATTTTACAGAGTTTAAAAAACATTTTACTGTAAATTTTTAAAATCGATTTTTACAACTACAAGGTCTTGTTGAATAATTATTTTTGACTTGTTACCTCTATTCCCATTCACATACCTAGCAATTTTGGGAACAATAGCATGTATGGGTTCATTGCGATTAACCGCTAAAGTCAGCAGTACTGACTTAAATGAAAATACGAAATGATGCATAAGTGTGATTTATGGACCCTCATTGCAGTTTCAAAAAAAATGCATTATGATTTTTTTCCCAAAATGCATTATGATTTTGCAGATTACAATGTGAAATTATGATTATGCTAAATTTGTGTTTATGATATCAGTGCAGGGTGCATGTGCTGCTACTGCTGCTATTTTCACTAGATTCAATCTTTATATCAAATGTAACTCCTAATCTACAGACAAACTGCACGGTGCATATCTACCTTAATGTGCAAGTGGTCAGCAAAACGCACCCAAAAGAAGTACTTACCACTATCCAAAACCAAAAACATTTTCGCTAAATGTTCTACTCAAAGCCTTTATTAAGGTCTGTGTACTGAGCACTTCCTAATTGGACTACTTAGTACAATTTCTACAAAGAGTCACTGCTGTGCCCCACGTCTGCAATCTGAAAACATGATAATGACTAAGACACATGAAATGTCCTTTACAGATGTCTGGGTTCAGCCTCGAAATCATGCAAACTCACTGCGTAGCCATTGAGAGTCGTGATAGTAACATGAATCCCCCAGACTCAATGCTGTCCTCTTGTAGAAGTAGAAATAGAATACAGCTACTGTCAATGGAAAAAAAAAACATGATCACAACTTGCATAAGATTCAAACAGAACAGACTCAAAGATAGAGCATGGTTATGGACGGTCAGAAAGAAAACGGTTATGTTCTAACTGGGGGTTTATTCACCAGTGCAATGGGAAAATGCAGTTTTCTCCCCCTTTCTTAAGTGCATAATATAAAAAAATAAAAAATATATGAGGAATTGTCGCGAAAAATTTAAAATTTAAAACACATACAAATAAGAAGTACATTTCTCCCAGAGTAAAATGAGCCATAAATTACTTTTCTCCTATGTTGCTGTCACTTACAGTAGGTACTAGAAATCTAACATTCCCGACAGGTTTTGGGCTAGTCTATCTCTTCATGGGGGATTCTCAGCACGGCCTCTATTCTTTATAAAGACCTTCCCTGAAAATGATTATTGCAATGATGCTGGTTAGCCTCCCTGCTCGCTGCACACTTTTTTGGCAGTTGGACGGAGCAACTACCATTCACTAAGCGCTTTTAAAAATAAACAAAAACCCTAAGAACTTGAGGAGATGGGTTAGTCCAAAATCTGTCGGTAATGTCAGATTTGTACTACTTCCTGTAAGTGACAGCAACATAGGAGAAAAGTAATTTATGGCTCATTTTACTCAGGAAGAAATGTACTTCTTATTTGCATGTGTTTTAAATTTTAAGAATTTCGTGACAGTTCCTCTTTAAATAGACAATGGGATCAAAACTAAGGCTTCCACTGCATAGTTAAGTGGTACATTTGCTATAGCAACATCTTTATCTAAAATTAGGCAACAAAACTAGCTGAATTTCAAGTTAAAAATTGTGGCCACATAAACTAGGTCAGGGGTAGGGAACCTATGGCCAGATGTGGCTCTTTTAATGGCTGCATTTGGCTCCCAGACAAATCAGTAGGGATTGATTCACTAAGCTGCACTGCTCATGTGTATGGGAAAAACCTGCACAGGCACATATCGGCTGTTAGAAAAAGCACACAATGGGCTCGATTCATTAACGTGTGATAACTGCTATCACAGCAGTTATCACACGAGCTGCCGCTGCAAAGGTTAGCGCGCGAACAGCATTACTTTGCCTGATAAGCGAAGGTTTGCGCGCGATCACAGCAGTCTTTCTCACATATAAATAACATTAAGACCAACCTACGATCACGTTTAACGGATGGGACCTGAACTGAAAAAAGTTATTTAAAATAAACACATGAGACTTCAAATGAATATTACATAGTTACCTTGCCATCAGTTCCTCTCAGAAGCTCACCATTTTCTTTTGACAGTAATCCCTTCCAGTTATGACAACATTTTGTCAGAACTGAAATATATCAGTTGGTGTCAGTTATATATCAGTTGCTGTCAGTTATAGATAAGAGGACAACTGATGATGCCATGTATCCATATGACTCAAGTGGGCAATGTTACAGTTTAACCAGGAAGCTGTTATGGAGTAATGGCCATTTTCAAAATGGAGGACGGAGAATTCCCTTGATCACAGTGGACAAACAGGACACAGGAGAAGAGAAAGAGATTGAGGAATGGACTACACGGGAGGCAAGTGACCTGTGTATGGTTATTTTGACTTTTAATTTTCAGTTCAGATTTTCTTTAAGCTCACCACATAGCAACCAGACTACAAAGCCATCAGCAAAACCATGCAGCACCAGAAGTGGCATTATTGGTAGGAAGTACTTTATTCATCATTGGTTAGCAACAGCATAACAACATATTGAGACTTATTGTACTTTAACATTTACTTGTATTTAGTTTGAAACATAATATTAGGCTCTCACAGAATTACATTTTAAATTACAGGGGGACCCCACAAAAGTCTGCCTGCAAACATCAGACAACATGTTAGGACACTTGTCCCTGAATAGCCTAGAACAGCCTGCTTTTACATGCTTCCCAAGATCCACAAAGAGGGAAACCCAAGCAGGCCCATAATCTCAGGGAGCAGAACTCTTACAGAGAACATCTCAGGGTGGCTGGAAAACATCTTGAAACCTCTTGTCTGTAAAAGACCCAGCTACTTACAGGATACCACCCACCTCCTCAACAAACTGACAGCCATTGGCCCAGTACCTGAGGGAACCATACTGGCTACGATGGACGTGGAGTCCCTGTACACGAATATTCCCCATGATGATGGTATTGCGGCCTGCCGTAAATATCTTCAGGGTCAGGGCATACCTGTAAAGCCTATTACTGGACTGATCAAATTCATTCTCACTCATAATTATTTCACTTTTGGACAGGACCTCTATTTACAGCAGATGGGCGTGGCAATGGGTTTGCGATTCGCTCCACAGTATGCAAATCAATTCATGGCCAAAATCGAAGAGGAATACCTCAATGCATGTGGCATAAAACCCTTGGCCTACTTCCGCTTCATTGATGATATTTTAATCATCTGGTCCGCAAGTGAGGATGATCTTCTCCAGTTCCACAGGAACTTCAATGCCTTCCATCCTACAATCAAATTGAAACTTACCTACTCTCACACAGAGATTAACTTTCTGGACACCACCATATACATCAGGGGTAACAACATACAAACCTCTGTGTATCGCAAACCTACACACCGTCCCACATACCTAAGATATGACAGTTTTCATCCCAAGCACATTAAGAACTCTATAATTTACAGCCAAGCTATAAGGTACAACCGGATTTGTTCTGACAGGATGGACAGAGACAAGCACCTGGATAACCTTAAGAACACTTTCATTAAACAAGGTTACAGTCCTCCCATGGCTGAGGCCCAAATCAGGAAAGCCAGCATCATCCCCAGGACTGAACTCCTGAAATATAAGCAAAACCAGAAAGAGGAACGTGTCCCTTTGGTTGTCACCTACAACCCACACCTGGAAATCTTAAAGGAGGATTGCTAAGGAACTTCATCCCATTTTACACAAGGATCACAGACTGAGAACGATATTCCCTAAACCTCCACTCTTGTCATATCGGCAACCACACAATCTAAAACAGATGATTGTCAGGAGCTCTTTGAATAGGCCTCAACAAAACGGAACATCACTCTGCCGACAAAAAATATGTGGGACCTGCAGACACATTTACTCCACTGACAGGGTAACAATACCAGGTTCACAACAGGAGTACAGAGTACAAGGTAAATTTTCCTGTGGATCCACCAATCTGGTATATCTGATCATGTGTGCTAAATGCCCCAATGTTATGTACGTGGGAGAAACTGGACAAACTCTGCGCAAACGTATGAATGGACACAGGCACACTATTAATGATACCAAATCTGGACTCCCAGTTGCTACACACTTTCGGTCCAACGGACACAGCATGGATGATCTTTGTGTCACTGCCCTGAAGGGCGGCTTCAAAACGTCAAATGACCGATTAATAGCAGAAACAAAATTTATAAATTGGTTCAAAGCTGTGGAGAAGGGTTTGAATAAGGACAACAACTTTCTATATTGGTATGAGATTGATGATGTTTGAACTGTCTCCGCCACTCTAGCTGAACTTGTGAACTAAGAATTTACGATACATCTGGGTCAATCCTAATACCAGGTCTGTGAGCAATGGAGTAAACAAGGATCCTTATCTTACCCCATTTAGATGGTCTGTTTGAATTAAGGCATCTTAATGACGTATTTATGCTTGAAAAAAATATCTGTTTTCCCTTTTGATGTTGCATGTATATAAGCTGTCTGTACCACCAGCTTGCAAACTAACAGGATGTAAACCTGACGAAGGCTGCAAGGCCGAAAGCTTGTTTATTCTTATTCATTTGTAGTTGGCCAATAAATGGTATCATCCTGATTTAAAACTTCTTGATTTGAAAATATGTGGCGTTCATGGCTCTCTCAGCCAAAAAGGTTCCTGACCCATGAACTAGGTTATACAGGCTGAGTGTCAGTTACCTCTGACATCACACGCTCCGTTCTACCTTCCTACATGCTGTGCAGTGCAAAAGGCAAATTCGGTCATGGCTGTGTGTTCTAAAACTGTAACAGTCTCTCATTGTAGGACGATCATTCATGATGCATTTTGTCACAGTTAAGGTTAGGAAGGTAGTCCTGGCTGTAGTTTAGTAGCAGTATAAATATAAGCTTTGACATTATGAAGAGGAATATGAAAAAAATCATAGTCCTTAGTAAAATGTAGTTGTTCCTTCAAGATTGATGATTAAAGTGGACCTAAACTCTTGCACAGCACAGAAGGAAAACATAGTGAAATGCACCCTGTATGTATTTAAAGTGTTTAGAGTTTTGTTTAATCCCCCTTCATTTGCGTCTAATCACAAGTTGTGATTTGATCCACATGATTTCAATGGCAGATAAGCTCCTTTGGAATGGAAACAGAGGCGCCAGCAGAGTAAAAAGTGATCATAGGTAAAAACAGATAGAAATCGGAGGGCAAGGATGGACTTACCTCCCCAAAACCAAACACAACCACTATGTATGCTTTAAACAAGATTTAATTCGTACTCCAGAACAAATGCAACGTGTTTCACGGGTCTCTAGCCCGCTTCCCCAGGCAATAATACAGATAGGAGTAACTCAGTTGTGTAGCCAAGTACAGCGCCTCACTCTGAGGCGAGATTCAATGTGGATATCAAATGTAAACTTGAGACCCGTGAAACACGTTGCATTTGTTCTGGAGTACAAATTAAATCGTGTTTAAACCAAACATAGTGGTTGCGTTTGGTTTTGGGGAGGTAAGTCCATCTTTGCCCCCCAACTTTTATCTGTTTTTACCTATGATCAATTTTTACTCTGCTGGCGCATCTGTTCCCATTGCAATTATTGTTATCCACCTGGTGGAAGGGTGAACACCCCTTCGTTCCTTCTACAGAGAGCGACTTTTTAGCCTGAGTGGAGACAGGCCTAATATCCCCATAAGTGCTTTAAGTGGTTTCCTGAACCCGGCAACTTATACTTGTGAGTATATTTCTTATTGCTGCTACCTTGGCATTCCTTTATCATTAATAATACACTATTGGGGGCTCTTGATTGTGATTTTCCTTTCTTTTACAAGCTCATTTGGAAGCACAGGATGTTAACAATATGTCTGCTTCCATGAATCAGGAAGTAGAAACACTGCAGATTTATATCAGCTGTAACAAAGAAATGTTTTTTGTTTAAAAGGTTTTGCTGTTTATCTTTTACAGCAGAGAGGCGTTCTGAGTCCAGGTCCGCTTTAACAGAACCCATTCTTTCACAAATGTTTGTGGCCATGGAACTGATTAGAAAACTCAGATTCAATGATTTGGAATGCATTCCAAAACTTTTAGCAATACAATTCGCTACTGTGCATGCGCAGAACGCTCCTGATGCCGGGAGCGTGACCAGGGTACGCGCGGCTCATGACCGCGCGTGTGCAGTGACCGCCAACTGGCGGTGACAGCCCAGCTTTGTGGGGGTCGCCACCACTGGATCTGGAGGATATTGTGTGCACAGTAGGAGTCCAGGGGGTTGGAAGAAGCCCCAAGTAAGTTAACCACTTAAGTACTAGCGGTCTCTGCCCCCTTAAAGACCAGAGACCGCTGGTATAGAAACGGCGGAATCCCGATGACATACCGACAATCGCCGCACATACCTGTCGCAACCGCCGTACGTCGGGATCCTGGGCCACCCACTCTGCTGTCTCTATGATGGCAGAGTTCCTGTGAGCCAGTCAGGAGCCGCCTTCATTTGCGCCTGACCCTGTCTTTCAATGGAAGCCAATGGGAGCGACTTACATTGAAAGACAGGGCCAGGAGCCAATGAAATCGGCTCCTGACCTGCTCACAGGGCTCTGCCGTCATAGAGACAGGCAGAGCCAGTGAGCTGCGGCGACAAACGGCGAGGATTAAACGGCGACATCGGCGGGAGCCACAGAAACGGCGGATGCACGCAGCGGCAGCTAATTGAAATCTACGCCCTGCTAGCCAGGTGACCACCAAAACAGGGCGTAGATTTCAATTAGCTCGGTCCTTAAGTAGTTAAAATCTTTTTTTAACTTGACTTAAAGTGGAACTGAAAACTGTGTAAAAACGAAGAGTTTCACTTACCTGAGGCTTCTGCCAGCCCCCTGCAGCCGACCTGTTCCCACACAGCCACTCACTGATGCTCTGGTCCCATGCCACGGCTCACTTTCACTTCGCACTTTGCCTGTGCCTCCTCGTTCACGCTCCCGTAGCCGGATGCGTACTGCGCAGTCGCAGTAGGGATTTTCTCGTACTGCGTCTGCTCAGGGCGCTTCCTGGCCACAGAAACACATACTAGGATACGCATGGCCAGGGCACACTGGAGGTTGACTTAGAAGTCAACCTCCATTACAGGAAAAAAAGTGAGCCGCGTAGGGGAATGGAGGATCTGTCCAGGACTGCGAGGGCACAGGTCGGCTGCAGGGGGCTGGCAGAAGCCCCCGGTAAGGGAAATTCTTCTTATTATTATTTTTTTTTACAGTTTTCAGTTCTGCTTTAAGATTCCCTTTAACACGGCAGCTTGTCAGACATGATTTAATCATGAAACAGTCTTTCTTTCTGTTAAAAATGTATTCCAGAGACAAGCATGTTGGAGTTGGCCAAGCATACATGTTTATGGGGTAAGAGACAGCATTACTATTACCAGCTTGAATCAGGCCATTTCCACTCTGGTTCTCCTATCAGAGTTATTTTAAAATGCTGCAGGAGCTCATACATATGATTGTTTCCAATCCCACCCAACCTAAAAAAAGAGTTCATATTGGACAATGATCCTCTATTTCTGTGCAATGATTCAATATCAGGAAAAGAAGAAGACCCAACACTTATAAAGTAGCACCAAAATAAGAACTCACCCACTCTCTGCAGAACAAACAATGCCAGGAGTCCATCTGACCAGATAAAGACATTCTCGGTCTTCCAGCGAAGGTTCTGAGCAGAGAAGATATTACACAGATTACGGAGTCACTTAAAGAGAATCTGTATTGTTAAAATCGCACAAAAGTAAACATACCAGTGCGTTAGGGGACATCTCCTATTACCCTATTATTATTTTGGTGCGCCGTATCAATTGTTATGTATAGAGTGCTTGGGGGGCCCCATTGTAAAACTTACATCGTGGCCCACAGCTCCTTAGCTACGCCACTGCACAAAAGTAAACATACCAGTGCGTTAGGGGACATCTCCTATTACCCTCTGACACAATTTCGCCGCTCCTCGCCGCATTAAAAGTGGTTAAAAACAGTTTTTAAAAGTTTGTTTATAAACAAACAAAATGGCCACCAAAACAGGAAGTAGGTTGGTGTACAGTATGTCCACACATAGAAAATACATTCATACACAAGCAGGCTGAATACACCCTTCCTTTTGAATCTCGAGAGATCATTTGTGTGTTTCTTTCCCCCTGCAGCTATCTTCCACTGAAGTGTCAGGCTGTTTCTTCCTGCAGAGTGCAGACAGCTCTGCCTGTATGTAATTCCTCAGTATGTGAAAGCCCAGCCAGCTCAGAGGAGGATTTATCCAGCTTGTAAAAGATAAGAGAGAAGAGAGAAGCTGCCCTAATCTAAATAATACACAGGCAGTGTGCAGAGAGGGGCCTAGAGGGGGGAGATGCATCACAGAACCACAACACTGAAGAACTTGGCAGCCTTCCAGACACAGGCTGACAAGTCTGACAAGAGAGAGATAAGTTGATGTATTACAGAGACGGTGATAGTATAAAGTGCTGCAGTAAGCCAGAACACATTAGAATAGCTTTTGGAACATGTAGGATGATAAAAAACAGGATGCAATTTTTGTTACGGAGTCTCTTTAAAGGGATACTTTAAGTGATACTTTTTTTTTTTGTTTACATTAAGTAAAAAAAAAAAAATAGGCCAGTTACTGTATTTTTCAGACAGCGTTTCCCCAGTAAATGTACGTAATGCCCGGCAGCATTTCCCCAGTAAATGCACATAATGAGAGAGAGCATTTTACCAGTAAATGCATGTAATGAGAGACAGCGTTTCACCAGTAAATGCATGTAATGAGAGACAGCCCCTGGCAGCTTATGTGTCCCTCGCTGCAGCTCCATTCTCAGCGGATTACCCGGGGAGAATTCAGTATACAACTGCTCTGTATTTTACAGTCGGTTTTTTTACATCGGTTTCAGACTGTTTAGCCTTCACCGGCGGGAGGGTTGTATTTCAAATGGAGTATAGCTTGTAGGAGTGAAAAGGAACACTACTCAGTTAAAGTGGATTCTCTGTAGTTAAAGTCTTGACAAATATTTTCCATGATGAGGTTTTTGTGTTTTTTTTTTTTATTTGCTTAGTTTGTTTGAGATAGGTGCACTGTTTTTGACCTCAGTCAGCAGAACTCATTGTGCTGTAAATTCTCGGAATGCTTTTAGCTCTCTCTACTAGCAGAAAATATAGAACCTGAAAGCAGAAGTCTTCTTTTATTGTCTTACACTGCCCACTAGTGACACATTACAGCAGTACTAATTAGAAGCAGGGAAATGTAACAAATAAAAATAAAAAAATGTGCTAAAATAAATTGACCTGGAGCACTTGCATGCCTCTAAATACATTGGCTGCTAAAGGGTTACAACATAAGGAAATAGCGGGCCATCCCTTCTAACAAGTGTCCAGAAAGCAAGACCATAATGCATCACTTCAAGTGACACTGAAGCCAAAAAAAACTTGTATGTGTTGTATGGATAATTCCAACAACATTAGTAGCAAAGAAAGGAGTCTCATATTTTCACTTCAGATTCCCATTCAGGACAGTGAATGGAGCCATGCAAATCATTCATTTATGCCTCTGTAGTCTGAGCATGAAGTCCTAAAACTCACCATGCTGATCTTTTTTGGACACGTGCTGAAATTGGTGACCTGTAACTTATAAGGTACATTATGGTGGGGGCTATTAGGTTTCATTTGTCCTGTAAATATAAAATGCTAAGTGTATTTTATAAAGCTAAACTGGTACCCTGTATCATTACACCTCATCACAAGGGACAATCCTTACCATAAGCCAGACGTGTAATGCTACACTGAGGGCCAAGTGCAGAGCACAGAAGAGGACTGTGGCCCGGAATCGCTGCCACAGCAAGCCCAGCAGTCCAGCTTGGAAAACAAAGGTGTTGAAAAGCATAAAGTACAAGACAATCACTGCAAATAAGATGCCCACACCCTGTAATCTGCAATGACAGAGAACACAACGGTAAAACACTATGCTGATGGAATTAATTGCCCCCCCCCCCCCCCCCCCCCCCAAATAAAATAAAATAAATAAATAAATAAATAGATTGTTACTAACATAAAGAGCACAAGCTGAATAACTGGAGCTGATTGCAGCAACTCTGAGAATGAATTTACAAATAAGTCATACAGGAGGAGCAGAGACTGCAGACAAAGCATCAGGCTGTAGTTCCCAGGCTGTGGCATCCTCCACTGCCAATGTGATCTGCAGAGAAATAAATATTATCACACAAGAAACCACACGGGTAAGGAACATCCAATCATCAAATAATGTCAGAAATGGGAAACAAAAAAACAATGAGATGAACTAAGAGTGGCTGGTCTAATACATGCAGGCAGTGCTCTGTTAGGAGGCACTATGAAGTAGTAAAAATCATAACATGGTAAAGAGGAGAGTGAAGGTGCATACATATGCTTACTAAACTTAGCCGAGGCAGCTGTGCATGGCCATCTCAACCAAGAATCAAGCATGTCTACCGAGCCCGTTTACAGATCTAGAACACATTAATTGATAGCAACTCCTGACCATGCTGTTTCCCTCTTTAAACTTTCCGCCAGAGGGTGCTTTGTTATGCGCTGGACTGTCCTTCCTCCTCCCTCCCTCATACAAACAGGATTTTTCCTACGTTATAGCAGAGTAAAGCATCTGTACAACACTGGACTCACGAATGGTCGCCAAGGGGATTAAGTCCTGATCCCTTTGTGTTACAACCTTTGTGCGTGGGTGTGCACCTTAAGGGCTCAGCCACACTATATGCGTTTTTCTGAGTGCTTGTGATTATCGCTCCCATTCACTTTCACTAAAATCATGTAAAAATTGTCGCAATCGTGTACAATTGTGGCAATTTTTACGCAATTTTTACCGCAATTTTAATGAAAGTGAATGGGAGCAAATTTTAAAAAGCGCTCAGAAAGCGCTAATCAATCACAAGCACTCAGAAAAGCACTTATGGTGTGGCTGAGCCCTTACTGTTGGTCTTAGGCTGCTTTCACAGCGGGACATTACAGGCGCACGTTAGCGCAGCCTGTAACGCAGCCCAACTCACAGTAATGAAAAATCAATGGGCTGTTCACAGTGCCCACGTTGCCTTACATTGTAACGCTACACGTTCAAAGAAAGTGCAGCATGCTGTGCGTTATATGCGGTTTTAGCCGCGTTAGACTGTTTGCACATGCTCAGTGCAGGAGAGGAGGAGGGGAGAGTCCGCTATTGTCCCTAGCCACATGTCTAATTAATATTCACTGCACTGTGTGACGTGCAGAGTTTACTTCCTGGAGCGGCCGCCTTGTGCTGTGATTGGCTGGCGGGACCACGTGATGCGGAGTGTTCCGATCATGTGGTCTCCAGTCTTTGGACACATGCGTCGTTTTCAGCAAAAAGTACGCATCATGGACGCATCAAGAGACGTATAACGTGGCTCTATACAACGTCCAACTTCAAAGCTCACATGCGTTGCGTTAGGGGCACGTTATGAGACCTCAATGTCGCATCTAACGCAACGTCTTAGTGGGAAAGAGCCCTTAAGGTTCAACCAAGAGACAGATCTCTCTCTGATGGAATCTGATCAGAGAGAGATCTGTTGGCTGCCCATACACCATAGGCCGCTTCCCGAACGATTTCAGCATGACATTTCACAGGAATCAGACTCGGGATGCTGCATCTGCTGCTGCCCACCAAATGTTAATGTGCCCCCATGGTGCCCGCGCATTAAAATATCTCACCGGTCCGGCTGCCATGAGTGTCCAGGTGCTTCCACCCTATTCACGTCCCACATGGCTACCAAGCATAGCAGGTGGCACGTATTTGATGAAACAAATGTGCCACGGCAGCCACATGGGACTGAATGGAAGAAGCAGGAGCAGCAGGACATTCACGGCGATGGGACAGGTGAGAGCTTTTACTGCACGGGTACCAGGGGGTACATGAACACATCGGCCGGGAGTCCCGTTGCGTGTGCCGCCTGTCCTGATATCACCCACCATTACCACTGCACAGCCACACCATGCACAATCACACCATATTGGCCCTAGGTTTTCAAGCTTGCTCAATTGATACTTTAGACAGATTTCCGGCAAATAATCGATCAGGCATTCTTGTTGCAGCACCAATTTTCATCCAATTCGATAATTTTCGGATGGGGTGGTCGATCGACTACAATATCGCAATATGTATGGCCACCTTTTCTAGAAGAAAGCCAAGTGATTAATGGATCATGGTTGTTTATTCAGCACTTCATCAGATAAAATAAACTTCCTATTGTGACCAGTGCCATTCTCCAAGACCAGCTCTTACCATATTCTGGCACTAATTGACCTGATGAAGCGGGCATGAGGCAGATCAAATGCACTGATCTAAGTGCTGTATAACAAAACCATTCATCTCATGACTTTTTTTTCAGGAGTTTAAAGCTACTTTCACACTTCATATATCACATTGCGGTACCCTACCCAACGCAGCTCATTGCAAGGGCAATATATCGTAAGTCTAAGGAGGCTTAAGCCCAGAGCTGTGCAGAGGTTCCTTAAGTGGGAGGTGCTCAAATTTAAAAAAAAAAAAAAAAAAAAAAAAAGGGCCCTCCCCCCCGACCTCCACAGTAGCTTCCAATAAAACTGCACAGTGGCAACAAGTAGTAAAGTCAGTAGACCTCCCACATTATAACCTCTATGCTACTCCACCCGCAAGTCACAGTACGAGTGATAAAGGCGCTACAGCAACAGGGGGAAGTCTGCAGGAAGTGCCCAGGGCCGTTTCTAACTTACTGTTTGTGGTGCCCCAGGCAAGAAATCCTGTGTGCGCCCCCCTGGAATGCGTACATACTTATGCTAGTGGCTAGATGGTGTACTGGTTAAGGGCTCTGCCTCTGACATGGGAGACCTGGGTTCGAATCTCGGCTCTGCCTGTTCAGTAAGCCAGTAATTCAGTAAGGAGTTCATTGGGCAAGACTCCCTAACACTGCTACTGCCTACTGAGTGCGCTCTAGTGGCTGCCTCGCAAGCGCTTTGAGTCCGACAGGAGAAAGGCGCTATACAAATACTGCCATTATTATTATTATATGCTATGACTATGGCAAGATGAGAGGGTGAGCGCGTTTGAGTTCAGTGAGTGACATTACTATGTTCTCTGTAAAGTGCTGCAGAAGATGTCAGTGCTAAATAAATACATAGTAATAAAAATTACATTATATCGGTAATAATATGGTAGGACATTATACTATGAGTATGGCAGGATTAGATTGTGAGCTCCTCTGAGGGACAGTCAGTGACATGACTATGTACTCTGTAATGTGCTGCAGAAGATGTCAGTGCTATATAAATACATAATAATAATATGGTAGGACATTGGACTATGACTATTGTAGGATTAGAGTGTGAGCTCCTCTCAGGACAGTCAGTGACATGACTATGTACCCTGTACAGTGCTGCAGAAGATGTCAGTTCTCTATAAATACATAATAATAATATGGTAGGACATTGGACTATGACTATTGTAGGATTAGAGTGTGAGCTCCTCTCAGGACAGTCAGTGACATGACTATGTACCCTGTACAGTGCTGCAGAAGATGTCAGTGCTCTATAAATACATAATAATAATAATATGGTAGGACATTGGACTATGACTATTGTAGGATTAGAGTGTGAGCTCCTCTGAGAACAGTCAGTGACATGACTATGTACTCTGTAATGTGCTGCAGAAGATGTCAGTGCTATATAAATACATAATAATAATAATATGGTAGGACATTACACTATGACTATGGTAGGATTAGATTGTGAGCTCCTCTGAGAACAGTCAGTGACATGACTATGTACTCTGTAATGTGCTGCAGAAGATGTCAGTGCTATATACAGTAAGTACAATATAGTAAGACATTAGACTATTACTATGGTAGGATTAGATTGTGAGCTCCTCTGACAGTTAATGACATGACTATTTACAGGTAGACCTCGCTATACGAATACCTGATGTCTGAACCTGCCTTTACAAATGTCATGCCCAGTCTGATGATGTCATTAAAGCTAAGAAGGCGATGATGATGATGATGGAGAGCGCAGAACGCTTCCTGGAGAGACGTGGGACATCGTCAGAGGTGAGGGGGAGCCCTTGTGGCACAGGAAAGGGGTGTTAGCGGTGGCAGGCTGGGGCAGAGGGGCTGGGGGAAACAGAGGGGGCACAGAAAGACAGGAGGAGTCTGAGAAGAACCAGGGGGAGATCAGGAAATACAAAGTGGACACAGAAAGACAAAAAAGGGCACAGAGGATGCAAGATGCCTTCTTCCAAACCCATAAGTTGCCCCCTTTAAATCATACTGTTTCAGCAGAGGTTCTGGCAAACAAAAAAGTTTCCCTCTGGTTTTCCTCTAAACGCACTTTCCCATTTGTAATTACAATTTTATAGCACACCACTCAGTATGTCACTCCAACCTTCTCCTCCCCCTTTCCCTTTGAAATCTACCTCAAAGGTGCTGTTGCACAACACAGATCTCACTGAGAGTC
Source organism: Hyperolius riggenbachi (assembly GCF_040937935.1). Classification (NCBI taxonomy): domain Eukaryota; kingdom Metazoa; phylum Chordata; class Amphibia; order Anura; family Hyperoliidae; genus Hyperolius; species Hyperolius riggenbachi. The sequence continues at coordinate 114,816,333 of NC_090655.1, forward strand.
TCACTCACAGGACCAAGATGGCTGGCTGACTGACTGAATGCACAGGGACAGCACAACGTGGTGCACACTCACAGTGATTTACAGACTCACTGAAGCATGCCTGTGCCGTCCCAGCTGCTTCTGTGCTTCCAAATCCCTGCTCCCTACACAGAGGCTGCTTACACTGTCCTCGGCAGAGAGGGATTGATAAGGCAGCAACAACTTGCCATCTCTCCTCACTGCAGCTGCTGAATGATAGTGTTGTCTAGTGTTGTCCGGATCATGAACGATTCGGATCTTTGATCCGAATCTATTTTATGAGTCGATCATCCGAATCATCAAAATGAGTGATTCGGATCGCAAAAGGGGCGGGGCAAGGAGCGACACGCCCCCTCTCAGCGGGCAGCGGGGTCCTGGAAGCAGGGATCGCTCTGTTGGAAGGGAGCCAGCCTTGCAGGGAGACAGGTAGATGAGAGAGAGGGGACATTGGTGCCACTGCCAGATATGTGTAGAGCACACATAATGGCTATAATGTGCTGCTCATTACAGGCTGGCTGTTCCGTAGTGCTGCACAGTGATCACATTGGAAGCTTTTGGCTCAGCACAGCTCAGTAACTTTGCAGACAGTGTGATTGAAAGGCAATATAATCCTCCTGCACTGGGCACTAAACAGCTGCACTTTTCTGGGAATGCTTTCTTTCACTGTGCGACCTTTTCTTTCAAAGTGTACAGATGAGCATATAGGTGAAATATATGTAAAGCATATGACTTCAGCATGTGGGTATTACGTGCAAACATTTCTGCTCTCTGCTCGTCCCTCCTCCCTTCTCTGTCCACTCCCTGCCCTCTGTCCATCTTCTCCCCTTCTCTGTGTGTCCACCCACCTCCCCTTCTCCTGTCCACAGACCTGTCCTGCTGTTCATTTCACCCCCGAATGCTTCTGGTAGTAAAATGATCCGAGATTCGGATCAAAGATCCGGATCTCTTCAATGATCCGATTCGAATCATCCGGATCATTGAAAAGATCCGAACTTCCCATCTCTAGTGTTGTCCGGATCATGAACGATTCGGATCTTTGATCCGAATCTATTTTATGAGTCGATCATCCGAATCATCAAAATGAGTGATTCGGATCGCAAAAGGGGTGGGGCCAGGAGCGACACGCCCCCTCTCAGCGGGCAGCGGGGTCCTGGAAGCAGAGCAGAGATGGATCGCTCTGTTGGAGGGGACTCAGGGGAGGCAGCCTTGCAGGGACAGGTAGAGAGGACATGGGTGCCACTGCCAGATATGTGTAGAGCACACGTACTGGCTGCAATGTGCTGCCCATTATAGGCTGGCTGTTCCATAGTTGTGCACAGTGATCACATTGGAAGCTTTTGGCTCAGCACAGCTCAGTAACTTTGCAGGCACTGTGATTGCTGGGCAATTATATGATCCTCCTGCACTCGGCACTAAACAGCTGCACTTATCTTTGGGGAATGATTCTTTCACTGTGGGACCTTTGCTTTCAAAGTGTACAGATGAACATATAGGTGAAATATATGTAAAGCATATGACTTCAGCATGTGGGTATTACGTGCAAACATTTCTGCTCTCTGCTCGTCCCTCCTCCCATCTCTGTCCACTCCCTGCCCTCTGTCCATCTTCTCCCCTTCTCTGTGTGTCCACCCCATCCCCTTCTCCTGTCCACAGACCTGTCCTGCTGTTCATTTCACCCCCGAATGCTTCTGGTAGTAAAATGATCCGAGATTCGGATCAAAGATCCGGATCTCTTCAATGATCCGATTGGAATCATCCGGATCATTGAAAAGATCCGAACTTCCCATCTCTACTGAATGATGGGACAGCCAAACTCCTGCACCACTGTGAGCTCGCTAGGCAAGGGGAGGGGAGGTCGGATAATGGGCGGGGTGGCAGCGCCGAAGGAGTATAGGAAAAGAAAGCGAGGAAGCTTCTGAATGAGATGCGAAGTTCGGATCTTTTCAATGATCCGGATGATTCGAATCGGATCATTGAAAAGATCCGGATCTTTGATCCGAATCTCGGATCATTTTACAAGGGAAGCATTCGGGGGTGAAATGACTAGCAGGACAGGAGAAGGGGAGGGGGGTGGACACACAGAGAAGGGGAGAAGATGGACAGAGGGCAGGGAGTGGACAGAGAAGGGAGGAGGGACGAGCAGAGAGCAGAAATGTTTGTTTGCACAAATTACATACATGCTGCAATCATATGCTTTACATATATTTCACCTATATGTTCATCTGTATACTACCAACTCCCATTCCCCAAAGCATTCCCAGAAGTAGAGTGCAGCTGTTTAGAGCAGTGCAGGAGGATCATATTGCGCAGCAATCTCAGTGCCCCTGTCCTAGCCCAGCATGCTGCCTGTAACGTTACTGAGCTGTGCCAAAAGTTTCCAATGTGTTCACTGTGCACAACTGGAACAGACAGCCTATAATGAGCAGCACATTACAGCCAGTATGTGTGCTCTACATATCTGGCAGTGGCACCCATGTCCCCTCTCTCTGATCTACCTGTGGCTGTGCAAGGCTGCCACCCCTTCAACAGAGTGATCCATTTCTGCTCTGCTTCCAGGACCCCGCTGCCCGCTGAGAGGGGGGCGTGTCGCTCCTGGTCCCGCCCCCTTTGCGATCCGAATCACTCATTTTGATGATTCGGATGATTCGACTCACAAAATACATTCGGATCAAAGATCCGAATCGTTCATGATCCGGACAACACTACTTCTGAAGTGACAAGTGCAGCTCAGGACAGCATCTGCTGTTTCAGGCCCTGGAAGGGCCCACATGACTCCTGTAAGGGAAAGGGGGGTGCTAGAGCATCCAAAGCACCCCCCTGTGCACGTGCCTGCTTAAGCCTCATCTACACGCGTAGATGAGGCGGCGATCCGGCGGCTCGATTAGCCGCCGGATCGCCTCTTCCGCGTCCCCGCCACGTCCTCGCTCGCGCGCCGGATTCGATACCCGCTCGTCCCCGCGCCGCTTATCTTCCGCTCGATTCCCTGCCATTGTCTCCTCGCGGGGAACGAGCAGGGAATCGGCAGTAGCAAGATCCGTCCTGTCGGATCTTATTAATCGAGCCGCATCAGCGGCTCGATTGATAAGCCACATCGCCGCCTCATCTACCCGTGTAGATGAGGCTTTACACACTATTACAATGTGAAGCAACAGAAGCAGCGAAATCGCCACAAGCCTGTCACAAACTCTGCAGTGCATTGTCACATGATCTGTGCTTACAGCATGTATTATGCAGCAATGCAAGTCCATTGCAACAAATGCAAAAACAACCAATTGCGGTAGCACTGTGCATGTACAGAGCGACGGGTAATCTAAACATATTACACTGTTGACGTACTCAGCCGCAGGATAATATGGACATGGGGGTTGATTCATTAACCTCTCTGTGACCGCCTAACACCAATCGGGTGGCTCCCCCAGGACCGCCTAACGCTGATCAGCGTCAAGTACTGGGAGCAGAGATTAGCAGGGAACGTTTGCATGCATGCGCGATTGTTCCCTGCCAAGACACGGAGCTAAGCTCTGTGTTCAGCCTGCCACCCGCAATCGCGGCTGACAGGCTGTAAAAGAGGGAAAAAGAGCCACTATTTTGTATGTAAAGCACTGCGATCTCCTGTAGTGCTGTACGGGGGACAGCTCTGTCACTAAGCTGTCCCCTCGAGTGAAACACAAAGTGATCGCCTCTCGTAGGCTGATGCCTATGAGAGCCGATCACACTGATTAGCTCTTGGGGAAGGGGGGAGTGAATAAAAAAAAAGGACAATTTTATATAAAAAAAAAAAATACTTTCTAAATTAATTTAAAAAATAACACATTGCAGCAGCAATCAGATGCCACCAACAGAAATCTCTGTTGGTGGCAACAAAAGGGGGGCAGATGCATTTGTGTGCTAAGCTGTATGGCTCTGCAGCGAGCTGTTAAAGCTACGGAGCTGAATTGCAAAAAATATCCTGGTCACTAGGGGGGTACAAGCCTGTGGGCCTTAAGAGGCTAAAGGAGTACTGTAAGCCCGGGGGGAATAATTTAACTTACCTGTGCCCACATGGGGACAAAACGATCCTCTGGTCCCCCGCCGCGACCCATTTCCATTTTTTTTGCGACTTTAAAGAGACTCCGTAACAAAAATTGCATCCTGTTTTTTATCATCCTACAAGTTCCAAAAGCTATTCTAATGTGTTCTGGCTTACTGCAGCACTTTGTACTATCACAGTCTCTGTAATAAATCAATGTATCTTTCCCTTGTCAGACTTGTCAGCCTGTGTCTGGAAGGCTGCCAAGTTCTTCAGTGTTGTGGTTCTGCTATGCACTCCCCCCTCAGGGGGGAAAGAAACACAAATGATCTCTTGAGATTCAAAAGGAATGCTGTATACAGCCTGCTTGTGTATGGATGTATTTTCTATGTGTGGACATACTGTACATCAACCTACTTCCTGTTTTGGTGGCCATTTTGTTTGTTTATAAACAAACTTTTTAAAACTGTTTTTAACCACTTTTAATGCGGCGGGGAGCGGCGAAATTGTGACAGAGGGTAATAGGAGATGTCCCTTAACGCACTGGTATGTTTACTTTTGTGCGATTTTAACAATACAGATTTTCTTTAATGTCACTGGCCACTGCGCATCCTTGCTTACCTCGCTTGGAGCGTACTGCAGTCGGAAAAAACTGAAGTAAGCCATGGCGGGGGACCAGAGGATCGTTTTGTCCTGGCGCGGGCACAGGATGTCTGTGGGGGACAGGTAGAAGCCCCAGGTAAGTTAAACTCTTTTCTTCCCGGGCTTACAGTACTCCTTTAAGCTACCCTGACCAGATGTCCCGTTTTACCAGGGACACGTTCTAGGTTCAGGGTCTTCTGTCCCAGGCTGCAATCTGTGCCAGGTTATGTCCCACTTTTGGCCGCCGGTGTTCCAGCAATGGGATTTTGGGGCCGCATGATAATGTTTGTCTCATTTACCGTTTGCAGAGTTGGAGTAATCGTTTTCTGCTGCATTTTATGTGTCAGAGGTAACGGTAGTTGCATTTCATTTGTCGGCAATAACGGTTATTGCAATTCATGTGTCAGAAGTAACGGTTGCTGCAGTTATTATTTGATGGGACTGCATTTGCTACTTTGGGGTTATTGTTGCAGCATTTGGCATTTTGGGGGCTCATGATTATTGAATGGTATGGCAATACTGTAGCATCAGCAGCTTCTGCAGATTTTGCAGACAATCTAATCCCACCATAGTCATAGTCTAATGTCCTACAATATTATTATGTATTTATATAGCACTGGCATCTGAGGCAGCACTTTAGAGAGAATGTAGTCATGTCCTCGGCGGAGCTCACAATCTAATCCCGGCCATAGTCAAAGTGTAATGTCCCGCCATATCATTATTACGTAGTTATGTAGCACTTGCATCTTCTGCAGAACTTTATAGAGTACATTGTCATGTCATGGATTGACATCTAAATCTCCCACTGCTTTTTCTTATGTGTTTGGGGAACATTGCCCAATTACCTTTAGGGTCACTTTGCCTATCTGTGTTTTGGGAGGAAACTCTGGCCCACTGCCTCAGAGTTACATTACAGTTTGCTCCGCCTACACCATGTCATGGACACACCCATTTTTCCACCATGGTCATGGACACACCTATTTCCTGGCGCGGCACACTAGCCCCCCCCCCCCCCCCCCCCTCTGTCCCAGGTTGAGCCAAGAAAACCTGGTCACTGTATTTAAGCTGCACCCCATGGTGCAGTGCGATCATCCCTAGGCTCGCCTGCCGCAGGACGATCATACTGCTAGATGTGTGAAACTAGCCTAAAGCGACACTTTTCAAAGTCAAAGTTAAGGGTTTTTTGACTTGACAGAGTACAGCGTTATAGCATTGTATATACAATGATTCTATTAATTTTGGGAAGTTAGGTTACTGTACGGTGACCATACGTCCCGCTTTACCCAGGACACGTCCCGCCTTCGGGGTCCACTGTCCCAGGCCGCATGAGGTCCCGGGAAACATCCCGCTTTTAGCCGCGGTACTCTGGCCACCGTACTACTGCATAGACACTGTGCTAGTTCATAGCCCGCAACCCTGCTCCAGCAGCCTGCATAGTCTTCCGGGTTCCGGCAGGCAGAGCAGGGCTACGGGAAGATGGCGTCCGAAGCCCTGTGCTGGAGACTATTTGTGTCTCCAGTACAGGGCTTCGGGGCGCTATCTTCCCGTAGCCCTGCTATTCAATTCAACGCGTGAGACTGCAGGAGGAAGATCGTCCGGGGAGCTGCACACCAGAGGCCGGGAGAGGGAACTTCTGTCAGGTGAGTAAATTCTTTTTTTTTTGCAGGTGAAATGCTGCCCAGGCCAGTGCCCACTACTGTACTGTTGTTTTCTGAAATGTTGCCCACATTGTTATTTTCTGCTAAAATGTTGCCCACATTGCGTTATTTTCTGCAGAAATGTTGCCCAAATTGCGTTTATCTTCTGCTGAAATGTTGCCCAAATTGCGTTTGTTGTCTGCTGAAATGTTGCCCAAATTGCGTTTATCTTCTGCTGAAATGTTGCCCAAATTGCGTTTGTTGTCTGCTGAAATGTTGCCCAAATTGCGTTTGTTCTCTGCTGAAATGTTGCCCACATTGGGTTTTTTTCTGATGAAATGTTGCCCACATTGCGTTTATTTTCTGCTGAAATGTTGCCCAAATTGCGTTTGTTTTCTGCTGAAATGTTGCCCACATTGCGTTTTTTTTCTGATGAAATGTTGCCCACATTGCGTTTATTTTCTGGTGTCTGGGGTAACTGTTGCTGCATTTATTATTTAATGGTCATAGTTGGCTATATTTGCTGCTTTGGGGTTACGGTTACGCTCCGCCCATACATCATAGCCACACCTATTTTTGGCGCAGCGCGAACGCAAACATGCCCATTTTTCATTTTCATTTTTCAGCGCACATCTACTGAAACTACTCTCATGGTATCATACAATAATACACTCTATTACTATGGTGACTAGACGTCCCGCATTTGGTGGGACACGTCCCGCTTTTGGGGTCCCCTGTCCCGGGCAGCATTGTGTCCCGGGAAACGTCCCGCTTTTGCCCGCGGGACGTCCCAGCTACAGGACTCTGGCCGTCGGAAGGACTCTGGTAGGCGCGGCCACCCAGCTACATTTGCCTCGCCCCCAACTTGCTCATTGCCCACCCTCCAATCAGCGCTGATATCGGGCTGCATCAGCCCTGTCCCTCAGCGTGCTGTTCCTGCCTGTCAGCTCCGCCCCTAGAGCTCCTCTAATCGGAGCGGTCGCCTGGCCGCATCAGGCACGCCCCCAACCTGCGCACACCCTCCGGCAACCACATGGAGAGTGGAGACCAGGCAGCTAAACGAGAAGAAATGGGTGAGAGCGCCCTGTCAGTGTCTTCTCCGCTCCTGGTGTCACTATCCCCCACCCAGTCCTTGTCACCCTCCCCCACCCAGTCCTTGTCACCCTCCTCACCTAGTGTCACCCTCCCCCACCCAGTCCTTGTCACCCTCCTCACCTAGTGTCTCCCTCCTCATCTAGTGTCACCCTCCCCCACCCAGTCCTTGTCACCCTCCTCACCTAGTGTCACCCTCCCCCACCCAGTCGTTGTCACCCTTCTCCCCCAGTGTCACCCTCCCCCACCCAGTCCTTGTCACCCTCCTCACCTAGTGTCACCCTCCCCCACCCAGTCCTTGTCACCCTCTTCACCTAGTGTCACCCTCCCCCACCCAGTCATTGTCACCCTTCTCCCCCAGTGTCACCCTCCTCACCTAGTGTCACCCTCCCCCACCCAGTCGTTGTCACCCTTCTCCACCAGTGTCACCCTCCCCCTCCCAGTCCTTGTCACCCTCCTCACCTAGTGTCACCCTCCCCCACCCAGTCATTGTCACCCTCACCCACACAGTCAGTGTCCCCCTAGCGTTTATTTTGTGCTGACATGTTGCGCACATTGCGTTTATTTTGTGCTGACATGTTTCTCCAATTGCTTTTATTTTGTGCTGACATGTTTGCCCGCATTGCATTTATTTTGTACTGACATGTTTGCCCGCATTGCGTTTATTTTGTGCTGACATGTTTGCCCGCAGTGCGTTTATTTTGTACTGACATGTTTGCCCGCATTGCGTTTATTTTGTGCTGACATGTTTGCCCTCAGTGCGTTTATTTTGTACTGACATGTTTGCCCGCAGTGCGTTTATTTTGTACTGACATGTTTGCCCGCATTGCGGTTATTTTGTGCTGATAAGTTTGCCCACATTGCGTTTATTTTGTACTGACGTTGCCCGCATTGCGTTTATTTTGTACTGACACATTGCATTTATTTTCTGGTGTCCGGGGTAACGGTTACTGCATTTATCATTTAATGGTCATAGATGGCTATGTTTGCTGCTTTGTGGTTACGGTATACTATTAGCCTCACACAGTTTCTGCACACCCATGATGCAAAGTCTCATTTGACCACATCATGGCGTAAACACTGCTTTCTTATGCCTCGCTGTTACATCATTACGTTAGCTCCGCCCATACAATGTCATGGCCACGCCCATTTTTCGGCTCCCCCGCCCCCAGTCTTCGTCGCTGTGTGCTCCTCAGTCCCCACACTTTTCACCACCCTTCGTCCCCCTCCTCGTCCCAGGTTGGACCCACAAAAATCTGGTCACTCTACTATTACTCTACAAGCTCCAGCACAGTGGCAGGCAGCTGGTACTAGTGGTTGTGTACAGTCACAATCTATAACATGCAAAGAGTCTGAGGGGAAAGGGCGAACACATCAATAAATAGCTGTTATTACATCAGCATGCAGACAGAAGAAGAGGTTATAGTGCACAAGTACAGAGAGAATGAATCCCGTCTCCAAAGCCCGCTCTCTATCATCCTGCTATGACAACAATTTCCTCTAGCCACGTGATCCATTCTGCGGGCGGAGTCTATTGCATAAGACTGACATTTATGATGTGGGCAGATGCATCTGTGTTCGGTGCAAGCTTCCAGGGGAGGCTGTAAGACTCCCAGCGCATATATGACCTCAGCACGCAAGCTGGCATCGCAACAGGAATAAGCACAACACAAGCACGTAAAGTGTGCCTCATCGGGTAGCCTCATTTCCGGTGTAATGTCTGATTGAGATGCCTTAGGGCCCATTCACACCTGAGCGGGAATCGCACGATTCCCGCTCGCGGCAAACCGCTAGCGGTTCTGCAAGAACCGCTACACATTGTAGCCAGTGGCCGTGTTCTCACTGCCACGGTTGCGGTTAGCGATAACCGCAACCGCGCTGCATGCAGCGGTTTGCCGGCGACGAGCGTTCCGCGATTTGCGATCGTGATTAGCGTGCATAGCACGCTAATCGCGATCGCTCCAAAACCGCCGCAGTGTCCAGTGATTTTTCCGCGCTAATCGCGGGAAAATCACTCCCGCAGAACGCCGGCGGTAATCGCCGGCGTTCTGCGATTGTAAGTGTGAATGGGCCCTCAAAGCTGCCCTCCATGGCAGACTTCGTCATTCCACAGAGAGAAGGCAGCGCAAACTAACAGACATAGCACAGATCAGACTGTGCTACTGCTGAGCTGCCCTCAAATGGTAATTAATCAGCAGCACTTCCATGCTGTGAATGGGGTCTATTGTAATGCACTGAAGGTGGCTGATTGTAGGAAAAGATTAACTGACAGGACAGGATGTTAGGTTAATTTGCAGGGCAGGCAGCTGTCAGAAGAACTTTATTAGCATACTCACAGAGTATTCCAATCAGCCTTCTTCCTCCTGTTCAGTTTCCACAATAATACAGTCACTGCACTTTTTTCTTTTTTGCAACAGAACAGATCTATTTTATTTGACACAACTACCAGGATCAAAGATAAGTTTTAGTTGGGTTTTATTATTATTGTTTAATATTTATATTGCGCTGACACAGCGCTGTACATATTGTCTTGTCACTAACTGTCCTGATGACCTGTTACCATGAAGTGAAAGTATGTGTCCATTCACAGATATAGTAAATTATTGTTTTCCGTGCAGTCAGCGTGAATTCCAATAACAATAGGCATTTACAATGGGCTGTCCTGATGGCCAGGGCAGCCCCCATTCTCCTCCATTCCCCACCGTTGCCTGCTAAGTTCGCTACAGCTCGCTGAAGATGGGCAGCACAGCACCTGCGCGCATCCTATAGCATGCAATTGCGTCCAGGAGTGTTCTGCGCATGATGTAGTCTTGACGTCATGCACAGAGCGCTCCCAGTTGGGTTCGAGTTCTGTGGGGTGTACGCAGCTGGACCAGTGCAGGCGTGGCGCTGCCTGACTCTGGCGACCCGGTAGAAGTTGCGGGGGGGATTTATCAGGCAAAGGAGGAGAACGGGGGAGTGGTGGGCATCTGGACAGCTCATCTTACATGCCATCTCCCTCAGTTTCTTAACATCTTTTTGGCTCTGGTATCCTTTAGACAGATGCCGACCTTGCCAGGCATCGCCATCGCACTCACGTGGTCTAGAGCAATGGAGGGGATCATGGGACACCGAAGCTGCGACGAGGGACAGATAGGCTGCCAGAGCTAGAGGAAAGCCCCAGGTAAGTAGATCTTATTTTTCTTTTTCTCCTCTCACCTGTCCTTTAAGGAAATTATCAGGCAAAAAAGAAAAAAAAAGCCCCTTTGCAGCCGACTGTCCCACACTGTCACCTCCGCTCCCTGCCGCTGGGCCGCTCTCACCGCACGATGCAGAGGCTGACCGCCGGGTCGGCCTTACTGTGCCTGTGCAAAGCGCCACTGTCAACCATGGCCACATGGTCCATGGCAAACTGCGCAGGCGATTACTTCCCCTAAACCATGATGGTGAACAATCTTTGTCTTCAGGTCATTTGACCTCATGTTGCTACTCTTCAGAGAAAATTAAAAGAGGAGGGAAACTTGCAATTGACCCCATTAAATACTCTTTCTCATTATTGGATTCACCTGTGTATGTAGGTCAGGAGGCACTGAGCTTACCAAGCCAATTTGAGTTCCAATAATTAATTCTAAAGGTGGTGAAATCAATAAAATGACATAAAGTGCCCAAAACGTATACACCTGCCTAATTTTATTTAAATAATTATTGCACACTTTCTGTAAATCCAATAAACTTAATTTCACTTCTCAAATATCACTGTGTGTGTGTCTCTTATATGATATATTTAACTACCATTTTTTATCGTAACAACCAATGATTTATACAGGAAAATTATGACGATTAACAAGGTTGCCCAAACTTTCGCATCCCACTGTAGTAAATAAAGAGAACTGTTCCAGGCATTTTCCATTTTTTATTCCCTTTAACTGAAGCCAATCCTGATGTAATTTCCTACTTTACACTGTCATAGCTAGCTTGCTTTGTAAACGCGTGAGCACAGCATAGACCATATTTCAGCAGCTTTTCCCTTCTCATCCTCCTTTCCCACTGAACTGCACTCAGCTAATCCAGTGAGAAAACGGAATGTGGGAGGGGTGATAACAAGTTTCCCTTTCCCGTGGCAATGTACCAAATAGAGCCAGCAGAAACATTTATGATTATATTGAAGTTCTTGCAATGCAGCGTAAGGCTGCAGGCTACATAATAAACACAGAGCAGTGGGTAAATGGAATTTGATTTTTATGGCTGACAATCCCGCTTTAAGAAGGCAAACTGTTGTTTGTTACATTGATTTGTTGATCGATATCTATTTTAACTATAGTTGCTTGCTTATTGCGAACAATCGTTGTCATATGTGTGTACAGACCGTTAGGCGTAGGGGCAAGATTAGGAATTAGTGAGGAGTAGAATTAGTGTAAGTTAAAGTCTAAACATTCCCACTTTGTTACCAAGGTTACAATTTTCATCAAACACTCGCCCGAGCGATCAGATAAATGCGATCGAATTGGCAGACAATAAACCTTGCTGATGTCCCAAAGCAACCGTGAACGCTTCTTATGATCTTTCGATGACAAAAATCAGTTGTGACGGATAGGAAGAAAAAAATGGTTCACTGATTGTGAAATAGTCGATGTGTTAGGGTGACCATCAATGACACGATCTTGATTGTACATTACGGGCCGGTTCACACTTCCTGTAAAAATGTATCCGTGGCTCAGTTTTTGGGTCCTGGACTAAAACCGGAGCCACGGATACCAATGTTAAAAATAGCAGCTGCCTTCGCCCACTTCGAAAACGGATCCCTGGGCGATCCGGGGGATCTGTTTTGAAAAACTGAACGGAGAGTCGGGACGCACCCCCCGGATAGGACTTCACAGAGCCCGGAGGGGTAGTGGCAGGTAATGCAAATACGGATCTTCTTCTACAGACACAGAAACGGAGGGAGATCCAGATTGTCTATTGCCTGGTCCTCCCCTCAGTGACAAAGGTGTCCCCAGGTAGGCTGGAGAGGCAAGCAGCCAAGAAGGGGGGCGGCGGGTAGAACCCCCTCACCTGGGTTCCCCCTTCCACGCTCCCCCTCCAGCTAGTTACCTAAAATCAAGCCTATAGCGAGGGCGAGCTCACTCACTTCCTCGCATTCCACCGGTCGCTGCTTCAATACCTGCAAGGCCGCCCACTGTATTTCAGGGGGCGGCATTGCAGAAAGTCAGATGGCGAGCGGTAGAAGTGAGCGAGTTCCCCGCTCGCTATAGGCTTGATTTTAGGAAACTAGCTGGAGGGGAGCGTGGAGGGGGGAACCCGAGGGAGGGAGGGTCCAACCTTCTCCCCGCCTTCCTGGCTGATACCCCCTCAAGGCTAGCGGCCTCCTCCCCACCCATGGCTATAGGGCATGGATCCGTTTTTGAAAACGTAAACAGACTGGAAACATGCTGCAAAAGTGCAGCACGGATCAGTGTTCCATCCCTTTACATTCCCGTTCAGAAAAACGGAGCCCGGACCGCAGATTGCATTCTGCAACTCATATCACGTCCACGCTAGAGGCCTTGCGTGCGTTTTCACGTTTTCATGCGCAATCGCGAATTTTCACAGCGAGGCCATAATACGAGTTATCACGGTTTTAGTGAATCAAGCCCGTAGTGTGGACTGAGCCTAACGATACAATCCCCTAGACGATGGTTTGGGCACACTAACGGGTGGAAAACCATTAACCAATCTAATCAGATGAATTGAACCGATTTGGTTTTAAGATCAATTTTATTAACCAATTCCGGTTCTTGGACGTGACTCTGATGGCAGCACGGTGGCGTAGTGGTTAGCGCTCTCGCCTTGCAGCGCTGGATCTCTGGCTCGAATCCCAACCGGGTCAACATCTGCATGTGTGTTCTCCCCGTGTCTGCGTGGGTACTGCGGTTTCCTCCCACATCCCAAAAACATACAGATAAGTTAATTGGCTCCTCCTAAATTGGCCCTAGACTATGATACATACACTACACAATACATACATACTGTATGACTATGGTATTATTATTATTATTTATTGTATTTATAAATCGCCAACATAGTACGCAGCGCTGGACAATAAATAGGGATACATACATTGCAACAAGGGGTGACAGACAGAGAGGTAGCAAACGGTTATACAATGGTAGGGATTAGAGTGTAAGCCCCTTTGAGGAACAGTTAGTGACAAGATAATATACACTGTACAGAACTGCATAGTGACAAGATAATATACACTGTACAGAACTGCATAGTGACAAGATAATATACACTGTACAGCGCTGCATAATATGTCGGCGCTATATAAATACTTAAAATAAAAAAAATAAATAAAATGTCCTGACATGTTTCCCAAATAAGGGAGGGGACCCAGAGGGTTCCATCTTCTTAGGCAAGTATCCGGTTATTTTTTGCGTTGGGGTTTGCGTTAAAATTTGTCTTGTTCAGTTGTTCAGAACCTTAAATGAGAGGGTTATGGAGGCTGCCATATCTATTTCCTTTTAAAGAATGCAGATTGCTTGGCTGTCCTGCTGATCCTCTGCCTCTAATGCTACGTACACACATGCGACAACGATCGTTCGTTAAGAACGACGAACGAACTTTTAATTGATGAAAGAACGACCTAAGTAAAGGTAGTTTTAAAATGTGTGTAACGATCTGATCGTTAGAACGAACGTTACATCACAGAAAGCAACTATTGCGCCTGCGCATAAAAATGAGAAGTTCCATGGAGAAATAGTGAAATGCGCATGTCAAGCCTTGTGCGAACGATCGTTTGCAAACGATCGTCGTTGGTTAAAATCCGCCGAGACAGAACTTTCTTTTGTAGCGATTTGGCTCGTTCGTCGTTTGCCTTAATAGTCGGTGGTTCGTTTTTTGTAACGATCGTCGTTGGTAAAGATCGGGGAACGATCGTTACAAACGACTATAGTCGCATGTGTGTACGCACCTTAATACTTTTAGCCATAGACTGATCTGACATAATTAGCTACATGCTTCTTTCTGATGTGATTCAGCTATTACTGCACCCAAATATACCAGCATGGCTGCTGGGCAACTGGTATTGTTTAACAGGAAATAAATATGGCAGACACCATATCACTCTCACTTCAGGTGTGCATTAAGGTTTAAAAGACTTTAGTAAGTGTAAAAATGAAAAAACACAACACATAACCACAGTGAAGACTTTATTGGATTACACAGAAATAAAATAAAGCCACATCAGCAATATCTTAAGAAAAGATGGGTCAGACTGAGATGATGGAGTGTCATCCATTCTTCATAACCGTAGCCATAATAATTACACAGATTAATCATAACCCTGAAAGAAATATGCTTGAACCTTTTATTAAGAGCCTAGGAGTAAATAAACTAACTATTAAACATGATAACTTCAGGGGGGATCCTGGTTCATCCCTTCATCCTTCTCTCTCTTCACTTTCCATTCTGTATCTCTTTTTCTCTCCTCTCTCCCCCTCCTCTCCTTACATTACGGCGGCGCCTAGTTTTGGCACTCAGTGCTGAGCGCCGTTTGCCGAAACCACCTGCTTTTTCGTTTAATCTCCCCTAACAACATTTATGTACGTTTGCCTAACTTTAACTCCTTTTTTTTCATAAATGTTCTCCTGATCTATCAATATCCATAACTAGCCCCCTTCCCCATGTCTGATAACCCTATCCTAACCCCACTGTTGTCATGAGGCGGCCGGAGATAGTGGGACTTGCTAAAAAATTCAAATCTGGTCCTGCTTGAGCATGGTAGTTAACCAAGTACTAGGTCTCATGGGCCTAGCTGGGCAGCTAAGGCAAGGGCCACACTTGCTCAAAATCATGTGCGTTTTCCACAAAGCAAAAACGCACATAATGCAGTGGGAGCAATGTGCGTGTTCCCACAGTGGTAAAAAAAACCCCAAAACACTGCTGCTTTTTATTGCACATCACGTGTGATTCCTTATTGCTAACAGTCAGCTGCTGTCAGCTGATTGACGGCCAACAATGCAGGTTCATCCGCGGGAAAATGCAGCAGTTTTTCCGCAAACTCAACTGTGGCCCTTGCCTGATAGGTAGATTTAGGGAGCTCGAGTGAGTGGTTAGGTAGGGCTTATGTATATAAAAACAGCACAAAATCATCTTTACGGCCCATTTCCACTATCGCGAATTCGCATGCGTTTTTCGCATGCAAATTCGCATAGCAATACAAGTTCCCACTTGTCAGGATTCCTTTGCGTTTTTCTGTGCAGAAAAAATTCGCATGGCAGAGCCATCAGAATTTGCATATCGCATACCGCTATGCGAATCGCATATAATGTATTTAATAGGAAATTCGCATGAGGTTTGGGTATGCAAATTTGCATGCGA